>NC_142042.1:72172450-72491450 GCF_982192425.1 Myodes glareolus
TGAAAGAGAAGCACTCTGTTCCAACACTTCAATTCACTGCACGAAGGGAATGGAGTGTTGCTTCACTTTCTAAATGCTGTCCTTTCAGAGAAAATCACTTTCCTTTGAAAGTGCCTTAAGCTACTTACAAGCATTCAACAGAAACTCACATGCGTTTCTCTGACAGAGAAGCAGTCTGTTCCAACACTTCAATTCACTGTGCGAAGTGAATGGAGTGTTGCTTCACTTTCTAAATTCTGTCCTTTAAGAGAAAATCACTTTCCTTTGAAAGTGCCTTAAGCAACTTGCAAGAATTCACAACAAACTCACATGCGTTTCTCTGAAAGAGAAGCAGTCTGTTCCAACACTTCAATTCACTTTGCGAAGTGAATGGAGTGTTGCTTCACTTTCTAAATGCTGTCCTTTCAGAGAAAATCACTTTCTTTGAAAGTGCCTTAAGCTACTTACAAGCATTCACCAGAAACTCTCATGCGTTTCTCTGAAAGAGAAGCAGTCTGTAACAATACTTCAATTCACTCTGCGAAGTGAATGGAGTGTTGCTTCACTTTCTAAATGCTGTCCTTTCAGAGAAAATCACTTTGCTTTCAAAGTGCCTTAAGCTACTTACAAGCATTCAACAGAAACTCACATGCGTTTCTCTGAAAGAGAAGCACTCTGTTCCAACACTTCAATTCAATGTGCGAAGTGAATGGAGTGTTGCTTCACTTTCTAAATGCTGTCCTTTCAGAGAAAATCACTTTCCTTTGAAAGTGCCTTAAGCTACTTGCAAGCATTAGGAAGAAACTCACATGCGTTTCTCTGAAAGAGAAGCAGTCTGTTCCAACACTTCAATTCACTGTGCAAAGGGAATGGAGTGTTGCTTCACTTTCTAAATGCTGTCCTTTCAGAGAAAATCACTTTCCTTTCAAAGTGCCTTAAGCTACT
Source organism: Myodes glareolus (assembly GCF_982192425.1). Taxonomy (NCBI): domain Eukaryota; kingdom Metazoa; phylum Chordata; class Mammalia; order Rodentia; family Cricetidae; genus Myodes; species Myodes glareolus. The sequence continues at coordinate 72,173,375 of NC_142042.1, forward strand.
TGCAAGCATTAGGAAGAAACTCACATGCATTTCTCTGAAAGAGAAGCAGTCTGTTCCAACACTTCAATTCACTGTGTGAAGTGAATGGAGTGTTGCCTCACTTTCTAAATTCTGTCCTCTCAGAGAAAATCACTTTCCTTTGAAAGTGCCTTAAGCTACTTACAAGCATTCAACAGAAACTCACATGCGTTTCTCTGAAAGTGAAGCAGTCTTTTCCAACACTTCAATTCACTGTGCGAAGTGAATGGAGTGTTGCTTCACTTTCTAAATGCTGTCCTTTCAGAGAAAATCACTTTTCTTTGAAAGTGCCTTAAGCTACTTAAAAGCATTCAACAGAAACTCACATGCATTTCTCTGAAAGAGAAGCAGTCTGTTCCAACACTTCAATTCACTGTGCGAAGTGAATGGAGTGTTGCTTCACTTTCTAAATTATGTCCTTTCAGAGGAAATCACTTTCCTTTGAAAGTGCCTTAAGCAACTTGCAAGCATTCACAAGAAACACTAATGCGTTTCTATGAAAGAGAAGCACTCTGTTCCAACACTTCAATTCACTGCACGAAGGGAATGGAGTGTTGCTTTACTTTCTAAATGCTGTCCTTTCAGAGAAAATCACTTTCCTTTGAAAGTGCCTTAAGCTACTTACAAGCATTCAACAGAAACTCACATGCGTTTCTCTGAAAGTGAAGCAGTCTGTTCCAACACTTCAATTCACTGTGCGAAGTGAATGGAGTGTTGCTTCAGTTTCTAAATGCTGTCCTTTCAGAGAAAATCACTTTCCTTTGAAAGTGCCTTAAGCAACTTGCAAGAATTCACAACAAACTCACATGCGTTTCTCTGAAAGAGAAGCAGTCTGTTCCAACACTTCAATTCACTGTGCGAAGTGAATGGAGTGTTGCTTCACTTTCTAAATTATGTCCTTTCAGAGAAAATCACTTTCCTTTGAAAGTGCCTTAAGCAACTTGCAAGCATTCACAAGAAACACTAATGCGTTTCTATGAAAGAGAAGCACTCTGTTCCAACACTTCAATTCACTGCACGAAGTGAATGGAGTGTTGCTTCACTTTCTAAATGCTGTCCTTTCAGAGAAAATCACTTTCATTTGAAAGTGCCTTAAGCTACTTACAAGCATTCAACAGAAACTCACATGCGTTTCTCTGAAAGAGAAGCAGTCTGTTCCAACACTTCAATTCACTGTGCGAAGTGAATGGAGTGTTGCTTCACTTTCTAAATGCTGTCCTTTCAGAGAAAATCACTTTCCTTTGAAAGTGCCTTAAGCTACTTACAAGCATTCACCAGAAACTCACATGCGTTTCTCTGAAAGAGAAGCAGTCTGTTCCAATACTTCAATTCACTCTGCGAAGTGAATGGAGTGTTGCTTCACTTTCTAAATGCTGTCCTTTCAGAGAAAATCACTTTCCTTTCAAAGTGCCTTAAGCTACTTACAAGCATTCAACAGAAACTCACATGCGTTTCTCTGAAAGAGAAGCAGTCTGTTCCAACACTTCAATTCAATGTGCGAAGTGAATGGAGTGTTGCTTCACTTTCTAAATGCTGTCCTTTCAGAGAAAATCACTTTCCTTTGAAAGTGCCTTAAGCTACTTGCAAGCATTAGGAAGAAACTCACATGCGTTTCTCTGAAAGAGAAACAGTCTGTTCCAACACTTCAATTCACTGTGCGAAGTGAATGGAGTGTTGCTTCGCTTTCTAAATGCTGTGCTTTCAGAGAAAATCACTTTCCTTTGAAAGTGCCTTAAGCTACTTGCAAGCATTAGGAAGAAACTCACATGCGTTTCTCTGAAAGAGAAGCAGTCTGTTCCAACACTTCAATTCACTGTGTGAAGTGAATGGAGTGCTGCCTCACTTTCGAAATGCTGTCCTTTCAGAGAAAATCACTTTCCTTTGAAAGTGCCTTAAGCTACTTACAAGCATTCAACAGAAACTCACATGCGTTTCTCTGAAAGAGAAGCAGTCTGTTCCAACACTTCAATTCAATGTGCGAAGAGAATGGAGTATTGCTTCACTTTCTAAATTCTGTCCTTTCAGAGAAAATCACTTTCCTTTGAAAGTGCCTTAAGCTACTTACAAGCATTCAACAGAAACTCACATGCATTTCTCTGAAAGAGAAGCAATCTGTTCCAACACTTCAATTCTCTGTGCGAAGTGAATGGAGTGTTGCTTCACTTTCTAAATGCTGTCCTTTCAGAGAAAATCACTTTCCTTTGAAAGTGCCTTAAGCTACTTGCAAGCATTCACAAGAAACACTAAAGCGTTTCTATGTAAGAGAAGCAGTCTGTTCCAACACTTCAATTCACTGTGCGAAGTGAATGGAGTGTTGCTTCACTTTCAAAATGCTGTCCTTTCAGAGAAAATCACTTTCATTTGAAAGTGCCTTAAGCTACTTGCAAGCATTAGGAAGAAACTCACATGCGTTTCTCTGAAAGAGAAGCAGTCTGTTCCAACACTTCAATTCACTGTGCGAAGTGAATGGAGTGTTGCCTCACTTTCTAAATGCTGTCCTTTCAGAGAAAATCACTTTCCTTTCAAAGTGCCTTAAGCTACTTACAAGCATTCAACAGAAACTCACATGCGTTTCTCTGAAAGAGCAGCAGTCTGTTCCAACACTTCAATTCACTGTGCGAAGTGAATGGAGTGTTGCTTCACTTTCTAAATTCTGTCCTTTAAGAGAAAATCATTTTCCTTTGAAAGGGCCTTAAACTACTTTCAAGCATTCACAAAAAACTAACATGCGTTTCTCTTAAAGAGAAGCAGTCTGTTCCAATACTTCAATTCACTGTGCGAAGTGAATGGAGTGTTGCTTTAGTTTCTAAATGCTGTCCTTTCAGAGAAAATCACTTTCCTTTGAAAGTGCCTTAAGCTACTTAAAAGCATTCACCAGAAACTCACATGCGTTTCTCTGAAAGAGAAGCAGTCTGTTCCAACACTTCAATTCACTGTGCGAAGTGAATGGAGTGTTGCTTCACTTTCTAAATGCTGTCCTTTCAGAGAAAATCACTTTCTTTGAAAGTGCCTTAAGCTACTTACAAGCATTCACCAGAAACTCACATGCGTTTCTCTGAAAGAGAAGCAGTCTGTTCCAACACTTCAATTCACTGTGCGAAGTGAATGGAGTGTTGCTTCACTTTCTAAATTATGTCCTTTCAGAGAAAATCACTTTCCTTTGAAAGTGCCTTAAGCAACTTGCAAGCATTCACAAGAAACACTAATGCGTTTCTATGAAAGAGAAGCACTCTGTTCCAACACTTCAATTCACTGCACGAAGTGAATGGAGTGTTGCTTCACTTTCTAAATGCTGTCCTTTCAGAGAAAATCACTTTCCTTTGAAAGTGCCTTAAGCTACTTGCAAGCATTAGGAAGAAACACACATGCGTTTCTCTGAAAGAGAAGCAGTCTGTTCCAACACTTCAATTCACTGTGCGAAGTGAATGGAGTGTTGCTTCGCTTTCTAAATGCTGTCCTTTCAGAGAAAATCACTTTCCTTTGAAAGTGCCTTAAGCTACTTGCAAGCATTAGGAAGAAACACACATGCGTTTCTCTGAAAGAGAAGCAGTCTGTTCCAACACTTCAATTCACTGTGTGAAGTGAATGGAGTGTTGCCTCACTTTCTAAATGCTGTCCTTTCAGAGAAAATCACTTTCCTTTGAAAGTGCCTTAAGCTACTTTCAAGCATTCAACAGAAACTCACATGCATTTCTCTGAAAGAGAAGCAGTCTGTTCCAACACTTCAATTCACTGTTCGAAGTGATGGGAGTGTTGCTTCACCTTCTAAATGCTGTCCTTTCAGAGAAAATCACTTTCCTTTGAAAGTGCCTTAAGCTACTTACAAGCATTCACCAGAAACTCACATGCGTTTCTCTGAAAGAGAAGCAGTCTGTTCCAACACTTCAATTCACTGTGCGAAGTGAATGGAGTGTTGCTTCACTTTCTAAATGCTGTCCTTTCTGAGAAAATCACTTTCCTTTGAAAGTGCCTTAAGCTACTTGCAAGCATTAGGAAGAAATTAACATGCGTTTCTCTGAAAGAGAAGCAGTCTGTTCCAACACTTCAATTCACTGTGCGAAGTGAATGGAGTGTTGCTTCACTTTCTAAATGCTGTCCTTTCTGAGAAAATCACTTTCCTTTGAAAGTGCCTTAAGCTACTTGCAAGCATTAGGAAGAAACTCACATGCGTTTCTCTGAAAGACAAGCAGTCTGTTCCAACACTTCAATTCACTGTGCGAAGTGAATGGAGTGTTGCCTCACTTTCTAAATGCTGTCATCTCAGAGAAAATCACTTTCCTTTGAAAGTGCCTTAAGCTACTTACAAGCATTCAACAGAAACTCACATGCGTTTCTCTGAAAGAGAAGCAGTCTGTTCCAATACTTCAATTCACTCTGCGAAGTGAATGGAGTGTTGCTTCACTTTCTAAATGCTGTCCTTTCAGAGAAAATCACTTTCCTTTCAAAGTGCCTTAAGCTACTTACAAGCATTCAACAGAAACTCACATGCGTTTCTCTGAAAGAGAAGCAGTCTGTTCCAACACTTCAATTCACTGTGCGAAGTGAATGGAGTGTTGCTTCACTTTCTAAATTATGTCCTTTCAGAGAAAATCACTTTCCTTTGAAAGTGCCTTAAGCAACTTATAAGCATTCACAAGAAACACTAATGCATTTCTATGAAAGAGAAGCACTCTGTTCCAACACTTCAATTCACTGCACGAAGTGAATGGAGTGTTGCTTCACTTTCTAAATGCTGTCCTTTCAGAGAAAATCACTTTCCTTTGAAAGTGCCTTAAGCTTCTTACAAGCATTCACCAGAAACTCACATGCGTTTCTCTGAAAGAGAAGCAGTCGGTTCCAACACTTCAATTCACTGTGCGAAGTGAATGGAGTGTTGCTTCATTTTCTAAATGCTGTCCTTTCAGAGAAAATCACTTTCCTTTGAAAGTGCCTTAAGCTACTTGCAAGCATTAGGAAGAAACTCACATGCGTTTCTCTGAAAGAGAAGCAGTCTGTTCCAACACTTCAATTCACTGTGCGAAGTGAATGGAGTGTTGCTTCACTTTCTAAATGCTGTCCTTTCAGAGAAAATCACTTTCCTTTGAAAGTGCCTTAAACTACTTTCAAGCATTCACAAAAAACTCACATGCGCTTCTCTGAAAGAGAAGCAGTCTGTTCCAACACTTCAATTCACTGTGCGAAGTGAATGGAGTGTTGCTTCACTTTCTAAATGCTGTCCTTTCAGAGAAAATCACTTTCCTTTGAAAGTGCCTTTAGCAACTTGCAAGCATTCACAAGAAACACTAATGCGTTTCTATGAAAGAGAAGCACTCTGTTCCAACACTTCAATTCACTGCACGAAGGGAATGGAGTGTTGCTTCACTTTCTAAATGCTGTCCTTTAAGAGAAAATCACTTTCCTTTGAAAGTGCCTTAAACTACTTTCAAGCATTCACAAAAAACTCACATGCGTTTCTCTGAAAGAGAAGCAGTCTGTTCCAACACTTCAATTAACTGTGCGAAGTGAATGGAGTGTTGCTTCAGTTTCTAAATGCTGTCCTTTCAGGGAAAATCACTTTCCTTTGAAAGTGCCTTAAGCAACTTGCAAGAATTCACAACAAACTCACATGCGTTTCTCTGAAACAGAAGCAGTCTGTTCCAACACTTCAATTCAATGTGCGAAGTGAATGGAGTGTTGCTTCACTTTCTAAATGCTGTCCTTTCAGAGAAAATCACTTTCCTTTGAAAGTGCCTTAAGCTACTTACAAGCATTCACCAGAAACTCACATGCGTTTCTCTGAAAGAGAAGCAGTCTGTTCCAACACTTCAATTCAATGTGCGAAGTGAATGGAGTGTTGCTTCACTTTCTAAATGCTGTCCTTTCAGAGAAAATCACTTTCCTTTGAAAGTGCCTTAAGCTACTTGCAAGCATTAGGAAGAAACTCACATGCGTTTCTCTGAAAGAGAAGCAGTCTGTTCCAACACTTCAATTCACTGTGCGAAGTGAATGGAGTGTTGCTTCACTTTGTAAATGCTGTCCTTTCAGAGAAAATCACTTTCCTTTGAAAGTGCCTTAAGCTACTTGCAAGCATTAGGAAGAAACTCACATGCGTTTCTCTGAAAGAGAAGCAGTCTGTTCCAACACTTCGATTCACTGTGCGAAGTGAATGGAGTGTTGCTTCACTTTCTAAATGCTGTCCTTTCAGAGAAAATCACTTTCCTTTGAAAGTGCCTTAAGCTACTTAAAAGCATTCACCAGAAACTCACATGCATTTCTCTGAAAGAGAAGCAGTCTGTTCCAACACTTCAATTCACTGTGCGAAGTGAATGGAGTGTTGCTTCACTTTCTAAATGCTGTCCTTTCAGAGAAAATCACTTTCCTTTGAAAGTGCCTTAAGCTACTTAAAAGCATTCACCAGAAACTCACATGCGTTTCTCTGAAAGAGAAGCAGTCTGTTCCAACACTTCAATTCACTCTGCGAAGTGAATGGAGTGTTGCTTCACTTTCTATATTATGTCCTTTCAGAGAAAATCACTTTCCTTTGAAAGTGCCTTAAGCAACTTGCAAGCATTCACAAGAAACACTAATGCGTTTCTATGAAAGAGAAGCACTCTGTTCCAACACTTCAATTCACTGCACGAAGGGAATGGAGTGTTGCTTCACTTTCTAAATGCTGTCCTTTCAGAGAAAATCACTTTCCTTTGAAAGTGCCTTAAGCTACTTACAAGCATTCAACAGAAACTCACATGCGTTTCTCTGACAGAGAAGCAGTCTGTTCCAACACTTCAATTCACTGTGCGAAGTGAATGGAGTGTTGCTTCACTTTCTAAATTCTGTCCTTTAAGAGAAAATCATTTTCCTTTGAAAGGGCCTTAAACTACTTTCAAGCATTCACAAAAAACTAACATGCGTTTCTCTTAAAGAGAAGCAGTCTGTTCCAATACTTCAATTCACTGTGCGAAGTGAATGGAGTGTTGCTTCAGTTTCTAAATGCTGTCCTTTCAGAGAAAATCACTTTCCTTTGAAAGTGCCTTAAGCAACTTGCAAGAATTCACAACAAACTCACATGCGTTTCTCTGAAAGAGAAGCAGTCTGTTCCAACACTTCAATTCACTGTGCGAAGTGAATGGAGTGTTGCTTCACTTTCTAAATGCTGTCCTTTCAGAGAAAATCACTTTCTTTGAAAGTGCCTTAAGCTACTTACAAGCATTCACCCAGAAACTCACATGCGTTTCTCTGAAAGAGAAGCAGTCTGTTCCAACACTTCAATTCACTGTGCGAAGTGAATGGAGTGTTGCTTCACTTTCTAAATTATGTCCTTTCAGAGAAAATCACTTTCCTTTGAAAGTGCCTTAAGCAACTTGCAAGCATTCACAAGAAACACTAATGCGTTTCTATGAAAGAGAAGCACTCTGTTCCAACACTTCAATTCACTGCACGAAGTGAATGGAGTGTTGCTTCACTTTCTAAATGCTGTCCTTTCAGAGAAAATCACTTTCCTTTGAAAGTGCCTTAAGCTACTTACAAGCATTCAACAGAAACTCACATGCGTTTCTCTGAAAGAGAAGCAGTCTGTTCCAACACTTCAATTCACTGTGCGAAGTGAATGGAGTGTTGCTTCGCTTTCTAAATGCTGTCCTTTCAGAGAAAATCACTTTCCTTTGAAAGTGCCTTAAGCTACTTGCAAGCATTAGGAAGAAACACACATGCGTTTCTCTGAAAGAGAAGCAGTCTGTTCCAACACTTCAATTCACTGTGTGAAGTGAATGGAGTGTTGCCTCACTTTCTAAATGCTGTCCTTTCAGAGAAAATCACTTTCCTTTGAAAGTGCCTTAAGCTACTTACAAGCATTCAACAGAAACTCACATGCATTTCTCTGAAAGAGAAGCAGTCTGTTCCAACACTTCAATTCACTGTTCGAAGTGATGGGAGTGTTGCTTCACTTTCTAAATGCTGTCCTTTCAGAGAAAATCACTTTCCTTTGAAAGTGCCTTAAGCTACTTACAAGCATTCACCAGAAACTCACATGCGTTTCTCTGAAAGAGAAGCAGTCTGTTCCAACACTTCAATTCACTGTGCGAAGTGAATGGAGTGTTGCTTCACTTTCTAAATGCTGTCCTTTCTGAGAAAATCACTTTCCTTTGAAAGTGCCTTAAGCTACTTGCAAGCATTAGGAAGAAATTCACATGCGTTTCTCTGAAAGAGAAGCAGTCTGTTCCAACACTTCAATTCACTGTGCGAAGTGAATGGAGTGTTGCTTCACTTTCTAAATGCTGTCCTTTCTGAGAAAATCACTTTCCTTTGAAAGTGCCTTAAGCTACTTGCAAGCATTAGGAAGAAACTCACATGCGTTTCTCTGAAAGACAAGCAGTCTGTTCCAACACTTCAATTCACTGTGCGAAGTGAATGGAGTGTTGCCTCACTTTCTAAATGCTGTCATCTCAGAGAAAATCACTTTCCTTTGAAAGTGCCTTAAGCTACTTACAAGCATTCAACAGAAACTCACATGCGTTTCTCTGAAAGAGAAGCAGTCTGTTCCAATACTTCAATTCACTCTGCGAAGTGAATGGAGTGTTGCTTCACTTTCTAAATGCTGTCCTTTCAGAGAAAATCACTTTCCTTTGAAAGTGCCTTAAGCTACTTACAAGCATTCAACAGAAACTCACATGCGTTTCTCTGAAAGAGAAGCAGTCTGTTCCAACACTTCAATTCACTGTGCGAAGTGAATGGAGTGTTGCTTCACTTTCTAAATTATGTCCTTTCAGAGAAAATCACTTTCCTTTGAAAGTGCCTTAAGCAACTTATAAGCATTCACAAGAAACACTAATGCATTTCTATGAAAGAGAAGCACTCTGTTCCAACACTTCAATTCACTGCACGAAGTGAATGGAGTGTTGCTTCACTTTCTAAATGCTGTCCTTTCAGAGAAAATCACTTTCCTTTGAAAGTGCCTTAAGCTTCTTACAAGCATTCACCAGAAACTCACATGCGTTTCTCTGAAAGAGAAGCAGTCGGTTCCAACACTTCAATTCACTGTGCGAAGTGAATGGAGTGTTGCTTCATTTTCTAAATGCTGTCCTTTCAGAGAAAATCACTTTCCTTTGAAAGTGCCTTAAGCTACTTGCAAGCATTAGGAAGAAACTCACATGCGTTTCTCTGAAAGAGAAGCAGTCTGTTCCAACACTTCAATTCACTGTGCGAAGTGAATGGAGTGTTGCTTCACTTTCTAAATGCTGTCCTTTCAGAGAAAATCACTTTCCTTTGAAAGTGCCTTAAACTACTTTCAAGCATTCACAAAAAACTCACATGCGCTTCTCTGAAAGAGAAGCAGTCTGTTCCAACACTTCAATTCACTGTGCGAAGTGAATGGAGTGTTGCTTCACTTTCTAAATGCTGTCCTTTCAGAGAAAATCACTTTCCTTTGAAAGTGCCTTTAGCAACTTGCAAGCATTCACAAGAAACACTAATGCATTTCTATGAAAGAGAAGCACTCTGTTCCAACACTTCAATTCACTGCACGAAGGGAATGGAGTGTTGCTTCACTTTCTAAATGCTGTCCTTTAAGAGAAAATCACTTTCCTTTGAAAGTGCCTTAAACTACTTTCAAGAATTCACAAAAAACTCACATGCGTTTCTCTGAAAGAGAAGCAGTCTGTTCCAACACTTCAATTAACTGTGCGAAGTGAATGGAGTGTTGCTTCAGTTTCTAAATGCTGTCCTTTCAGGGAAAATCACTTTCCTTTGAAAGTGCCTTAAGCAACTTGCAAGAATTCACAACAAACTCACATGCGTTTCTCTGAAACAGAAGCAGTCTGTTCCAACACTTCAATTCAATGTGCGAAGTGAATGGAGTGTTGCTTCACTTTCTAAATGCTGTCCTTTCAGAGAAAATCACTTTCCTTTGAAAGTGCCTTAAGCTACTTACAAGCATTCACCAGAAACTCACATGCGTTTCTCTGAAAGAGAAGCAGTCTGTTCCAACACTTCAATTCAATGTGCGAAGTGAATGGAGTGTTGCTTCACTTTCTAAATGCTGTCCTTTCAGAGAAAATCACTTTCCTTTGAAAGTGCCTTAAGCTACTTGCAAGCATTAGAAGAAACTCACATGCGTTTCTCTGAAAGAGAAGCAGTCTGTTCCAACACTTCAATTCAATGTGCGAAGTGAATGGAGTGTTGCCTCACTTTCTAAATGCTGTCATCTCAGAGAAAATCACTTTCCTTTGAAAGTTCCTTAAGCTACTTACAAGCATTCAACAGAAACTCACATGCGTTTCTCTGAAAGAGAAGCAGTCTGTTCCAATACTTCAATTCACTCTGCGAAGTGAATGGAGTGTTGCTTCACTTTCTAAATGCTGTCCTTTCAGAGAAAATCACTTTCCTTTGAAAGTGCCTTAAGCTACTTACAAGCATTCAACAGAAACTCACATGCGTTTCTCTGAAAGAGAAGCAGTCTGTTCCAACACTTCAATTCACTGTGCGAAGTGAATGGAGTGTTGCTTCACTTTCTAAATTATGTCCTTTCAGAGAAAATCACTTTCCTTTGAAAGTGCCTTAAGCAACTTATAAGCATTCACAAGAAACACTAATGCATTTCTATGAAAGAGAAGCACTCTGTTCCAACACTTCAATTCACTGCACGAAGTGAATGGAGTGTTGCTTCACTTTCTAAATGCTGTCCTTTCAGAGAAAATCACTTTCCTTTGAAAGTGCCTTAAGCTTCTTACAAGCATTCACCAGAAACTCACATGCGTTTCTCTGAAAGAGAAGCAGTCGGTTCCAACACTTCAATTCACTGTGCGAAGTGAATGGAGTGTTGCTTCATTTTCTAAATGCTGTCCTTTCAGAGAAAATCACTTTCCTTTGAAAGTGCCTTAAGCTACTTGCAAGCATTAGGAAGAAACTCACATGCGTTTCTCTGAAAGAGAAGCAGTCTGTTCCAACACTTCAATTCACTGTGCGAAGTGAATGGAGTGTTGCTTCACTTTCTAAATGCTGTCCTTTCAGAGAAAATCACTTTCCTTTGAAAGTGCCTTAAACTACTTTCAAGCATTCACAAAAAACTCACATGCGCTTCTCTGAAAGAGAAGCAGTCTGTTCCAACACTTCAATTCACTGTGCGAAGTGAATGGAGTGTTGCTTCACTTTCTAAATGCTGTCCTTTCAGAGAAAATCACTTTCCTTTGAAAGTGCCTTTAGCAACTTGCAAGCATTCACAAGAAACACTAATGCATTTCTATGAAAGAGAAGCACTCTGTTCCAACACTTCAATTCACTGCACGAAGGGAATGGAGTGTTGCTTCACTTTCTAAATGCTGTCCTTTAAGAGAAAATCACTTTCCTTTGAAAGTGCCTTAAACTACTTTCAAGAATTCACAAAAAACTCACATGCGTTTCTCTGAAAGAGAAGCAGTCTGTTCCAACACTTCAATTAACTGTGCGAAGTGAATGGAGTGTTGCTTCAGTTTCTAAATGCTGTCCTTTCAGGGAAAATCACTTTCCTTTGAAAGTGCCTTAAGCAACTTGCAAGAATTCACAACAAACTCACATGCGTTTCTCTGAAACAGAAGCAGTCTGTTCCAACACTTCAATTCAATGTGCGAAGTGAATGGAGTGTTGCTTCACTTTCTAAATGCTGTCCTTTCAGAGAAAATCACTTTCCTTTGAAAGTGCCTTAAGCTACTTACAAGCATTCACCAGAAACTCACATGCGTTTCTCTGAAAGAGAAGCAGTCTGTTCCAACACTTCAATTCAATGTGCGAAGTGAATGGAGTGTTGCTTCACTTTCTAAATGCTGTCCTTTCAGAGAAAATCACTTTCCTTTTCAAGTGCCTTAAGCTACTTGCAAGCATTAGAAGAAACTCACATGCGTTTCTCTGAAAGAGAAGCAGTCTGTTCCAACACTTCAATTCACTGTGCGAAGTGAATGGAGTGTTGCTTCACTTTCTAAATGCTGTCCTTTCAAAGAAAATCACTTTCCTTTGAAAGTGCCTTAAGCTACTTCCAAGCATTCATCAGAAACTCACATGCGTTTCTCTGAAAGAGAAGCAGTCTGTTCCAACACTTCAATTCACTGTGCGAAGTGAATGGAGTGTTGCTTCACTTTGTAAATGCTGTCCTTTCAGAGAAAATCACTTTCCTTTGAAAGTGCCTTAAGCTACTTGCAAGCATTAGGAAGAAACTCACATGCGTTTCTCTGAAAGAGAAGCAGTCTGTTCCAACACTTCGATTCACTGTGCGAAGTGAATGGAGTGTTGCTTCACTTTCTTAATGCTGTCCTTTCTGAGAAAATCACTTTCCTTTGAAAGTGCCTTAAGCTACTTGCAAGCATTAGGAAGAAACTCACATGCGTTTCTCTGAAAGAGAAGCAGTCTGTTCCAACACTTCAATTCACTGTGCGAAGTGAATGGAGTGTTGCTTCACTTTCTAAATGCTGTCCTTTCAGAGAAAATCACTTTCCTTTGAAAGTGCCTTAAGCTACTTACAAGCATTCAACAGAAACTCACATGCATTTCTCTGAAAGAGAAGCAGTCAGTTCCAACACTTCAATTCACTGTGCGAAGTGAATGGAGTGTTGCTTCACTTTCTAAATTATGTCCTTTCAGAGAAAATCACTTTCCTTTGAAAGTGCCTTAAGCAACTTGCAAGCATTCACAAGAAACACTAACGCGTTTCTCTGAAAGAGAAGCAGTCTGTTCCAACACTTCAACTCACTGCACGAAGGGAATGGAGTGTTGCTTCACTTTCCAAATGCTGTCCTTTCAGAGAAAATCACTTCCCTTTGAAAGTGCCTTAAGCTACTTGTAAGCATTCGGAAGAAACTCACATGCGTTTCTCTGAAAGAGAAGCAGTCTGTTCCAACACTTCAATTCACTGTGTGAAGTGAATGGAGTGCTGCCTCACTTTCTAAATGCTGTCCTTTCAGAGAAAATCACTTTCCTTTGAAAGTGCCTTAAGCTACTAACAAGCATTCACCAGAAACTCACATGCATTTCTCTTAAAGAGAAGCAGTCTGTTCCAACACTTCAATTCACTGTGCGAAGTGAATGGAGTGTTGCTTCACTTTCTAAATGCTGTCCTTTCTGAGAAAATCACTTTCCTTTGAAAGTGCCTTAAGCAACTTGCAAGAATTCACAACAAACTCACATGCGTTTCTCTGAAAGAGAAGCAGTCTGTTCCAACACTTCAATTCACTGTGCGAAGTGAATGGAGTGTTGCTTCAGTTTCTAAATGCTGTCCTTTCAGAGAAAATCACTTTCCTTTGAAAGTGCCTTAAGCTACTTACAAGCATTCACCAGAAACTCACATGCGTTTCTCTGAAAGAGAAGCAGTCTGTTCCAATACTTCAATTCACTCTGCGAAGTGAATGGAGTGTTGCTTCACTTTCTAAATGCTGTCCTTTCAGAGAAAATCACTTTCCTTTCAAAGTGCCTTAAGCTACTTACAAGCATTCAACAGAAACTCACATGCGTTTCTCTGAAAGAGAAGCAGTCTGTTCCAACACTTCAATTCAATGTGCGAAGTGAATGGAGTGTTGCTTCACTTTCTAAATGCTGTCCTTTCAGAGAAAATCACTTTCCTTTGAAAGTGCCTTAAGCTACTTGCAAGCATTAGGAAGAAACTCACATGCGTTTCTCTGAAAGAGAAGCAGTCGGTTCCAACACTTCAATTCACTGTGCGAAGTGAATGGAGTGTTGCTTCACTTTCTAAATTATGTCCTTTCTGAGAAAATCACTTTCCTTTGAAAGTGCCTTAAGCTACTTGCAAGCATTAGGAAGAAACTCACATGCGTTTCTCTGAAAGAGAAGCAGTCTGTTCCAACACTTCAATTCACTGTGTGAAGTGAATGGAGTGTTGCCTCACTTTCTAAATGCTGTCCTCTCAGAGAAAATCACTTTCCTTTGAAAGTGCCTTAAGCTACTTACAAGCATTCAACAGAAACTCACATGCGTTTCTCTGAAAGTGAAGCAGTCTGTTCCAACACTTCAATTCACTGTGCGAAGTGAATGGAGTGTTGCTTCACTTTCTAAATGCTGTCCTTTCAGAGAAAATCACTTTCCTTTGAAAGTGCCTTAAGCTACTTTCAAGCATTCACAAAAAACTCACATGCGTTTCTCTTAAAGAGAAGCAGTCTGTTCCAACACTTCAATTCACTGTGCGAAGTGAATGGAGTGTTGCTTCACTTTCTAAATGCTGTCCTTTCAGAGAAAATCACTTTCCTTTGAAAGTGCCTTAAGCAACTTGCAAGCATTCACAAGAAACAGTAATGCGTTTCTATGAAAGAGAAGCACTCTGTTCCAACACTTCAATTCACTGCACGAAGTGAATGGAGTGTTGCTTCACTTTCTAAATGCTGTCCTTTCAGAGAAAATCACTTTCCTTTGAAAGTGCCTTAAGCTACTTACAAGCATTCACCAGAAACTCACATGCGTTTCTCTGAAAGAGAAGCAGTCTGTTCCAATACTTCAATTCACTCTGCGAAGTGAATGGAGTGTTGCTTCACTTTCTAAATGCTGTCCTTTCAGAGAAAATCACTTTCCTTTCAAAGTGCCTTAAGCTACTTACAAGCATTCAACAGAAACTCACATGCGTTTCTCTGAAAGAGAAGCAGTCGGTTCCAACACTTCAATTCAATGTGCGAAGTGAATGGAGTGTTGCTTCACTTTCTAAATGCTGTCCTTTCAGAGGAAATCACTTTCCTTTGAAAGTGCCTTAAGCTACTTGCAAGCATTAGGAAGAAACTCACATGCGTTTCTCTGAAAGAGAAGCAGTCGGTTCCAACACTTCAATTCACTGTGCGAAGTGAATGGAGTGTTGCTTCACTTTCTAAATTATGTCCTTTCTGAGAAAATCACTTTCCTTTGAAAGTGCCTTAAGCTACTTGCAAGCATTAGGAAGAAACTCACATGCGTTTCTCTGAAAGAGAAGCAGTCTGTTCCAACACTTCAATTCACTGTGTGAAGTGAATGGAGTGTTGCCTCACTTTCTAAATGCTGTCCTCTCAGAGAAAATCACTTTCCTTTGAAAGTGCCTTAAGCTACTTACAAGCATTCAACAGAAACTCACATGCGTTTCTCTGAAAGTGAAGCAGTCTGTTCCAACACTTCAATTCACTGTGCGAAGTGAATGGAGTGTTGCTTCACTTTCTAAATGCTGTCCTTTCAGAGAAAATCACTTTCCTTTGAAGGTGCCTTAAGCTACTTTCAAGCATTCATAAAAAACTCACATGTGTTTCTCTTAAAGAGAAGCAGTCTGTTCCAACACTTCAATTCACTGTGCGAAGTGAATGGAGTGTTGCTTCACTTTCTAAATGCTGTCCTTTCAGAGAAAATCACTTTCCTTTGAAAGTGCCTTAAGCAACTTGCAAGAATTCACAACAAACTCACATGCGTTTCTCTGAAGGAGAAGCAGTCTGTTCCAACACTTCAATTCACTGTGCGAAGTGAATGGAGTGTTGCTTCACTTTCTAAATTATGTCCTTTCAGAGAAAATCACTTTCCTTTGAAAGTGCCTTAAGCAACTTGCAAGCATTCACAAGAAACACTAATGCGTTTCTATGAAAGAGAAGCACTCTGTTCCAACACTTCAATTCACTGCACGAAGTGAATGGAGTGTTGCTTCACTTTCTAAATGCTGTCCTTTCAGAGAAAATCACTTTCCTTTGAAAGTTCCTTAAGCTACTTACAAGCATTCAACAGAAACTCACATGCGTTTCTCTGAAGGAGAAGCAGTCTGTTCCAACACTTCAATTCACTGTGCGAAGTGAATGGAGTGTTGCTTCACTTTCTAAATTATGTCCTTTCAGAGAAAATCACTTTCCTTTGAAAGTGCCTTAAGCAACTTGCAAGCATTCACAAGAAACACTAAGGCGTTTCTATGAAAGAGAAGCACTCTGTTCCAACACTTCAATTCACTGCACGAACTGAATGGAGTGTTGCTTCACTTTCTAAATGCTGTCCTTTCAGAGGAAATCACTTTCCTTTGAAAGTGCCTTAAGCTACTTACAAGCATTCAACAGAAACTCACATGCGTTTCTCTGAAAGAGAAGCAGTCTGTTCCAACACTTCAATTCACTGTGCGAAGTGAAGGGAGTGTTGCTTCACTTTCTAAATGCTGTCCTTTCAGAGAAAATCACTTTCCTTTGAAAGTGCCTTAAGCTACTTGCAAGCATTAGGAAGAAACTCACATGCGTTTCTCTGAAAGAGAAGCAGTCTGTTCCAATACGTCAATTCACTCTGCGAAGTGAATGGAGTGTTGCTTCACTTTGTAAATGCTGTCCTTTCAGAGAAAATCACTTTCCTTTCAAAGTGCCTTAAGCTACTTACAAGCATTCAACAGAAACTCACATGCGTTTCTCTGAAAGAGAAGCAGTCTGTTCCAACACTTCAATTCACTGTGCGAAGTGAAGGGAGTGTTGCTTCACTTTCTAAATGCTGTCCTTTCAGAGAAAATCACTTTCCTTTGAAAGTGCCTTAAGCTACTTGCAAGCATTAGGAAGAAACTCACATGCGTTTCTCTGAAAGAGAAGCAGTCTGTTCCAACACTTCAATTCACTGTGTGAAGTGAATGGAGTGTTGCCTCACTTTCTAAATGCTGTCCTTTCAGAGAAAATCACTTTCCTTTGAAAGTGCCTTAAGCTACTTACAAGCATTCAACAGAAACTCACATGCATTTCTCTGAAAGAGAAGCAGTCTGTTCCAACACTTCAATTCACTGTTCGAAGTGAAGGGAGTGTTGCTTCACTTTCTAAATGCTGTCCTTTCAGAGAAAATCACTTTCCTTTGAAAGTGCCTTAAGCTACTTACAAGCATTCACCAGAAACTCACATGCGTTTCTCTGAAAGAGAAGCAGTCTGTTCCAACACTTCAATTCACTGTGCGAAGTGAATGGAGTGTTGCTTCACTTTCTAAATGCTGTCCTTTCTGAGAAAATCACTTTCCTTTGAAAATGCCTTAAGCTACTTGCAAGCATTAGTAAGAAATTCACATGCGTTTCTCTGAAAGAGAAGCAGTCTGTTCCAACACTTCAATTCACTGTGCGAAGTGAATGGAGTGTTGCTTCACTTTCTAAATGCTGCCCTTTCTGAGAAAATCACTTTCCTTTGAAAGTGCCTTAAGCTACTTACAAGCATTCAACAGAAACTCACATGCGTTTCTCTGAAAGTGAAGCAGTCCGTTCCAACACTTCAATTCACTGTGCGAAGTGAATGGAGTGTTGCTTCACTTTCTAAGTGCTGTCCTTTCAGAGAAAATCACTTTCCTTTGAAAGTGCCTTAAGCTACTTACAAGCATTCAACAGAAACTCACATGCATTTATCTGAAAGAGAAGCAGTCTGTTCCAACACTTCAATTCACTGTGCGAAGTGAATGGAGTGTTGCTTCACTTTCTAAATTATGTCCTTTCAGAGAAAATCACTTTCCTTTGAAAGTGCCTTAAGCAACTTACAAGCATTCACAAGAAACACTAATGCGTTTCTATGAAAGAGAAGCACTCTGTTCCAACACTTCAATTCACTGCACGAAGTAAATGGAGTGTTGCTTCACTTTCTAAATGCTGTCCTTTCAGAGAAAATCACTTTCCTTTGAAAGTGCCTTAAGCTTCTTACAAGCATTCACCAGAAACTCACATGCGTTTCTCTGAAAGAGAAGCAGTTGGTTCCAACACTTCAATTCACTGTGCGAAGTGAATGAAGTGTTGCTTCATTTTCTAAATGCTGTCCTTTCAGAGAAAATCACTTTCCTTTAAAGTGCCTTAAGCTACTTGCAAGCATTAGGAAGAAACTCACATGCGTTTCTCTGAACGAGAAGCAGTCTGTTCCAACACTTCAATTCACTGTGCGAACTGAAGGGAGTGTTGTTCACTTTCTAAATGCTGTCCTTTCAGAGAAAATCACTTTCCTTTGAAAGTGCCTTAAGCTACTTACAAGCATTCAATAGAAACTCACATGCATTTCTCTGAAAGAGAAGCAGTCTGTTCCAACACCTCAATTCACTGTGCGAAGTGAATGGAGTGTTGCTTCACTTTCTAAATTATGTCCTTTCAGAGAAAATCACTTTCCTTTGAAAGTGCCTTAAGAAACTTGCAAGCATTCACAAGAAACACTAATGCGTTTCTCTGAAAGAGAAGCAGTCTGTTCCAACACTTCAATTCACTGCACGAAGTGAATGGAGTGTTGCTTCACTTTCTAAATGCTTTCCTTTCAGAGAAAATCACTTTCCTTTGAAAGTGCCTTAAGCTTCTTACAAGCATTCACCAGAAACTCACATGCATTTCTCTGAAAGAGAAGCAGTCGGTTCCAACACTTCCATTCACTGTGCGAAGTGAATGGAGTGTTGCTTCACGTTCTAAATGCTGTCCTTTCAGAGAAAATCACTTTCCTTTGAAAGTGCCTTAAGCTACTTGCAAGCATTAGGAAGAAACTCACATGCGTTTCTCTGAAAGAGAAGCAGTCTGTTCCAACACTTCAATTCACTGTGTGAAGTGAATGGAGTGCTGCCTCACTTTCTAAATGCTGTCCTTTCAGAGAAAATCACTTTCCTTTGAAAGTGCCTTAAGCTACTTACAAGCATACACCAGAAACTCACATGCATTTCTCTGAAAGAGAAGCAGTCTGTTCCAACACTTCAATTCACTGTTCGAAGTGAATGGAGTGTTGCTTCACTTTCTAAATGCTGTCCTTTCAGAGAAAATCACTTTCCTTTGAAAGTGCCTTAAGCTACTTACAAGCATTCACCAGAAACTCACATGCGTTTCTCTGAAAGAGAAGCAGTCTGTTCCAACACTTCAATTCACTGTGCGAAGTGAATGGAGTGTTGCTTCACTTTCTAAATGCTGTCCTTTCTGAGAAAATCACTTTCCTTTGAAAATGCCTTAAGCTACTTGCAAGCATTAGTAAGAAATTCACATGCGTTTCTCTGAAAGAGAAGCAGTCTGTTCCAACACTTCAATTCACTGTGCGAAGTGAATGGAGTGTTGCTTCACTTTCTAAATGCTGCCCTTTCTGAGAAAATCACTTTCCTTTGAAAGTGCCTTAAGCTACTTGCAAGCATTAGGAAGAAACTCACATGCGTTTCTCTGAAAGACAAGCAGTCTGTTCCAACACTTCAATTCACTGTGTGAAGTGAATGGAGTGTTGCCTCACTTTCTAAATGCTGTCATCTCAGAGAAAATCACTTTCCTTTGAAAGTGCCTTAAGCTACTTACAAGCATTCAACAGAAACTCACATGCGTTTCTCTGAAAGTGAAGCAGTCCGTTCCAACACTTCAATTCACTGTGCGAAGTGAATGGAGTGTTGCTTCACTTTCTAAGTGCTGTCCTTTCAGAGAAAATCACTTTCCTTTGAAAGTGCCTTAAGCTACTTACAAGCATTCAACAGAAACTCACATGCATTTATCTGAAAGAGAAGCAGTCTGTTCCAACACTTCAATTCACTGTGCGAAGTGAATGGAGTGTTGCTTCACTTTCTAAATTATGTCCTTTCAGAGAAAATCACTTTCCTTTGAAAGTGCCTTAAGCAACTTACAAGCATTCACAAGAAACACTAATGCGTTTCTATGAAAGAGAAGCACTCTGTTCCAACACTTCAATTCACTGCACGAAGTAAATGGAGTGTTGCTTCACTTTCTAAATGCTGTCCTTTCAGAGAAAATCACTTTCCTTTGAAAGTGCCTTAAGCTTCTTACAAGCATTCACCAGAAACTCACATGCGTTTCTCTGAAAGAGAAGCAGTTGGTTCCAACACTTCAATTCACTGTGCGAAGTGAATGAAGTGTTGCTTCATTTTCTAAATGCTGTCCTTTCAGAGAAAATCACTTTCCTTTGAAAGTGCCTTAAGCTACTTGCAAGCATTAGGAAGAAACTCACATGCGTTTCTCTGAAAGAGAAGCAGTCTGTTCCAACACTTCAATTCACTGTGCGAACTGAAGGGAGTGTTGTTCACTTTCTAAATGCTGTCCTTTCAGAGAAAATCACTTTCCTTTGAAAGTGCCTTAAGCTACTTACAAGCATTCAATAGAAACTCACATGCATTTCTCTGAAAGAGAAGCAGTCTGTTCCAACACCTCAATTCACTGTGCGAAGTGAATGGAGTGTTGCTTCACTTTCTAAATTATGTCCTTTCAGAGAAAATCACTTTCCTTTGAAAGTGCCTTAAGAAACTTGCAAGCATTCACAAGAAACACTAATGCGTTTCTCTGAAAGAGAAGCAGTCTGTTCCAACACTTCAATTCACTGCACGAAGTGAATGGAGTGTTGCTTCACTTTCTAAATGCTGTCCTTTCAGAGAAAATCACTTTCCTTTGAAAGTGCCTTAAGCTTCTTACAAGCATTCACCAGAAACTCACATGCATTTCTCTGAAAGAGAAGCAGTCGGTTCCAACACTTCCATTCACTGTGCGAAGTGAATGGAGTGTTGCTTCACGTTCTAAATGCTGTCCTTTCAGAGAAAATCACTTTCCTTTGAAAGTGCCTTAAGCTACTTGCAAGCATTAGGAAGAAACTCACATGCGTTTCTCTGAAAGAGAAGCAGTCTGTTCCAACACTTCAATTCACTGTGTGAAGTGAATGGAGTGCTGCCTCACTTTCTAAATGCTGTCCTTTCAGAGAAAATCACTTTCCTTTGAAAGTGCCTTAAGCTACTTACAAGCATACACCAGAAACTCACATGCATTTCTCTGAAAGAGAAGCAGTCTGTTCCAACACTTCAATTCACTGTTCGAAGTGAATGGAGTGTTGCTTCACTTTCTAAATGCTGTCCTTTCAGAGAAAATCACTTTCCTTTGAAAGTGCCTTAAGCTACTTACAAGCATTCACCAGAAACTCACATGCGTTTCTCTGAAAGAGAAGCAGTCTGTTCCAACACTTCAATTCACTGTGCGAAGTGAATGGAGTGTTGCTTCACTTTGTAAATGCTGTCCTTTCAGAGAAAATCACTTTCCTTTGAAAGCGCCTTAAGCTACTTGCAAGCATTAGGAAGAAACTCACATACGTTTCTCTGAAAGAGAAGCAGTCTGTTCCAACACTTCAATTCACTGTGCGAAGTGAATGGAGTGTTGCTTCACTTTCTAAATGCTGTCCTTTCTGGGAAAATCACTTTCCTTTGAAAGTGCCTTAAACTACTTGCAAGCATTCACAAGAAACACTAAAGCGTTTCTATCAAAGAGAAGCAGTCTGTTCCAACACTTCAATTCACTGTGCAATTTGAATGGAGTGTTGCCTCACTTTCTAAATGCTGTCATCTCAGAGAAAATCACTTTCCTTTGAAAGTGCCTTAAGTTACTTACAAGCATTCAACAGAAACTCACATGCGTTTCTCTGAAGGAGAAGCAGTCTGTTCCAACACTTCAATTCACTGTGCGAAGTGAATGGAGTGTTGCTTCACTTTCTAAATTATGTCCTTTCAGAGAAAATCACTTTCCTTTGAAAGTGCCTTAAGCAACTTGCAAGCATTCACAAGAAACACTAATGCGTTTCTATGAAAGAGAAGCACTCTGTTCCAACACTTCAATTCACTGCACGAAGTGAAGGGAGTGTTGCTTCACTTTCTAAATGCTGTCCTTTCAGAGAAAATCACTTTCCTTTGAAAGTGCCTTAAGCTACTTACAAGCATTCACCAGAAACTCACATGCGTTTCTCTGAAAGAGAAGCAGTCTGTTCCAACACTTCAATTCACTGTGCGAAGTGAATGGAGTGTTGCTTCACTTTCTAAATGCTGTCCTTTAAGAGAAAATCACTTTCCTTTGAAAGTGCCTTAAACTACTTTCAAGCATTCACAAAAAACTCACATGCGTTTCTATTAAAGAGAAGCAGTCTTCAATTCACTGTGCGAAGTGAATGGAGTGTTGCTTCAGTTTCTAAATGCTGTCCTTTCAGAGAAAATCACTTTCCTTTGAAAGTGCCTTAAGCAACTTGCAAGAATTCACAACAAACTCACATGCGTTTCTCTGAAAGAGAAGCAGTCTGTTCCAACACTTCAATTCACTGTGGGAAGTGAATGGAGTGTTGCTTCACTTTCTAAATGCTGTCCTTTCAGAGAAAATCACTTTCCTTTGAAAGTGCCTTAAGCTACTTACAAGCATTCACCAGAAACTCACATGCGTTTCTCTGAAAGAGAAGCAGTCTGTTCCAATACTTCAATTCACTCTGCGAAGTGAATGGAGTGTTGCTTCACTTTCTAAATGCTGTCCTTTCAGAGAAAATCACTTTCCTTTGAAAGTGCCTTAAGCTACTTGCAAGCATTAGGAAGAAACTCACATGCGTTTCTCTGAAAGACAAGCAGTCTGTTCCAACACTTCAATTCACTGTGCGAAGTGAATGGAGTGTTGCTTCACTTTCTAAATGCTGTCCTTTCTGAGAAAATCACTTTCCTTTGAAAGTGCCTTAAGCTACTTGCAAGCATTAGGAAGAAACTCACATGCGTTTCTCTGAAAGAGAAGCAGACTGTTCCAACACTTCAATTCACTGTGTGAAGTGAAGGGAGTGTTGCCTCACTTTCAAAATGCTGTCCTCTCAGAGAAAATCACTTTCCTTTGAAAGTGCCTTAAGCTACTTACAAGCATTCAACAGAAACTCACATGCGTTTCTCTGAAAGTGAAGCAGTCTGTTCCAACACTTCAATTCACTGTGCGAAGTGAATGGAGTGTTGCTTCACTTTCTAAATGCTGTCCTTTCAGAGAAAATCACTTTCCTTTGAAATTGCCTTAAACTACTTACAAGCATTCAACAGAAACTCACATGCATTTCTCTGAAAGAGAAGCAGTCTGTTCCAACACTTCAATTCACTGTGCGAAGTGAATGGAGTGTTCCTTCACTTTCTAAATTATGTCCTTTCAGAGAAAATCACTTTCCTTTGAAAGTGCCTTAAGCAACTTGCAAGCATTCACAAGAAACACTAATGCGTTTCTATGAAAGAGAAGCACTCTGTTCCAACACTTCAATTCACTGCACGAAGGGAATGGAGTGTTGCTTCACTTTCTAAATGCTGTCCTTTCAGAGAAAATCACTTTCTTTGGAAGTGCCTTAAGCTACTTACAAGCATTCAACAGAAACTCACATGCGTTTCTCTGAAAGAGAAGCAGTCAGTTCCAACACTTCAATTCACTGTGCGAAGTGAATGGAGTGTTGCTTCACTTTCTAAATGCTGTCCTTTAAGAGAAAATCACTTTCCTTTGAAAGTGCCTTAAGCTACTTACAAGCATTCACCAGAAACTCACATGCGTTTCTCTGAAAGAGAAGCAGTCTGTTCCAATACTTCAATTCACTCTGCGAAGTGAATGGAGTGTTGCTTCACTTTCTAAATGCTGTCCTTTCAGAGAAAATCACTTTCCTTTAAAAGTGCCTTAAGCTACTTACAAGCATTCAACAGAAACTCACATGCGTTTCTCTGAAAGAGAAGCAGTCTGTTCCAACACTTCAATTCACTGTGCGAAGTGAAGGGAGTGTTGCTTCCCTTTCTAAATGCTGTCCTTTCAGAGAAAATCACTTTTCTTTGAAAGTGCCTTAAGCTACTTGCAAGAATTCACAACAAACTCACATGCGTTTCTCTGAAAGAGAAGCAGTCTGTTCCAACACTTCAATTCACTGTGCGAAGAGAATGGAGTGTTGCTTCACTTTCTAAATTATGTCCTTTCAGAGAAAATCACTTTCCTTTGAAAGTGCCTTAAGCAACTTGCAAGCATTCACAAGAAACACTAATGCGTTTCAATGAAAGAGAAGCACTCTGTTCCAACACTTCAATTCACTGCACGAAGGGAATGGAGTGTTGCTTCACTTTCTAAATGCTGTCCTTTCAGAGAAAATCACTTTCCTTTGAAAGTGCCTTAAGCTACTTACAAGCATTCAACAGAAACTCACATGCGTTTCTCTGAAAGAGAAGCAGTCTGTTCCAACACTTCAATTCACTGTGCGAAGTGAATGGAGTGTTGCTTCACTTTCTAAATGCTGTTCTTTAAGAGAAAATCACTTTCCTTTGAAAGTGCCTTAAACTACTTTCAAGCATTCACAAAAAACTCACATGCATTTCTCTTAAAGAGAAGCAGTCTTCAATTCACTGTGCGAAGTGAATGGAGTGTTGCTTCACTTTCTAAATGCTGTCCTTTCAGAGAAAATCACTTTCCTTTGAAAGTGCCTTAAGCAACTTGCAAGAATTCACAACAAACTCACATGCGTTTCTCTGAAAGAGAAGCAGTCTGTTCCAACACTTCAATTCACTGTGCGAAGTGAATGGAGTGTTGCTTCACTTTCTAAATTATGTCCTTTCAGAGAAAATCACTTTCCTTTGAAAGTGCCTTAAGCAACTTGCAAGCATTCACAAGAAACACTAATGCGTTTCTATGAAAGAGAAGCACTCTGTTCCAACACTTCAATTCACTGCACGAAGTGAATGGAGTGTTGCTTCACTTTCTAAATGCTGTCCTTTCAGAGAAAATCACTTTCCTTTGAAAGTGCCTTTAGCTACTTACAAGCATTCAACAGAAACTCACATGCGTTTCTCTGAAAGAGAAGCAGTCTGTTCCAACACTTCAATTCACTGTGCGAAGTGAATGGAGTGTTGCTTCACTTTCTAAATGCTGTCCTTTCTGAGAAAATCACTTTCCTTTGAAAGTGCCTTAAGCTACTTGCAAGCATTAGGAAGAAACTCACATGCGTTTCTCTGAAAGACAAGCAGTCTGTTCCAACACTTCAATTCACTGTGTGAAGTGAATGGAGTGTTGCCTCACTTTCTAAATGCTGTCATCTCAGAGAAAATCACTTTCATTTTAAAGTGCCTTAAGCTACTTACAAGCATTCAACAGAAACTCACATGCGTTTATCTTAAAGAGACGCAGTCTTCAATTCACTGTGCGAAGTGAATGAAGTGTTGCTTCAGTTTCTAAATGCTCTCCTTTCAGAGAAAATCACTTTCCTTTGAAAGTGCCTTAAGCAACTTGCAAGAATTCACAACAAACTCACATGCGTTTCTCTGAAAGAGAAGCAGTCTGTTCCAACACTTCAATTCACTGTGCGAAGTGAATGGAGTGTTGCTTCACTTTCTAAATGCTGTCCTTTCAGAGAAAATCACTTTCCTTTGAAAGTGCCTTAAGCTACTTACAAGCATTCACCAGAAACTCACATGCGTTTCTCTGAAAGAGAAGCAGTCTGTTCCAATACTTCAATTCACTCTGCGAAGTGAATGGAGTGTTGCTTCACTTTGTAAATGCTGTCCTTTCAGAGAAAATCACTTTCCTTTCAAAGTGCCTTAAGCTACTTACAAGCATTCAACAGAAACTCACATGCGTTTCTCTGAAAGAGAAGCAGTCTGTTCCAACACTTCAATTCACTGTGCGAAGAGAATGGAGTGTTGCTTCACTTTCTAAATTATGTCCTTTCAGAGAAAATCACTTTCCTTTGAAAGTGCCTTAAGCAACTTGCAAGCATTCACAAGAAACACTAATGCGTTTCTATGAAAGAGAAGCACTCTGTTCCAACACTTCAATTCACTGCACGAAGGGAATGGAGTGTTGCTTCACTTTCTAAATGCTGTCCTTTCAGAGAAAATCACTTTCCTTTGAAAGTGCCTTAAGCTACTTACAAGCATTCAACAGAAACTCACATGCGTTTCTCTGAAAGAGAAGCAGTCTGTTCCAACACTTCAATTCACTGTGCGAAGTGAATGGAGTGTTGCTTCACTTTCTAAATGCTGTCCTTTAAGAGAAAATCACTTTCCTTTGAAAGTGCCTTAAACTACTTTCAAGCATTCACAAAAAACTCACATGCGTTTCTCTTAAAGAGAAGCAGTCTTCAATTCACTGTGCGAAGTGAATGGAGTGTTGCTTCAGTTTCTAAATGCTGTCCTTTCAGAGAAAATCACTTTCCTTTGAAAGTGCCTTAAGAAACTTGCAAGAATTCACAACAAACTCACATGCGTTTCTCTGAAAGAGAAGCAGTCTGTTCCAATACTTCAATTCACTCTGCGAAGTGAATGGAGTGTTGCTTCACTTTCTAAATGCTGTCCTTTCAGAGAAAATCACTTTCCTTTGAAAGTGCCTTAAGCTACTTACAAGCATTCAACAGAAACTCACATGCGTTTCTCTGAAAGAGAAGCAGTCTGTTCCAACACTTCAATTCACTGTGCGAAGTGAAGGGAGTGTTGCTTCACTTTCTAAATGCTGTCCTTTCAGAGAAAATCACTTTCCTTTGAAAGTGCCTTAAGCTACTTGCAAGCATTAGGAAGAAACTCACATGCGTTTCTCTGAAAGAGAAGCAGTCTGTTCCAACACTTCAATTCACTGTGCGAAGTGAATGGAGTGCTGCCTCACTTTCTAAATGCTGTCCTTTCAGAGAAAATCACTTTCCTTTGAAAGTGCCTTAAGCTACTTACAAGCATTCAACAGAAACTCAAATGCATTTCTCTGAAAGAGAAGCAGTCTGTTCCAACACTTCAATTCACTGTTCGAAGTGAAGGGAGTGTTGCTTCACTTTCTAAATGCTGTCCTTTCAGAGAAAATCACTTTCCTTTGTAAGTGCCTTAAGCTACTTACAAGCATTCACCAGAAACTCACATGCGTTTCTCTGAAAGAGAAGCAGTCTGTTCCAACACTTCAATTCACTCTGCGAAGTGAATGGAGTGTTGCTTCACTTTCTAAATGCTGTCCTTTCTGAGAAAATCACTTTCCTTTGAAAGTGCCTTAAGCTACTTGCAAGCATTAGGAAGAAATTCACATGCGTTTCTCTGAAAGAGAAGCAGTCTGTTCCAACACTTCAATTCACTGTGCGAAGTGAATGGAGTGTTGCTTCACTTTCTAAATGCTGTCCTTTCTGAGAAAATCACTTTCCTTTGAAAGTGCCTTAAGCTACTTGCAAGCATTAGGAAGAAACTCACATGCGTTTCTCAGAAAGACAAGCAGTCTGTTCCAACACTTCAATTCACTGTGTGAAGTGAATGGAGTGTTGCCTCACTTTCTAAATGTTGTCATCTCAGAGAAAATCACTTTCCTTTGAAAGTGCCTTAAGCTACTTACAAGCATTCAACAGAAACTCACATGCGTTTCTCTGAAAGTGAAGCAGTCCGTTCCAATACTTCAATTCACTGTGCGAAGTGAATGGAGTGTTGCTTCACTTTCTAAGTGCTGTCCTTTCAGAGAAAATCACTTTCCTTTGAAAGTGCCTTAAGCTACTTACAAGCATTCAACAGAAACTCACATGCATTTATCTGAAAGAGAAGCAGTCTGTTCCAACACATCAATTCACTGTGCGAAGTGAATGGAGTGTTGCTTCACTTTCTAAATTATGTCCTTTCAGAGAAAATCACTTTCCTTTGAAAGTGCCTTAAGCAACTTACAAGCATTCACAAGAAACACTAATGCGTTTTTATGAAAGAGAAGCACTCTGTTCCAACACTTCAATTCACTGCACGAAGGGAATGGTGTGTTGCTTCACTTTCTAAATGCTGTCCTTTCAGAGAAAATCACTTTCTTTGGAAGTGCCTTAAGCTACTTACAAGCATTCAACAGAAACTCACATGCGTTTCTCTGAAAGAGAAGCAGTCAGTTCCAACACTTCAATTCACTGGGCGAATTGAATGGAGTGCTGCTTCACTTTCTAAATGCTGTCCTTTAAGAGAAAATCACTTTCCTTTGAAAGTGCCTTAAACTACTTTCAAGCATTCACAAAAAACTCACATGCGTTTCTCTTAAAGAGAAGCAGTCTGTTCCAACACTTCAATTAACTGTGCGAAGTGAATGGAGTGTTGCTTCACTTTCTAAATGCTGTCCTTTCAGAAAAAATTACTTTCCTTTGAAAGTGCCTTAAGCAACTTGCAAGAATTCACAACAAACTCACATGCGTTTCTCTGAAAGAGAAGCAGTCTGTTCCAACACTTCAATTCACTGTGCGAAGTGAATGGAGTGTTGCTTCACTTTCTAAATTATGTCCTTTCAGAGAAAATCACTTTCCTTTGAAAGTGCCTAAAGCAACTTGAAGTATTCACAAGAAACACTAATGCGTTTCTATGAAAGAGAAGCACTCTGTTCCAACACTTCAATTCACTGCACGAAGTGAATGGAGTGTTGCTTCACTTTCTAAATGCTGTCCTTTCAGAGAAAATCACTTTCCTTTGAAAGTGCCTTAAGCTACTTACAAGCATTCAACAGAAACTCACATGCGTTTCTCTGAAAGAGAAGCAGTCTGTTCCAACACTTCAATTCACTGTGCGAAGTGAATGGAGTGTTGCTTCACTTTCTAAATGCTGTCCTTTCAGAGAAAATCACTTTCCTTTGAAAGTGCCTTAAGCTACTTGCAAGCATTAGGAAGAAACACACATGCGTTTCTCTGAAAGAGAAGCAGTCTGTTCCAACACTTCAATTCACTGTGCGAAGTGAATGGAGTGTTGCTTCACTTTCTAAATGCTGTCCTTTCAGAGAAAATCACTTTCCTTTGAAAGTGCCTTAAGCTACTGCAAGCATTAGGAAGAAACACACATGCGTTTCTCTGAAAGAGAAGCAGTCTGTTCCAACACTTTAATTCACTGTGCGAAGTGAATGGAGTGTTGCTTCACTTTCTAAATGCTGTCCTTTCAGAGAAAATCACTTTCCTTTGAAAGTGCCTTAAGCTACTTGCAAGCATTAGGAAGAAACTCACATGCGTTTCTCTGAAAGAGAAGCAGTCTGTTCCAACACTTCAATTCACTGTGCGAAGAGAATGGAGTGTTGCTTCACTTTCTAAATTATGTCCTTTCAGAGAAAATCACTTTCCTTTGAAAGTGCCTTAAGCAACTTGCAAGCATTCACAAGAAACACTAATGCGTTTCTATGAAAGAGAAGCACTCTGTTCCAACACTTCAATTCACTGCACGAAGGGAATGGAGTGTTGCTTCACTTTCTAAATGCTGTCCTTTCAGAGAAAATCACTTTCCTTTGAAAGTGCCTTAAGCTACTTACAAGCATTCAACAGAAACTCACATGCGTTTCTCTGAAAGAGAAGCAGTCTGTTCCAACACTTCAATTCACTGTGCGAAGTGAATGGAGTGTTGCTTCACTTTCTAAATGCTGTCCTTTAAGAGAAAATCACTTTCCTTTGAAAGTGCCTTAAACTACTTTCAAGCATTCACAAAAAACTCACATGCGTTTCTCTTAAAGAGAAGCAGTCTTCAATTCACTGTGCGAAGTGAATGGAGTGTTGCTTCAGTTTCTAAATGCTGTCCTTTCAGAGAAAATCACTTTCCTTTGAAAGTGCCTTAAGAAACTTGATAGAATTCACAACAAACTCACATGCGTTTCTCTGAAAGAGAAGCAGTCTGTTCCAATACTTCAATTCACTCTGCGAAGTGAATGGAGTGTTGCTTCACTTTCTAAATGCTGTCCTTTCAGAGAAAATCACTTTCCTTTTAAAGTGCCTTAAGCTACTTACAAGCATTCAACAGAAACTCACATGCGTTTCTCTGAAAGAGAAGCAGTCTGTTCCAACACTTCAATTCACTGTGCGAAGTGAAGGGAGTGTTGCTTCACTTTCTAAATGCTGTCCTTTCAGAGAAAATCACTTTCCTTTGAAAGTGCCTTAAGCTACTTGCAAGCATTAGGAAGAAACTCACATGCGTTTCTCTGAAAGAGAAGCAGTCTGTTCCAACACTTCAATTCACTGTGCGAAGTGAATGGAGTGCTGCCTCACTTTCTAAATGCTGTCCTTTCAGAGAAAATCACTTTCCTTTGAAAGTGCCTTAAGCTACTTACAAGCATTCAACAGAAACTCAAATGCATTTCTCTGAAAGAGAAGCAGTCTGTTCCAACACTTCAATTCACTGTTCGAAGTGAAGGGAGTGTTGCTTCACTTTCTAAATGCTGTCCTTTCAGAGAAAATCACTTTCCTTTGAAAGTGCCTTAAGCTACTTACAAGCATTCACCAGAAACTCACATGCGTTTCTCTGAAAGAGAAGCAGTCTGTTCCAACACTTCAATTCACTGTGCGAAGTGAATGGAGTGTTGCTTCACTTTCTAAATGCTGTCCTTTCTGAGAAAATCACTTTCCTTTGAAAGTGCCTTAAGCTACTTGCAAGCATTAGGAAGAAATTCACATGCGTTTCTCTGAAAGAGAAGCAGTCTGTTCCAACACTTCAATTCACTGTGCGAAGTGAATGGAGTGTTGCTTCACTTTCTAAATGCTGTCCTTTCTGAGAAAATCACTTTCCTTTGAAAGTGCCTTAAGCTACTTGCAAGCATTAGGAAGAAACTCACATGCGTTTCTCAGAAAGACAAGCAGTCTGTTCCAACACTTCAATTCACTGTGTGAAGTGAATGGAGTGTTGCCTCACTTTCTAAATGCTGTCATCTCAGAGAAAATCACTTTCCTTTGAAAGTGCCTTAAGCTACTTACAAGCATTCAACAGAAACTCACATGCGTTTCTCTGAAAGTGAAGCAGTCCGTTCCAATACTTCAATTCACTGTGCGAAGTGAATGGAGTGTTGCTTCACTTTCTAAGTGCTGTCCTTTCAGAGAAAATCACTTTCCTTTGAAAGTGCCTTAAGCAACTTGCAAGAATTCACAACAAACTCACATGCGTTTCTCTGAAAGAGAAGCAGTCTGTTCCAACACTTCAATTCACTGTGCGAAGTGAATGGAGTGTTGCTTCACTTTCTAAATTATGTCCTTTCAGAGAAAATCACTTTCCTTTGAAAGTGCCTTAAGCAACTTGAAGTATTCACAAGAAACACTAATGCGTTTCTATGAAAGAGAAGCACTCTGTTCCAACACTTCAATTCACTGCACGAAGTGAATGGAGTGTTGCTTCACTTTCTAAATGCTGTCCTTTCAGAGAAAATCACTTTCCTTTGAAAGTGCCTTAAGCTACTTACAAGCATTCAACAGAAACTCACATGCGTTTCTCTGAAAGAGAAGCAGTCTGTTCCAACACTTCAATTCACTGTGCGAAGTGAATGGAGTGTTGCTTCACTTTCTAAATGCTGTCCTTTCAGAGAAAATCACTTTCCTTTGAAAGTGCCTTAAGCTACTTACAAGCATTCACCAGAAAATCACATGCGTTTCTCTGAAAGAGAAGCAGTCTGTTCCAATACTTCAATTCACTCTGCGAAGTGAATGGAGTGTTGCTTCACTTTCTAAATGCTGTCCTTTCAGAGAAAATCACTTTCCTTTCAAAGTGCCTTAAGCTACTTACAAGCATTCAACAGAAACTCACATGCGTTTCTCTGAAAGAGAAGCAGTCTGTTCCATCACTTCAATTCACTGTGCGAAGTGAAAGGAGAGTTGCTTCACTTTCTAAATGCTGTCCTTTCTGAGAAAATCACTTTCCTTTGAAAGTGCATTAAGCTACTTGCAAGCATTAGGAAGAAATTCACATGCGTTTCTCTGAAAGAGAAGCAGTCTGTTCCAACACTTCAATTCACTGTGCGAAGTGAATGGAGTGTTGCTTCACTTTCTAAATGCTGTCCTTTCTGAGAAAATCACTTTCTTTGAAAGTGCATTAAGCTACTTGCAAGCATTAGGAAGAAACTCACATGCGTTTCTCTGAAAGACAAGCAGTCTGTTCCAACACTTTAATTCACTGTGTGAAGTGAATGGAGTGTTGCCTCACTTTCTAAATGCTGTCATCTCAGAGAAAATCACTTTCCTTTGAAAGTGCCTTAAGCTACTTACAAGCATTCAACAGAAACTCACATGCATTTCTCTGAAAGTGAAGCAGTCCGTTCCAACACTTCAATTCACTCTGCGAAGTGAATGGAGTGTTGCTTCACTTTCTAAGTGCTGTCCTTTCAGAGAAAATCACTTTCCTTTGAAAGTGCCTTAAGCTACTTACAAGCATTCAACAGAAACTCACATGCATTTATCTGAAAGAGAAGCAGTCTGTTCCAACACTTCAATTCACTGTGCGAAGTGAATGGAGTGTTGCTTCACTTTCTAAATTATGTCCTTTCAGAGAAAATCACTTTCCTTTGAAAGTGCCTTAAGCAATTTACAAGCATTCACAAGAAACACTAATGCGTTTCTATGAAAGAGAAGCACTCTGTTCCAACACTTCAATTCACTGCACGAAGTGAATGGAGTGTTGCTTCACTTTCTAAATGCTGTCCTTTCAGAGAAAATCACTTTCCTTTGAAAGTGCCTTAAGCTTCTTAAAAGCATTCACCAGAAACTCACATGCGTTTCTCTGAAAGAGAAGCAGTCGGTTCCAACACTTCAATTCACTGTGCGAAGTGAATGGAGTGTTGCTTCATTTTCTAAATGCTGTCCTTTCAGAGAAAATCACTTTCCTTTGAAAGTGCCTTAAGCTACTTGCAAGCATTAGGAAGAAACTCACATGCGTTTCTCTGAAAGAGAAGCAGTCTGTTCCAACACTTCAATTCACTGTGCGAAGTGAATGGAGTGTTGCTTCACTTTCTATTTGCTGTCCTTTAAGAGAAAATCACTTTCCTTTGAAAGTGCCTTAAACTACTTTCAAGCATTCACAAAAAACTCACATGCGTTTCTCTTAAAGAGAAGCAGTCTGTTCCAACAATTCAATTCACTGTGCGAAGTGAATGGAGTGTTGCTTCACTTTCTAAATGCTGTCCTTTCAGAGAAAATCACTTTCCTTTGAAAGTGCCTTAAGCAACTTGCAAGAATTCACAACAAACTCACATGCGTTTCTCTGAAAGAGAAGCAGTCTGTTCCAACACTTCAATTCACTGTGCGAAGTGAATGGAGTGTTGCTTCAGTTTCTAAAAGCTGTCCTTTCAGAGAAAATCACTTTCCTTTGAAAGTGCCTTAAGCTACTTACAAGCATTCACCAGAAACTCACATGCGTTTCTCTGAAAGAGAAGCAGTCTGTTCCAATACTTCAATTCACTCTGCGAAGTGAATTGAGTGTTGCTTCACTTTCTAAATGCTGTCCTTTCAGAGAAAATCACTTTCCTTTGAAAGTGCCTTAAGCTACTTGCAAGCATTAGGAAGAAACTTACATGCGTTTCTCTGAAAGAGAAGCAGTCTGTTCCAACACTTCAATTCACTGTGCGAAGTGAATGGAGTGTTGCTTCACTTTCTAAATGCTGTCCTTTCAGAGAAAATCACTTTCCTTTGAAAGTGCCTTAAGCTACTGCAAGCATTAGGAAGAAACACACATGCGTTTCTCTGAAAGAGAAGCAGTCTGTTCCAACACTTTAATTCACTGTGCGAAGTGAATGGAGTGTTGCTTCACTTTCTAAATGCTGTCCTTTCAGAGAAAATCACTTTCCTTTGAAAGTGCCTTAAGCTACTTGCAAGCATTAGGAAGAAACTCACATGCGTTTCTCTGAAAGAGAAGCAGTCTGTTCCAACACTTCAATTCACTGTGCGAAGTGAATGGAGTGTTGCTTCACTTTCTAAATGCTGTCCTTTCTGAGAAAATCACTTTCCTTTGAAAGTGCCTTAAGCTACTTGCAAGCATTAGGAAGAAACTCACATGCGTTTCTCTGAAAGAGAAGCAGTCTGTTCTAACACTTCAATTCACTGTGCGAAGTGAATGGAGTGTTGCTTCACTTTCTAAATGCTGTCCTTTCAGAGAAAATCACTTTCCTTTGAAAGTGCCTTAAGCTACTTACAAGCATTCAACAGAAACTCACATGCATTTCTCTGAAAGAGAAGCAGTCTGTTCCAACACTTCAATTCACTGAGCGAAGTGAATGGAGTGTTGCTTCACTTTCTAAATGCTGTCCTTTCAGAGAAAATCACTTTCCTTTGAAAGTGCCTTAAGCAACTTGCAAGCATTCACAAGAAACACTAATGCGTTTCTCTGAAAGAGAAGCAGTCTGTTCCAACACTTCAATTCACTGTGCGAAGTGAATGGAGTGTTGCTTCACTTTCTAAATGCTGTCCTTTCAGAGAAAATCACTTTCCTTTGAAAGTGCCTTAAGCTTCTTACAAGCATTCACCAGAAACTCACATGCGTTTCTCTGAAAGAGAAGCAGTCGGTTCCAACACTTCCATTCACTGTGCGAAGTGAATGGAGTGTTTCTTCACGTTCTAAATGCTGTCCTTTCAGAGAAAATCACTTTCCTTTGAAAGTGCCTTAAGCTACTTGCAAGCATTAGGAAGAAACTCACATGCATTTCTCTGAAAGAGAAGCAGTCTGTTCCAACACTTCAATTCACTGTGCGAAGTGAATGGAGTGTTGCCTCACTTTCTAAATGCTGTCCTTTCAGAGAAAATCACTTTCCTTTGAAAGTGCCTTAAGCTACTTGCAAGCATTAGGAAGAAACTCACATGCGTTTCTCTGAAAGAGAAGCAGTCAGTTCCAACACTTCAATTCACTGTGCGAAGTGAATGGAGTGCTGCCTCACTTTCTAAATGCTGTCCTTTCAGAGAAAATCACTTTCCTTTGAAAGTGCCTTAAGCTACTTACAAGCATTCACCAGAAACTCACATGCATTTCTCTGAAAGAGAAGCAGTCTGTTCCAACACTTCAATTCACTGTTCGAAGTGAATGGAGTGTTGCTTCACTTTCTAAATGCTGTCCTTTCAGAGAAAATCACTTTCCTTTGAAAGTGCCTTAAGCTACTTACAAGCATTCACCAGAAACTCACATGCGTTTCTCTGAAAGAGAAGCAGTCTGTTCCAACACTTCAATTCACTGTGCGAAGTGAATGGAGTGTTGCTTCACTTTCTAAATGCTGTCCTTTCAGAGAAAATCACTTTCCTTTGAAAGTGCCTTAAGCTACTTGCAAGCATTAGGAAGAAACTCACATGCGTTTCTCTGAAAGAGAAGCAGTCTGTTCAAACACTTCAATTCACTGTGCGAAGTGAATGGAGTGTTGCTTCACTTTCTAAATGCTGTCCTTTCTGAGAAAATCACTTTCCTTTCAAAGTGCCTTAAACTACTTGCAAGCATTAGGAAGAAACACACATGCGTTTCTCTGAAAGAGAAGCAGTCTGTTCCAACACTTCAATTCACTGTGTGAAGTGAATGGAGTGTTGCCACACTTTCTAAATGCTGTCATCTCAGAGAAGATCACTTTCCTTTGAAAGTGCCTTAAGCTACTTACAAGCATTCAACAGAAACTCACATGCATTTCTCTGAAAGTGAAGCAGTCTGTTCCAACACTTCAATTCACTCTGCGAAGTGAATGGAGTGTTGCTTCACTTTCTAAATGCTGTCCTTTCAGAGAAAATCACTTTCCTTTGAAAGTGCCTTAAGCTACTTACAAGCATTCAACAGAAACTCACATGCATTTCTCTGAAAGAGAAGCAGTCTGTTCCAACACTTCAATTCACTATGCGAAGTGAATGGAGTGTTGTTTCCCTTTCTAAATTATGTCCTTTCAGAGAAAATCACTTTCCTTTGAAAGTGCCTTAAGCAACTTGCAAGCATTCACAAGAAACACTAATGCGTTTCTATGAAAGAGAAGCACTCTGTTCCAACACTTCAATTCACTGCACGAAGTGAATGGAGTGTTGGTTCACTTTCTAAATGCTGTCCTTTCAGAGAAAATCACTTTCCTTTGAAAGTGCCTTAAGCTACTTGCAAGCATTAGGAAGAAACTCACATGCATTTCTCTGAAAGAGAAGCCGTCTGTTCCAACACTTCAATTCACTGTGCGAAGTGAATGGAGTGGTGCCTCACTTTCTAAATGCTGTCCTTTCAGAGAAAATCACTTTCCTTTGAAAGTGCCTTAAACTACTTTCAAGCATTCACAAAAAACTCACATGCACTTCTCTGAAAGAGAAGCAGTCTGTTCCAACACTTCAATTCACTGTGCGAAGTGAATGGAGTGTTGCTTCACTTTGTAAATGCTGTCCTTTCAGAGAAAATCACTTTCCTTTGAAAGTGTCTTAAGCTACTTGCAAGCATTAGGAAGAAACTCACATGCATTTCTCTGAAAGAGAAGCAGTCTGTTCCAACACTTCAATTCACTGTGCGAAGTGAATGGAGTGTTGCCTCACTTTCTAAATGCTGTCCTTTCAGAGAAAATCACTTTCCTTTGATAGTGCCTTAAGCTACTTGCAAGCATTAGGAAGAAACTCACATGCGTTTCTCTGAAAGAGAAGCAGTCTGTTCCAACACTTCAATTCACTGTGCGAAGTGAATGGAGTGTTGCTTCACTTTCTAAATGCTGTCCTTTCTGAGAAAATCACTTTCCTTTGAAAGTGCCTTAAGCTACTTGCAAGCATTAGGAAGAAACTAACATGCGTTTCTCTGAAAGAGAAGCAGTCTGTTCCAACACTTCAATTCACTGTGCGAAGTGAATGGAGTGTTGCTTCACTTTCTAAATGCTGTCCTTTCAGAGAAAATCACTTTCCTTTGAAAGTGCCTTAAGCTACTTACAAGCATTCAACAGAAACTCACATGCATTTCTCTGAAAGAGAAGCAGTCTGTTCCAACACTTCAATTCACTGTGCGAAGTGAATGGAGTGTTGCTTCACTTTCTAAATGCTGTCCTTTCAGAGAAAATCACTTTCCTTTGAAAGTGCCTTAAGCAACTTGCAAGCATTCACAAGAAACACTAATGCGTTTCTCTGAAAGAGATGCAGTCTGTTCCAACACTTCAATTCACTGCACGAAGTGAATGGAGTGTTGCTTCACTTTCTAAATGCTGTCCTTTCAGAGAAAATCACTTTCCTTTGAAAGTGCCTTGAGCTTCTTACAAGCATTCACCAGAAACTCACATGCGTTTCTCTGAAAGAGAAGCAGTCGGTTCCAACACTTCCATTCACTGTGCGAAGTGAATGGAGTGTTGCTTCACGTTCTAAATGCTGTCCTTTCAGAGAAAATCACTTTCCTTTGAAAGTGCCTTAAGCTACTTGCAAGCATTAGGAAGAAACTCACATGCATTTCTCTGAAAGAGAAGCAGTCTGTTCCAACACTTCAATTCACTGTGCGAAGTGAATGGAGTGTTGCCTCACTTTCTAAATGCTGTCCTTTCAGAGAAAATCACTTTCCTTTGAAAGTGCCTTAAGCTACTTGCAAGCATTAGGAAGAAACTCACATGCAATTCTCTGAAAGAGAAGCAGTGTGTTCCAACACTTCAATTCACTGTGTGAAGTGAATGGAGTGCTGCCTCACTTTCTAAATGCTGTCCTTTCAGAGAAAATCACTTTCCTTTGAAAGTGCCTTAAGCTACTTACAAGCATTCACCAGAAACTCACATGCATTTCTCTGAAAGAGAAGCAGTCTATTCCAACACTTCAATTCACTGTTCGAAGTGAATGGAGTGTTGCTTCCCTTTCTAAATTATGTCCTTTCAGAGAAAAACACTTTCCTTTGAAAGTGCCTTAAGCAACATGCAAGCATTCACAAGAAACACTAATGCGTTTCTATGAAAGAGAAGCACTCTGTTCCAACACTTCAATTCACTGCACGAAGTGAATGGAGTGTTGCTTCACTTTCTAAATGCTGTCCTTTCAGAGAAAATCACTTTCCTTTGAAAGTGCCTTAAGCTACTTGCAAGCATTAGGAAGAAACTCACATGCATTTCTCTGAAAGAGAAGCAGTCTGTTCCAACACTTCAATTCACTGTGCGAAGTGAATGGAGTGTTGCTTCACTTTCTAAATGCTGTCCTTTCAGAGAAAATCACTTTCCTTTGAAAGTGCCTTAAGCTACTTACAAGCATTCACCAGAAACTCACATGCGTTTCTCTGAAAGAGAAGCAGTCTGTTCCAACACTTCAATTCACTGTGCGAAGTGAATGGAGTGTTGCTTCACTTTGTAAATGCTGTCCTTTCAGAGAAAATCACTTTCCTTTGAAAGTGCCTTAAGCTAATTGCAAGCATTAGGAAGAAACTAACATGCGTTTCTCTGAAAGAGAAGCAGTCTGTTCCAACACTTAAATTCACTGTGCGAAGTGAATGGAGTGTTGCTTCACTTTCTAAATGCTGTCCTTTCTGAGAAAATCACTTTCCTTTCAAAGTGCCTTAAACTACTTGCAAGCATTAGGAAGAAACACACATGCGTTTCTCTGAAAGAGAAGCAGTCTGTTCCAACACTTCAATTCACTGTGTGAAGTGAATGGAGTGTTGCCTCACTTTCTAAATGCTGTCATCTCAGAGAAGATCACTTTCCTTTGAAAGTGCCTTAAGCTACTTACAAGCATTCAACAGAAACTCACATGCGTTTCTCTGAAAGTGAAGCAGTCTGTTCCAACACTTCAATTCACTCTGCGAAGTGAATGGAGTGTTGCTTCACTTTCTAAATGCTGTCCTTTCAGAGAAAATCACTTTCCTTTGAAAGTGCCTTAAGCTACTTACAAGCATTCAACAGAAACTCACATGCATTTCTCTGAAAGAGAAGCAGTCTGTTCCAACACTTCAATTCACTGTGCTAAGTGAATGGAGTGTTGCTTCCCTTTCTAAATTATGTCCTTTCAGAGAAAATCACTTTCCTTTGAAAGTGCCTTAAGCAACTTGCAAGCATTCACAAGAAACACTAATGCGTTTCTATGAAAGAGAAGCAGTCTGTTCCAACACTTCAATTCACTGTGCGAAGTGAATGGAGTGTTGCTTCACTTTCTAAATGCTGTCCTTTCAGAGAAAATCACTTTCCTTTGAAAGTGCCTTAAGCTACTTGCAAGCATTAGTAAGAAACTCACATGCATTTCTCTGAAAGAGAAGCAGTCTGTTCCAACACTTCAAATCACTGTGCGAAGTGAATGGACTGTTGCCTCACTTTCTAAATGCTGTCCTTTCAGAGAAAATCACTTTCCTTTGAAAGTGCCTTAAACTACTTTCAAGCATTCACAAAAAACTCACATGCACTTCTCTGAAAGAGAAGCAGTCTGTTCCAACACTTCAATTCACTGTGCGAAGTGAATGTAGTGTTGCTTCACTTTCTAAATGCTGTCCTTTCAGAGAAAATCACTTTCCTTTGATAGTGCCTTAAGCTACTTGCAAGCATTAGGAAGAAACTCACATGCGTTTCTCTGAAAGAGAAGCAGTCTGTTCCAACACTTCAATTCACTGTGTGAAGTGAAAAGAGTGTTGCCTCACTTTCTAAATGCTGTGCTTTCAGAGAAAATCACTTTCCTTTGAAAGTGCCTTAAGCTACTTACAAGCATTTAACAGAAACTCACATGCGTTTCTCTGAAAGAGAAGCAGTCTGTTCCAATACTTCAATTCACTATGGGAAGTGAATGGAGTGTTGCTTCACTTTCTAAATGCTGTCCTTT
Source organism: Myodes glareolus (assembly GCF_982192425.1). Taxonomy (NCBI): domain Eukaryota; kingdom Metazoa; phylum Chordata; class Mammalia; order Rodentia; family Cricetidae; genus Myodes; species Myodes glareolus. The sequence goes on from NC_142042.1 coordinate 72,212,467, forward strand.
CAGAGAAAATCACTTTCCTTTGAAAGTGCCTTAAGCTACTTACAAGCATTCAACAGAAACTCACATGCGTTTCTCTGAAAGAGAAGCAGTCTGTTCCAACACTTCAATTCACTGTGCGAAGTGAATGGAGTGTTGCTTCACTTTCTAAATGCTGTCCTTTCAGAGAAAATCACTTTCCTTTGAAAGTGCCTTAAGCTACTTGCAAGCATTAGGAAGAACCTCACATGCGTTTCTCTGAAAGAGAAGCAGTCTGTTCCAACACTTCAATTCACTGTGCGAAGTGAATGGAGTGTTGCTTCACTTTCTAAATGCTGTCCTTTCTGAGAAAATCACTTTCCTTTGAAAGTGCCTTAAGCTACTTACAAGCATTCACCAGAAACTCACATGCGTTTCTCTGAAAGAGAAGCAGTCTGTTCCAACACTTCAATTCACTGTGTGAAGTGAATGGAGTGTTGCCTCACTTTCTAAATGCTGTCCTCTCAGAGAAAATCACTTTCCTTTGAAAGTGCCTCAAGCTACTTACAAGCATTCAACAGAAACTCACATGCGTTTCTCTGAAAGTGAAGCAGTCTGTTCCAACACTTCAATTCACTGTGCGAAGTGAATGGAGTGTTGCTTCACTTTCTAAATTATGTCCTTTCAGAGAAAATCACTTTCCTTTGAAAGTGCCTTAAGCAACTTGCAAGCATTCACAAGAAACCCTAATACGTTTCTCTGAAAGAGAAGCAGTCTGTTCCAACACTTCAATTCACTGCACGAAGTGAATGGAGTGTTGCTTCACTTTCTAAATGCTGTCCTTTCAGAGAAAATCACTCTCCTTTGAAAGTGCCTTAAGCTTCTTACAAGCATTCACCAGAAATTCACATGCGTTTCTCTGAAAGAGAAGCAGTCGGTTCCAACACTTCCATTCACTGTGCGAAGTGAATGGAGTGTTGCTTCACGTTCTAAATGCTGTCCTTTCAGAGAAAATCACTTTCCTTTGAAAGTGCCTTAAGCTACTTGCAAGCATTAGGAAGAAACTCACATGCGTTTCTCTGAAAGAGAAGCAGTCTGTTCCAACACTTCAATTCACTCTGTGAAGTGAATGGAGTGCTGCCTCACTTTCTAAATGCTGTCCTTTCAGAGAAAATCACTTTCCTTTGAAAGTGCCTTAAGCTACTTACAAGCATTCACCAGAAACTCACATGCGTTTCTCTGAAAGTGAAGCAGTCTGTTCCAACACTTCAATTCACTGTGTGAAGTGAATGGAGTGTTGCCTCACTTTCTAAATGCTGTCATCTCAGAGAAAATCACTTTCCTTTGAAAGTGCCTTAAGCTACTTACAAGCATTCAACAGAAACTCACATGCGTTTCTCTGAAAGTGAAGCAGTCTGTTCCAACACTTCAATTCATTCTGCGAAGTGAATGGAGTGTTGCTTCACTTTCTAAATGCTGTCCTTTCAGAGAAAATCACTTTCCTTTGAAAGTGCCTTAAGCTACTTACAAGCATTCAACAGAAACTCACATGCATTTCTCTGAAAGAGAAGCAGTCTGTTCCAACACTTCAATTCACTGTGCGAAGTGAATGGAGTGTTGCTTCCCTTTCTAAATTATGTCCTTTCAGGGAAAATCACTTTCCTTTGAAAGTGCCTTAAGCAACTTGCAAGCATTCACAAGAAACACTAATGCGTTTCTATGAAAGAGAAGCACTCTGTTCCAACACTTCAATTCACTGCACGAAGTGAATGGAGTGTTGCTTCACTTTCTAAATGCTGTCCTTTCAGAGAAAATCACTTTCCTTTGAAAGTGCCTTAAGCTACTTGCAAGCATTAGGAAGAAACTCACATGCATTTCTCTGAAAGAGAAGCAGTCTGTTCCAACACTTCAATTCACTATGCGAAGTGAATGGAGTGTTGCCTCACTTTCTAAATGCTGTCCTTTCAGAGAAAATCACTTTCCTTTGAAAGTGCCTTAAACTACTTTCAAGCATTCACAAAAAACTCACATGCGCTTCTCTGAAAGAGAAGCAGTCTGTTCCAACACTTCAATTCACTGTGCGAAGTGAATGGAGTGTTGCTTCACTTTCTAAATGCTGTCCTTTCAGAGAAAATCACTTTCCTTTGAAAGTGCCTTAAGCTACTTGCAAGCATTAGGAAGAAACTCACATGCGTTTCTCTGAAAGAGAAGCAGTCTGTTCCAACACTTCAATTCACTGTGCGAAGTGAATGGAGTGTTGCCTCACTTTCTAAATGCTGTCCTTTCAGAGAAAATCACTTTCCTTTGAAAGTGCCTTAAGCTACTTGCAAGCATTAGGAAGAAACTCACATGCATTTCTCTGAAAGAGAAGCAGTCTGTTCCAACACTTCAATTCACTGTGTGAAGTGAATGGAGAGTTGCCTCACTTTCTAAATGCTGTACGTTCAGAGAAAATCACTTTCCTTTGAAAGTGCCTTAAGCTACTTGCAAGCATTAGGAAGAAACTCACATGCATTACTCTGAAAGAGAAGCAGTCTGTTCCAACACTTCAATTCACTGTGTGAAGTGAATGGAGTGCTGCCTCAGTTTCTAAATGCTGTCCTTTAAGAGAAAATCACTTTCCTTTGAAAGTGCCTTAAGCTACTTACAAGCATTCACCAGAAACTCACATGCATTTCTCTGAAAGAGAAGCAGTCTGTTCCAACACTTCAATTCACTGTTCGAAGTGAATGGAGTGTTGCTTCACTTTCTAAATGCTGTCCTTTCAGAGAAAATCACTTTCCTTTGAAAGTGCCTTAAGCTACTTACAAGTATTCACAAGAAACTCACATGCGTTTCTCTGAGAGAGAAGCAGTCTGTTCCAACACTTCAATTCACTGTGCGAAGTGAATGGAGTGTTGCTTCACTTTGTAAATGCTGTCCTTTCAGAGAAAATCACTTTCCTTTGAAAGTGCCTTAAGCTACTTACAAGCATTCACCAGAAACTCACATGCGTTTCTCTGAAAGAGAAGCAGTCTGTTCCAACACTTCAATTCACTGTGTGAAGTGAATGGAGTGTTGCCTCACTTTCTAAATGCTGGCATCTTAGAGAAAATCACTTTCCTTTGAAAGTGCCTTAAGCTACTTACAAGCATTCAACAGAAACTCACATGCGTTTCTCTGAAAGTGAAGCAGTCTGTTCCAACACTTCAATTCACTGTGCGAAGTGAATGGAGTGTTGCTTCACTTTCTAAATGCTGACCTTTCAGAGAAAATCACTTTCCATTGAAAGTGCCTTAAGCTATTTACAAGCATTCAACAGAAACTCACATGCATTTCTCTGAAAGAGAAGCAGTCTGTTCCAACACTTCAATTCCCTGTGCGAAGTGAATGGAGTGTTGCTTCACTTTCTAAATTATGTCCTTTCAGAGAAAATCACTTTCCTTTGAAAGTGCCTTAAGCAACTTGCAAGCATTCAAAGAAACACTAATGCGTTTCTCTGAAAGAGAAGCAGTCTGTTCCAACACTTCAATTCACTGTGCGAAGTGAATGGAGTGTTGCTTCACTTTCTAAATGCTGTCCTTTCAGAGAAAATCACTTTCCTTCGAAAGTGCCTTAAGCTTCTTACAAGCATTCACCAGAAACTCACATGCGTTTCTCTGAAAGAGAAGCAGTCGGTTCCAACACTTCAATTCACTGTGCGAAGTGAGCGGAGTGTTGCTTCATTTTCTAAATGCTGTCCTTTCAGAGAAAATCACTTTCCTTTGAAAGTGCCTTAAGCTATTTACAAGCATTTAACAGAAACTCACATGCGTTTCTCTGAAAGAGAAGCAGTCTGGTCCAACACTTCAATTCACTGTGCGAAGTGAATGGAGTGTTCCTTCACTTTGTAAATGCTGTCCTTTCAGAAAAAATCACTTTCCTTTGAAAGTGCCTTAAGCTACTTGCAAGCATGAGGAAGAAACTCACATGCGTTTCTCTGAAAGAGAAGCAGTCTGTTCCAACACTTCAATTCACTGTGCGAAGTGAATGGAGTGTTGCTTCACTCTCTAAATGCTGTCCTTTCTGAGAAAATCACTTTCCTTTGAAAGTGCCTTAAGCTACTTGCAAGCATTAGGAAGAAACTCACATGCATTTCTCTGAAAGAGAAGCAGTCTGTTCCAACACTTCAATTCACTGTGTGAAGTGAATGGGGTGTTGCCTCACTTTCTAAATGCTGTTCCTCTCAGAGAAAATCACTTTCCTTTGAAAGTGCCTTAAGCTACTTACAAGCATTCAACAGAAACTCACATGCGTTTCTCTGAAAGTGAAGCAGTCTGTTCCAACACTTCAATTCACTGTGCGAAGTGAATGGTGTGTTGCTTCACTTTCTAAATGCTGTCCTTTCAGAGAAAATCACTTTCCTTTGAAAGTGCCTTAAGCTTCTTACAAGCATTCACCAGAAACTCACATGCGTTTCACTGAAAGAGAATCACTCGGTTCCAACACTTCAATTCACTGTGCGAAGTGAATGGTGTGTTGCTTCACTTTCTAAATGCTGTCCTTTCAGAGATAATCACTTTCCTTTGAAAGTGCCTTAAGCTACTTGCAAGCATTAGGAAGAAACTCACATGCGTTTCTCTGAAAGAGAAGCAGTCTGTTCCAACACTTCAATTCACTGTGCGAAGTGAATGGAGTGTTGCCTCACTTTCTAAATGCTGTCCTTTCAGAGAAAATCACTTTCCTTTGAAAGTGCCTTAAGCTACTTGCAAGCATTAGGAAGAAACTCACATGCGTTTCTCTGAAAGAGAAGCAGTCTGTTCCAACACTTCAGTTCACTGTGTGAAGTGAATGGAGTGCTGCCTCACTTTCTAAATGCTGTCCTTTCAGATAAAATCACTTTCCTTTGAAAGTGCCTTAAGCTACTTACAAGCATTCAACAGAAACTCACATGCATTTCTCTGAAAGAGAAGCAGTCTGTTCCAACACTTCAATTCACTGTTCGAAGTGAATGGAGTGTTGCTTCACTTTCTAAATGCTGTCCTTTCAGAGAAAATCACTTTCCTTTGAAAGTGCCTTAAGCTACTTACAAGTATTCACCAGAAACTCACATGCGTTTCTCTGAAAGAGAAGCAGTCTGTTCCAACACTTCAATTCACTGTGCGAAGTGAATGGAGTGTTGCTTCACTTTGTAAATGCTGTCCTTTCAGAGAAAATCACTTTCCTTTGAAAGTGCCTTAAGCTACTTACAAGCATTCACCAGAAACTCACATGCGTTTCTCTGAAAGAGAAGCAGTCTGTTCCAACAATTCAATTCACTGTGCGAAGTGAATGGAGTGTTGCTTCACTTTCTAAATGCTGTCCTTTCTGAGAAAATCACTTTCCTTTGAAAGTGCCTTAAGCTACTTGCAAGCATTAGGAAGAAACTCACATGCGTTTCTCTGAAAGAGAAGCAGTCTGTTCCAACAATTCAATTCACTGTGTGAAGTTAATGGAGTGTTGCCTCACTTTCTAAATGCTGGCATCTTAGAGAAAATCACTTTCCTTTGAAAGTGCCTTAAGCTACTTACAAGCATTCAACAGAAACTCACATGCGTTTCTCTGAAAGTGAAGCAGTCTGTTCCAACACTTCAATTCACTGTGCGAGTGAATGGAGTGTTGCTTCACTTTCTAAATGCTGTCCTTTCAGAGAAAATCACTTTCCTTTGAAAGTGCCTTAAGCTACTTACAAGCATTCACCAGAAACTCACATGCGTTTCTCTGAAAGAGAAGCAGTCTGTTCCAACAATTCAATTCACTGTGCGAAGTGAATGGAGTGTTGCCTCACTTTCTAAATGCTGTCCTTTCAGAGAAAATCACTTTCCTTTGAAAGTGCCTTAAGCTACTTGCAAGCATTAGGAAGAAACTCACATGCGTTTCTCTGAAAGAGAAGCAGTCTGTTCCAACACTTCAGTTCACTGTGTGAAGTGAATGGAGTGCTGCCTCACTTTCTAAATGCTGTCCTTTCAGATAAAATCACTTTCCTTTGAAAGTGCCTTAAGCTACTTACAAGCATTCAACAGAAACTCACATGCATTTCTCTGAAAGAGAAGCAGTCTGTTCCAACACTTCAATTCACTGTTCGAAGTGAATGGAGTGTTGCTTCACTTTCTAAATGCTGTCCTTTCAGAGAAAATCACTTTCCTTTGAAAGTGCCTTAAGCTACTTACAAGTATTCACCAGAAACTCACATGCGTTTCTCTGAAAGAGAAGCAGTCTGTTCCAACACTTCAATTCACTGTGCGAAGTGAATGGAGTGTTGCTTCACTTTGTAAATGCTGTCCTTTCAGAGAAAATCACTTTCCTTTGAAAGTGCCTTAAGCTACTTACAAGCATTCACCAGAAACTCACATGCGTTTCTCTGAAAGAGAAGCAGTCTGTTCCAACAATTCAATTCACTGTGCGAAGTGAATGGAGTGTTGCTTCACTTTCTAAATGCTGTCCTTTCTGAGAAAATCACTTTCCTTTGAAAGTGCCTTAAGCTACTTGCAAGCATTAGGAAGAAACTCACATGCGTTTCTCTGAAAGAGAAGCAGTCTGTTCCAACAATTCAATTCACTGTGTGAAGTTAATGGAGTGTTGCCTCACTTTCTAAATGCTGGCATCTTAGAGAAAATCACTTTCCTTTGAAAGTGCCTTAAGCTACTTACAAGCATTCAACAGAAACTCACATGCGTTTCTCTGAAAGTGAAGCAGTCTGTTCCAACACTTCAATTCACTGTGCGAAGTGAATGGAGTGTTGCTTCACTTTCTAAATGCTGTCCTTTCAGAGAAAATCACTTTCCATTGAAAGTGCCTTAAGCTACTTACAAGCATTCAACAGAAACTCACATGCATTTCTCTGAAAGAGAAGCAGTCTGTTCCAACACTTCAATTCACTGTGCGAAGTGAATGGAGTGTTGCTTCACTTTCTAAATGCTGTCCTTTCAGAGAAAATCACTTTCCTTTGAAAGTGCCTTAAGCAACTTGCAAGCATTCACAAGAAACACTAATGCGTTTCTCTGAAAGAGAAGCAGTCTGTTCCAACACTTCAATTCACTGTGCGAAGTGAATGGAGTGTTGCTTCACTTTCTAAATGCTGTCATTTCAGAGAAAATCACTTTCCTTCGAAAGTGCCTTAAGCTTCTTACAAGCATTCACCAGAAACTCACATGCGTTTCTCTGAAAGAGAAGCAGTCGGTTCCAACACTTCAATTCACTGTGCGAAGTGAACGGAGTGTTGCTTCATTTTCTAAATGCTGTCCTTTCAGAGAAAATCACTTTCCTTTGAAAGTGCCTTAAGCTACTTGCAAGCATTAGGAAGAAACTCACATGAATTTCTCTGAAAGAGAAGCAGTCTGTTCCAACACTTCAATTCACTGTGTGAAGTGAATAGAGTGTTGCCTCACTTTCTAAATGCTGTGCTCTCAGAGAAAATCACTTTCCTTTGAAAGTGCCTTAAGCTATTTACAAGCATTTAACAGAAACTCACATGCGTTTCTCTGAAAGAGAAGCAGTCTGTTCCAATACTTCAATTCACTCTGCGAAGTGAATGGAGTATTGCTTCACTTTCTAAATGCTGTCCTTTCAGAGAAAATCACTTTCCTTTGAAAGTGCCTTAAGATACTTACAAGCATTCAACAGAAACTCACATGCGTTTCTCTGAAAGAGAAGCAGTCTGTTCCAACACTTCAATTCAATGTGCGAAGTGAATGGAGTGTTGCTTCACTTTCTAAATGCTGTCCTTTCAGAGAAAATCACTTTCCTTTGAAAGTGCCTTAAGCTACTTGCAAGCATTAGGAAGAAACTCACATGCGTTTCTCTGAAAGAGAAGCAGTCTGTTCCAACACTTCAATTCACTGTGCGAAGTGAATGGAGTGTTGCTTCACTTTCTAAATGCTGTCCTTTCTGAGAAAATCACTTTCCTTTGAAAGTGCCTTAAGCTACTTGCAAGCATTAGGAAGAAACTCACATGCGTTTCTCTGAAAGAGAAGCAGTCTGTTCCAACACTTCAGTTCACTGTGTGAAGTGAATGGAGTGTTGCCTCACTTTCTAAATGCTGTCCTTTCAGAGAAAATCACTTTCCTTTGAAAGTGCCTTAAGCTACTTACAAGCATTCAACAGAAACTCACATGCATTTCTCTGAAAGAGAAGCAGTCTGTTCCAACACTTCAATTCACTGTTCGAAGTGAAGGGAGTGTTGCTTCACTTTCTAAATGCTGTCCTTTCAGAGAAAATCACTTTCCTTTGAAAGTGCCTTAAGCTACTTTCAAGCATTCACCAGAAACTCACATGCGTTTCTCTGAAAGAGAAGCAGTCTGTTCCAACACTTCAATTCACTGTGCGAAGTGAATGGAGTGTTGCTTCACTTTCTAAATGCTGTCCTTTCAGAGAAAATCACTTTCCTTTGAAAGTGCCTTAAGCTACTTGCAAGCATGAGGAAGAAACTCACATGCGTTTCTCTGAAAGAGAAGAAGTCTGTTCCAACACTTCAATTCACTGTGCGAAGTGAATGGAGTGTTGCTTCACTTTCTAAATGCTGTCCTTTCTGAGAAAATCACTTTCCTTTGAAAGTGCCTTAAGCTACTTGCAAGTATTAGGAAGAAACTCACATGCGTTTCTCTGAAAGAGAAGCAGTCTGTTCCAACACTTCAATTCACTGTGTGAAGTGAATGGAGTGTTGCCTCAATTTCTAAATGCTGTCCTCTCAGAGAAAATCACTTTCCTTTGAAAGTGCCTTAAGCTACTTACAAGCATTCACCAGAAACTCACATGCGTTTCTCTGAAAGAGAAGCAGTCTGTTCCAACACTTCAATTCACTGTGCGAAGTGAATGGAGTGTTGCTTCACTTTCTAAATGCTGTCCTTTCTGAGAAAATCACTTTCCTTTGAAAGTGCCTTAAGCTACTTGCAAGCATTAGGAAGAAACTCACATGCATTTCTCTGAAAGAGAAGCAGTCTTTTCCCACACTTCAATTCACTGTGTGAAGTGAATGAGTGTTGCCTCACTTTCTAAATGCTGTCCTCTCAGAGAAAATCACTTTCCTTTGAAAGTGCCTTAAGCTACTTACAAGCATTCAACAGAAACTCACATGCGTTTCTCTGAAAGTGAAGCAGTCTGTTCCAACACTTCAATTCACTGTGCGAAGTGAATGGAGTGTTGCTTCACTTTCTAAATGCTGTCCTTTCAGAGAAAATCACTTTCCTTTGAAAGTGCCTTAAGCTACTTACAAGCATTCAACAGAAACTCACATGCATTTCTCTGAAAGAGAAGCAGTCTGTTCCAACACTTCAATTCACTGTGCGAAGTGAATGGAGTGTTGCTTCACTTTCTAAATTATGTCCTTTCAGAGAAAATCACGTTCCTTTGAAAGTGCCTTAAGCAACTTGCAAGCATTCACAAGAAACACTAATGCGTTTCTATGAAAGAGAAGCAGTCTGTTCCAACACTTCAATTCACTGCACGAAGTGAATGGAGTGTTGCGTCACTTTATAAATGCTGTCCTTTCAGAGAAAATCACTTTCCTTTGAAAGTGCCTTAAGCTTCTTACAAGCATTCACCAGAAACTCACATGCGTTTCACTGAAAGAGAATCACTCGGTTCCAACACTTCAATTCACTGTGCGAAGTGAATGGTGTGTTGCTTCACTTTCTAAATGCTGTCCTTTCAGAGAAAATCACTTTCCTTTGAAAGTGCCTTAAGCTACTTGCAAGCATTAGGAAGAAACTCACATGCGTTTCTCTGAAAGAGAAGCAGTCTGTTCCAACACTTCAATTCACTGTGCGAAGTGAATGGAGTGTTGCCTCACTTTCTAAATGCTGTCCTTTCAGAGAAAATCACTTTCCTTTGAAAGTGCCTTAAGCTACTTGCAAGCATTAGGAAGAAACTCACATGCGTTTCTCTGAAAGAGAAGCAGTCTGTTCCAACACTTCAGTTCACTGTGTGAAGTGAATGGAGTGCTGCCTCACTTTCTAAATGCTGTCCTTTCAGAGAAAATCACTTTCCTTTGAAAGTGCCTTAAGCTACTTACAAGCATTCAACAGAAACTCACATGCATTTCTCTGAAAGAGAAGCAGTCTGTTCCAACACTTCAATTCACTGTTCGAAGTGAATGGAGTGTTGCTTCACTTTCTAAATGCTGTCCTTTCAGAGAAAATCACTTTCCTTTGAAAGTGCCTTAAGCTACTTACAAGTATTCACCAGAAACTCACATGCGTTTCTCTGAAAGAGAAGCAGTCTGTTCCAACACTTCAATTCACTGTGCGAAGTGAATGGAGTGTTGCTTCACTTTGTAAATGCTGTCCTTTCAGAGAAAATCACTTTCCTTTGAACGTGCCTTAAGCTACTTACAAGCATTCACCAGAAACTCACATGCGTTTCTCTGAAAGAGAAGCAGTCTGTTCCAACACTTCAATTCACTGTGCGAAGTGAATGGAGTTTTGCTTCACTTTCTAAATGCTGTCCTTTCTGAGAAAATCACTTTCCTTTGAAAGTGCCTTAAGCTACTTGCAAGCATTAGGAAGAAACTTACATGCGTTTCTCTGAAAGAGAAGCAGTCTGTTCCAACACTTCAATTCACTGTGTGAAGTGAATGGAGTGTTGCCTCACTTTCTAAATGCTGGCATCTTAGAGAAAATCACTTTCCTTTGAAAATGCCTTAAGCTACTTACAAGCATTCAACAGAAACTCACATGCGTTTCTCTGAAAGTGAAGCAGTCTGTTCCAACACTTCAATTCACTGTGCGAAGTGAATGGAGTGTTGCTTCACTTTCTAAATGCTGTCCTTTCAGAGATTATCACTTTCCATTGAAAGTGCCTTAAGCTACTTACAAGCATTCAACAGAAACTCACATGCATTTCTCTGAAAGAGAAGCAGTCTGTTCCAACACTTCAATTCACTGTGCGAAGTGAATGGAGTGTTGCTTCACTTTCTAAATTATGTCCTTTCAGAGAAAATCACTTTCCTTTGAAAGTGCCTTAAGCTACTTGCAAGGATTCACAAGAAACACTAATGCGTTTCTCTGAAAGAGAAGCAGTCTGTTCCAACACTTCAATTCACTGTGCGAAGTGAATGGAGTGTTGCTTCACTTTCTAAATGCTGTCATTTCAGAGTAAATCACTTTCCTTCGAAAGCGCCTTAAGCTTCTTACAAGCATTCACCAGAAACTCACATGAGTTTCTCTGAAAGAGAAGCAGTCGGTTCCAACACTTCAATTCACTGTGCGAAGTGAACGGAGTGTTGCTTCATTTTCTAAATGCTGTCCTTTCAGAGAAAATCACTTTCCTTTGAAAGTGCCTTAAGCTACTTGCAAGCATTAGGAAGAAACTCACATGAATTTCTCTGAAAGAGAAGCAGTCTGTTCCAACACTTCAATTCACTGTGTGAAGTGAATAGAGTGTTGCCTCACTTTCTAAATGCTGTGCTCTCAGAGAAAATCACTTTCCTTTGAAAGTGCCTTAAGCTATTTACAAGCATTTAACAGAAACTCACATGCGTTTCTCTGAAAGAGAAGCAGTCTGTTCCAATGCTTCAATTCACTCTGCGAAGTGAATGGAGTATTGCTTCACTTTCTAAATGCTGTCCTTTCAGAGAAAATCACTTTCCTTTGAAAGTGCCTTAAGATACTTACAAGCATTCAACAGAAACTCACATGCGTTTCTCTGAAAGAGAAGCAGTCTGTTCCAACACTTCAATTCAATGTGCGAAGTGAATGGAGTGTTGCTTCACTTTCTAAATGCTGTCCTTTCAGAGAAAATCACTTTCCTTTGAAAGTGCCTTAAGCTACTTGCAAGCATTAGGAAGAAACTCACATGCGTTTCTCTGAAAGAGAAGCAGTCTGTTCCAACACTTCAATTCACTGTGCGAAGTGAATGGAGTGTTGCTTCACTTTCTAAATGCTGTCCTTTCTGAGAAAATCACTTTCCTTTGAAAGTGCCTTAAGCTACTTGCAAGCATTAGGAAGAAACTCACATGCGTTTCTCTGAAAGAGAAGCAGTCTGTTCCAACACTTCAGTTCACTGTGTGAAGTGAATGGAGTGTTGCCTCACTTTCTAAATGCTGTCCTTTCAGAGAAAATCACTTTCCTTTGAAAGTGCCTTAAGCTACTTACAAGCATTCAACAGAAACTCACATGCATTTCTCTGAAAGAGAAGCAGTCTGTTCCAACACTTCAATTCACTGTTCGAAGTGAAGGGAGTGTTGCTTCACTTTCTAAATGCTGTCCTTTCAGAGAAAATCACTTTCCTTTGAAAGTGCCTTAAGCTACTTTCAAGCATTAACCAGAAACTCACATGCGTTTCTCTGAAAGAGAAGCAGTCTGTTCCAACACTTCAATTCACTGTGCGAAGTGAATGGAGTGTTGCTTCACTTTCTAAATGCTGTCCTTTCAGAGAAAATCACTTTCCTTTGAAAGTGCCTTAAGCTACTTACAAGCATTCAACAGAAACTCACATGCATTTCTCTGAAAGAGAAGCAGTCTGTTCCAACACTTCAGTTCACTGTGCGAAGTGAATGGAGTGTTGCTTCACTTTCTAAATTATGTCCTTTCAGAGAAAATAACTTTCCTTTGAAATTGCCTTAAGCAACTTGCAAGCATTCACAAGAAACACTAATGCGTTTCTATGAAAGAGAAGCACTCTGTTCCAACACTTCAATTCACTGCACGAAGGGAATGGAGTGTTGCTTCACTTTCTAAATGCTGTCCTTTCAGAGAAAATCACTTTCCTTTGAAAGTGCATTAAGCTACTTACAAGCATTCACCAGAAACTCACATGCGTCTCTCTGAAAGAGAAGCAGTCTGTTCCAACACTTCAATTCACTGTGCGAAGTGAATGGAGTGTTGCTTCACTTTCTAAATGCTGTCCTTTCAGAGAAAATCACTTTCCTTTGAAAGTGCCTTAAGCTACTTGCAAGCATTAGGAAGAAACTCACATGCGTTTCTCTGAAAGAGAAGCAGTCTGTTCCAACACTTCAATTCACTGTGCGAAGTGAATGGAGTGCTGCTTCACTTTCTAAATGCTGTCCTTTCTGAGAAAATCACTTTCCTTTGAAAGTGCCTTAAGCTCCTTGCAAGCATTAGGAAGAAACTCACATGCGTTTCTCTGAAAGAGAAGCAGTCTGTTCCAACACTTCAATTCACTGTGTGAAGTGAATGAAGTCTTGCCTCACTTTTTAAATGCTGTCCTCTCAGAGAAAATCACTTTCCTTTGAAAGTGCCTTAAGCTACTTACAAGCATTCAACAGAAACTCACATGCATTTTTCTGAAAGTGAAGCAGTCTGTTCCAACACTTCAATTCACTGTGTGAAGTGAATGGAGTGTTGCTTCACTTTCTAAATACTGTCCTTTCAGAGAAAATCACTTTCCTTTGAAAGTGCCTTAAGCTACTTACAAGCATTCAACAGAAACTCACATGCATTTCTCTGAAAGAGAAGCAGTCTGTTCCAACATTTCAATTCACTGTGCGAAGTGAATGGAGTGTTGCTTCACTTTCTAAATTATGTCCTTTCAGAGAAAATCACTTTCCTTTGAAAGTGCCTTAAGCAACTTGCAAGCATTCACAAGAAACACTAATGCGTTTCTATGAAAGAGAAGCACTCTGTTCCAACACTTCAATTCACTGCACGAAGTGAATGGAGTGTTGCTTCACTTTCTAAATGCTGTCCTTTCAGAGAAAATCACTTTCCTTTGAAAGTGCCTTAAGCTTCTTACAAGCATTCACCAGAAACTCACATGCGTTTCTCTGAAAGAGAAGCAGTCTGTTCCAACACTTCAATTCACTGTGTGAAGTGAATGGAGTGCTGCCTCACTTTCTAAATGCTGTCCTTTCAGAGAAAATCACTTTCCTTTGAAAGTGCCTTAAGCTACTTACAAGCATTCACCAGAAACTCACATGCATTTCTCTGAAAGAGAAGCAGTCTGTTCCAACACTTCAATTCACTATTCGAAGTGAATGGAGTGTTGCTTCACTTTCTAAATGCTGTCCTTTCAGAGAAAATCACTTTCCTTTGAAAGTGCCTTAATCTACTTACAAGCATTCACCAGAAACTCACATGCGTTTCTCTGAAAGAGAAGCAGTCTGTTCCAACACTTCAATTCACTGTGCGAAGTGAATGGAGTGTTGCTTCACTTTCTAAATGCTGTCCTTTCTGAGAAAATCACTTTCCTTTGAAAGTGCCTTAAGCTACTTGCAAGCATTAGGAAGAAACTCACATGCGTTTCTCTGAAAGAGAAGCAGTCTGTTCAAACACTTCAATTCACTGTGTGAAGTGAATGGAGTGTTGCCTCACTTTCTAAATGCTGTCCTCTCAGAGAAAATCACTTTCCTTTGAAAGTGCCTTAAGCTACTTACAAGCATTCAACAGAAACTCACATGCGTTTCTCTGAAAGTGAAGCAGTCTGTTCCAACACTTCAATTCACTGTGCGAAGTGAATGTAGTGTTGCTTCACTTTCTAAATGCTGTCCTTTCAGAGAAAATCACTTTCCTTTGAAAGTGCCTTAAGCTACTTACAAGCATTAAACAGAAACTCACATGCATTTCTCTGAAAGAGAAGCAGTCTGTTCCAACACTTCAATTCACTGTGCGAAGTGAATGGAGTGTTGCTTCACTTTCTAAATTATGTCCTTTCAGAGAAAATCACTTTCCTTTGAAAGTGCCTTAAGCTACTTACAAGCATTCAACAGAAACTCACATGCGTTTCTCTGAAAGAGAAGCAGTCTGTTCCAACACTTCAATTCAATGTGCGAAGTGAATGGAGTGTTGCTTCACTTTCTAAATGCTGTCCTTTCAGAGAAAATCACTTTCCTTTGAAAGTGCCTTAAGCTACTTGCAAGCATTAGGAAGAAACTCACATGCGTTTCTCTGAAAGAGAAGCAGTCTGTTCCAACACTTCAATTCACTGCACGAAGTGAATGGAGTGTTGCTTCACTTTCTAAATGCTGTCCTTTCAGAGAAAATCACTTTCCTTTGAAAGTGCCTTAAGCTACTTGCAAGCATTAGGAAGAAACTCACATGCGTTTCTCTGAAAGAGAAGCAGTCTGTTCCAACACTTCAGTTCACTGTGCGAAGTGAATGGAGTGTTGCTTCACTTTCTAAATGATGTCCTTTCAGAGAAAATCACTTTCCTTTGAAAGTGCCTTAAGCTACTTGCAAGCATTAGGAAGAAACTCACATGCGTTTCTCTGAAAGAGAAGCAGTCTGTTCCAACACTTCAGTTCACTGTGCGAAGTGAATGGAGTGTTGCTTCACTTTCTAAATGATGTCCTTTCTGAGAAAATCACTTTCCTTTGAAAGTGCCTTAAGCAACTTGCAAGCATTCACAAGAAACACTAATGCGTTTCTATGAAAGAGAAGCACTCTGTTCCAACACTTCAATTCACTGCACGAAGTGAATGGAGTGTTGCTTCACTTTCTAAATGCTGTCCTTTCAGAGAAAATCACTTTCCTTTGAAAGTGCCTTAAGCTTCTTACAAGCATTCACCAGAAACTCACATGCGTTTCTCTGAAAGAGAAGCAGTCTGTTCCAACACTTCAATTCACTGTGTGAAGTGAATGGAGTGCTGCCTCACTTTCTAAATGCTGTCCTTTCAGAGAAAATCACTTTCCTTTGAAAGTGCCTTAAGCTACTTACAAGCATTCACCAGAAACTCACATGCATTTCTCTGAAAGAGAAGCAGTCTGTTCCAACACTTCAATTCACTATTCGAAGTGAATGGAGTGTTGCTTCACTTTCTAAATGCTGTCCTTTCAGAGAAAATCACTTTCCTTTGAAAGTGCCTTAATCTACTTACAAGCATTCACCAGAAACTCACATGCGTTTCTCTGAAAGAGAAGCAGTCTGTTCCAACACTTCAATTCACTGTGCGAAGTGAATGGAGTGTTGCTTCACTTTCTAAATGCTGTCCTTTCTGAGAAAATCACTTTCCTTTGAAAGTGCCTTAAGCTACTTGCAAGCATTAGGAAGAAACTCACATGCGTTTCTCTGAAAGAGAAGCAGTCTGTTCAAACACTTCAATTCACTGTGTGAAGTGAATGGAGTGTTGCCTCACTTTCTAAATGCTGTCCTCTCAGAGAAAATCACTTTCCTTTGAAAGTGCCTTAAGCTACTTACAAGCATTCAACAGAAACTCACATGCGTTTCTCTGAAAGTGAAGCAGTCTGTTCCAACACTTCAATTCACTGTGCGAAGTGAATGTAGTGTTGCTTCACTTTCTAAATGCTGTCCTTTCAGAGAAAATCACTTTCCTTTGAAAGTGCCTTAAGCTACTTACAAGCATTAAACAGAAACTCACATGCATTTCTCTGAAAGAGAAGCAGTCTGTTCCAACACTTCAATTCACTGTGCGAAGTGAATGGAGTGTTGCTTCACTTTCTAAATTATGTCCTTTCAGAGAAAATCACTTTCCTTTGAAAGTGCCTTAAGCTACTTACAAGCATTCAACAGAAACTCACATGCGTTTCTCTGAAAGAGAAGCAGTCTGTTCCAACACTTCAATTCAATGTGCGAAGTGAATGGAGTGTTGCTTCACTTTCTAAATGCTGTCCTTTCAGAGAAAATCACTTTCCTTTGAAAGTGCCTTAAGCTACTTGCAAGCATTAGGAAGAAACTCACATGCGTTTCTCTGAAAGAGAAGCAGTCTGTTCCAACACTTCAATTCACTGCACGAAGTGAATGGAGTGTTGCTTCACTTTCTAAATGCTGTCCTTTCAGAGAAAATCACTTTCCTTTGAAAGTGCCTTAAGCTACTTGCAAGCATTAGGAAGAAACTCACATGCGTTTCTCTGAAAGAGAAGCAGTCTGTTCCAACACTTCAGTTCACTGTGCGAAGTGAATGGAGTGTTGCTTCACTTTCTAAATGATGTCCTTTCAGAGAAAATCACTTTCCTTTGAAAGTGCCTTAAGCTACTTGCAAGCATTAGGAAGAAACACACATGCGTTTCTCTGAAAGAGAAGCAGTCTGTTCCAACACTTCAATTCACTGTGTGAAGTGAATGGAGTGTTGCCTCACTTTCTACATGCTGTCATCTCAGAGTAAATCACTTTCCTTTGAAAGTGCCTTAAGCTACTTGCAAGCATTAGGAAGAAACACACATGCGTTTCTCTGAAAGAGAAGCAGTCTGTTCCAACACTTCAATTCACTGTGTGAAGTGAATGGAGTGTTGCCTCACTTTCTACATGCTGTCATCTCAGAGAAAATCACTTTCCTTTGAAAGTGCCTTAAGCTACTTGCAAGCATTAGGAAGAAACTCACATGCGTTTCTCTGAAAGAGAAGCAGTCTGTTCCAACACTTCAGTTCACTGTGCGAAGTGAATGGAGTGTTGCTTCACTTTCTAAATGCTGTCCTTTCAGAGAAAATCACTTTCCTTTGAAAGTGCCTTAAGCTACTTGCAAGCATTAGGAAGAAACTCACATGCGTTTCTCTGAAAGAGAAGCAGTCTGTTCCAACACTTCAATTCACTGTGCGAAGTGAATGGAGTGTTGCTTCACTTTCTAAATGATGTCCTTTCAGAGAAAATCACTTTCCTTTGAAAGTGCCTTAAGCTTCTTGCAAGCATTAGGAAGAAACACACATGCGTTTCTCTGAAAGAGAAGCAGTCTGTTCCAACACTTCAATTCACTGTGTGAAGTGAATGGAGTGTTGCCTCACTTTCTACATGCTGTCATCTCAGAGAAAATCACTTTCCCTTGAAAGTGCCTTAAGCTACTTACAAGCATTCAACAGAAACTCACATGCGTTTCTCTGAAAGTGAAGCAGTCTTTTCCAACACTTCAATTCACTGTGCGAAGTGAATGGAGTGTTGCTTCACTTTCTAAATGCTGTCCTTTCAGAGAAAATCACTTTCCTTCGAAAGTGCCTTAAGCTTCTTACAAGCATTCACCAGAAACTCACATGCGTTTCTCTGAAAGAGAAGCAGTCGGTTCCAACACTTCAATTAACTGTGCGAAGTGAGCGGAGTGTTGCTTCATTTTCTAAATGCTGTCCTTTCAGAGAAAATCACTTTCCTTTGAAAGTGCCTTAAGCTATTTACAAGCATTTAACAGAAACTCACATGCGTTTCTCTGAAAGAGAAGCAGTCTGTTCCAATACTTCAATTCACTCTGCGTAGTAAATGGAGTATTGCTTCACTTTCTAAATGCTGTCCTTTCAGAGAAAATTACTTTCCTTTGAAAGTGCCTTAAGATACTTACAAGCATTCAACAGAAACTCACATGCGTTTCTCTGAAAGAGAAGCAGTCTGTTCCAACACTTCAATTCAATGTGCGAAGTGAATGGAGTGTTGCTTCAGTTTCTAAATGCTGTCCTTTCAGAGAAAATCACTTTCCTTTGAAAGTGCCTTAAGCTACTTGCAAGCATTAGGAAGAAACTCACATGCGTTTCTCTGAAAGAGAAGCAGTCTGTTCCAACACTTCAATTCACTGTGCGAAGTGAATGGAGTGTTGCTTCACTTTCTAAATGCTGTCCTTTCAGAGAAAATCACTTTCCTTTGAAAGTGCCTTAAGCTACTTGCAAGCATTAGGAAGAAACTCACATGCGTTTCTCTGAAAGAGAAGCAGTCTGTTCCAACACTTCAGTTCACTGAGTGAAGTGAATGGAGTGTTGCCTCACTTTCTAAATGCTGTCCTTTCAGAGAAAGTCACTTTCCTTTGAAAGTGCCTTAAGCTATTTACAAGCATTCAACAGAAACTCACATGCATTTCTCTGAAAGAGAAGCAGTCTGTTCCAACACTTCAATTCACTGTTCGAAGTGAAGGGAGTGTTGCTTCACTTTCTAAATGCTGTCCTTTCAGAGAAAATCACTTTCCTTTGAAAGTGCCTTAAGCAACTTACAAGCATTCACCAGAAACTCACATGCGTTTCTCTGAAAGAGAAGCAGTCTGTTCCAACACTTCAATTCACTGTGCGAAGTGAATGGAGTGTTGCTTCACTTTCTAAATGCTGTCCTTTCTGAGAAAATCACTTTCCTTTGAAAGTGCCTTAAGCTACTTACAAGCATTCAACAGAAACTCACATGCATTACTCTGAAAGAGAAGCAGTCTGTTCCAACACTTCAATTCACTGTGTGAAGTGAATTGAGTGCTGCCTCAGTTTCTAAATGCTGTCCTTTAAGAGAAAATCACTTTCCTTTGAAAGTGCCTTAAGCTACTTACAAGCATTCATCAGAAACTCACATGCATTTCTCTGAAAGAGAAGCAGTCTGTTCCAACACTTCAATTCACTGTTCGAAGTGAATGGAGTGTTGCTTCACTTTCTAAATGCTGTCCTTTCAGAGAAAATCACTTTCCTTTGAAAGTGCCTTAAGCTACTTACAAGCATTCACCAGAAACTCACATGCGTTTCTCTGAAAGAGAAGCAGTCTGGTCCAACACTTCAATTCACTGTGCGAAGTGAATGGAGTGTTGCTTCACTTTCTAAATGCTGTCCTTTCAGAGAAAATCACTTTCCTTTGAAAGTGCCTTAAGCTACTTACAAGCATTCACCAGAAACTCACATGCGTTTCTCTGAAAGAGAAGCAGTCTGTTCCAACACTTCAATTCACTGTGCGAAGTGAATGGAGTGTTGCTTCACTTTCTAAATGCTGTCCTTTCTGAGAAAATCACTTTCCTTTGAAAGTGCCTTAAGCTACTTGCAAGCATTAGGAAGAAACTCACATGCATTTCTCTGAAAGAGAAGCAGTCTGTTCCAACACTTCAATTCACTGTGTGAAGTGAATGGAGTGTTGCCTCACTTTCTAAATGCTGTCCTTTCAGAGAAAATCACTTTCCTTTGAAAGTGCCTTAAGCTACTTACAAGCATTCAACAGAAACTCACATGCGTTTCTCTGAAAGTGAAGCAGTCTGTTCCAACACTTCAATTCACTGTGCGAAGTGAATGGAGTGTTGCTTCACTTTCTAAATGCTGTCATTTCAGAGAAAATCACTTTCCTTTGAAAGTGCCTTAAGCTACTTACAAGCATTCAACAGAAACTCACATGCATTTCTCTGAAAGAGAAGCAGTCTGTTCCAACACTTCAATTCACTGTGCGAAGTGAATGGAGTGTTGCTTCACTTTCTAAATTATGTCCTTTCAGAGAAAATCACTTTCCTTTGAAAGTGCCTTAAGCAACTTGCAAGCATTCACAAGAAACACTAATGCGTTTCTATGAAAGAGAAGCAGTCTGTTCCAACACTTCAATTCACTGCACGAAGTGAATGGAGTGTTGCTTCACTTTATAAATGCTGTCCTTTCAGAGAAAATCACTTTCCTTTGAAAGTGCCTTAAGCTACTTGCAAGCATTAGGAAGAAACTCACATGCGTTTCTCTGAAAGAGAAGCAGTCTGTTCCAACACTTCAATTCACTGTGCGAAGTGAATGGAATGTTGCCTCACTTTCTAAATGCTGTCCTTTCAGAGAAAATCACTTTCCTTTGAAAGTGCCTTAAGCTACTTGCAAGCATTAGGAAGAAACTCACATGCGTTTCTCTGAAAGAGATGCAGTCTGTTCCAACACTTCAGTTCACTGTGTGAAGTGAATGGAGTGCTGCCTCACTTTCTAAATGCTGTCCTTTCAGAGAAAATCACTTTCCTTTGAAAGTGCCTTAAGCTACCTGCAAGCATTAGGAAGAAACTCACATGCGTTTCTCTGAAAGAGAAGCAGTCTGTTCCAACACTTCAGTTCACTGTGTGAAGTGAATGGAGTGCTGCCTCACTTTCTAAATGCTGTCCTTTCAGAGAAAATCACTTTCCTTTGAAAGTGCCTTAAGCTACTTACAAGCATTCACCAGAAACTCACATGCGTTTCTCTGAAAGAGAAGCAGTCTGTTCCAACACTTCAATTCACTGTGCGAAGTGAATGGAGTTTTGCTTCACTTTCTAAATGCTGTCCTTTCTGAGAAAATCACTTTCCTTTGAAAGTGCCTTAAGCTACTTGCAAGCATTAGGAAGAAACTTACATGCGTTTCTCTGAAAGAGAAGCAGTCTGTTCCAACACTTCAATTCACTGTGTGAAGTGAATGGAGTGTTGCCTCACTTTCTAAATGCTGGCATCTTAGAGAAAATCACTTTCCTTTGAAAGTGCCTTAAGCTACTTACAAGCATTCAACAGAAACTCACATGCGTTTCTCTGAAAGTGAAGCAGTCTGTTCCAACACTTCAATTCACTGTGCGAAGTGAATGGAGTGTTGCTTCACTTTCTAAATGCTGTCCTTTCAGAGATTATCACTTTCCATTGAAAGTGCCTTAAGCTACTTACAAGCATTCAACAGAAACTCACATGCATTTCTCTGAAAGAGAAGCAGTCTGTTCCAACACTTCAATTCACTGTGCGAAGTGAATGGAGTGTTGCTTCACTTTCTAAATTATGTCCTTTCAGAGAAAATCACTTTCCTTTGAAAGTGCCTTAAGCTACTTGCAAGGATTCACAAGAAACACTAATGCGTTTCTCTGAAAGAGAAGCAGTCTGTTCCAACACTTCAATTCACTGTGCGAAGTGAATGGAGTGTTGCTTCACTTTCTAAATGCTGTCATTTCAGAGTAAATCACTTTCCTTCGAAAGCGCCTTAAGCTTCTTACAAGCATTCACCAGAAACTCACATGAGTTTCTCTGAAAGAGAAGCAGTCGGTTCCAACACTTCAATTCACTGTGCGAAGTGAACGGAGTGTTGCTTCATTTTCTAAATGCTGTCCTTTCAGAGAAAATCACTTTCCTTTGAAAGTGCCTTAAGCTACTTGCAAGCATTAGGAAGAAACTCACATGAATTTCTCTGAAAGAGAAGCAGTCTGTTCCAACACTTCAATTCACTGTGTGAAGTGAATAGAGTGTTGCCTCACTTTCTAAATGCTGTGCTCTCAGAGAAAATCACTTTCCTTTGAAAGTGCCTTAAGCTATTTACAAGCATTTAACAGAAACTCACATGCGTTTCTCTGAAAGAGAAGCAGTCTGTTCCAATGCTTCAATTCACTCTGCGAAGTGAATGGAGTATTGCTTCACTTTCTAAATGCTGTCCTTTCAGAGAAAATCACTTTCCTTTGAAAGTGCCTTAAGATACTTACAAGCATTCAACAGAAACTCACATGCGTTTCTCTGAAAGAGAAGCAGTCTATTCCAACACTTCAATTCAATGTGCGAAGTGAATGGAGTGTTGCTTCACTTTCTAAATGCTGTCCTTTCAGAGAAAATCACTTTCCTTTGAAAGTGCCTTAAGCTACTTGCAAGCAGTAGGAAGAAACTCACATGCGTTTCTCTGAAAGAGAAGCAGTCTGTTCCAACACTTCAATTCACTGTGCGAAGTGAATGGAGTGTTGCTTCACTTTCTAAATGCTGTCCTTTCTGAGAAAATCACTTTCCTTTGAAAGTGCCTTAAGCTACTTGCAAGCATTAGGAAGAAACTCACATGCGTTTCTCTGAAAGAGAAGCAGTCTGTTCCAACACTTCAGTTCACTGTGTGAAGTGAATGGAGTGTTGCCTCACTTTCTAAATGCTGTCCTTTCAGAGAAAATCACTTTCCTTTGAAAGTGCCTTAAGCTACTTACAAGCATTCAACAGAAACTCACATGCATTTCTCTGAAAGAGAAGCAGTCTGTTCCAACACTTCAATTCACTGTTCGAAGTGAAGGGAGTGTTGCTTCACTTTCTAAATGCTGTCCTTTCAGAGAAAATCACTTTCCTTTGAAAGTGCCTTAAGCTACTTTCAAGCATTAACCAGAAACTCACATGCGTTTCTCTGAAAGAGAAGCAGTCTGTTCCAACACTTCAATTCACTGTGCGAAGTGAATGGAGTGTTGCTTCACTTTCTAAATGCTGTCCTTTCAGAGAAAATCACTTTCCTTTGAAAGTGCCTTAAGCTACTTACAAGCATTCAACAGAAACTCACATGCATTTCTCTGAAAGAGAAGCAGTCTGTTCCAACACTTCAATTCACTGTGCGAAGTGAATGGAGTGTTGCTTCACTTTCTAAATTATGTCCTTTCAGAGAAAATAACTTTCCTTTGAAATTGCCTTAAGCAACTTGCAAGCATTCACAAGAAACACTAATGCGTTTCTATGAAAGAGAAGCACTCTGTTCCAACACTTCAATTCACTGCACGAAGGGAATGGAGTGTTGCTTCACTTTCTAAATGCTGTCCTTTCAGAGAAAATCACTTTCCTTTGAAAGTGCATTAAGCTACTTACAAGCATTCACCAGAAACTCACATGCGTCTCTCTGAAAGAGAAGCAGTCTGTTCCAACACTTCAATTCACTGTGCGAATTGAATGGAGTGTTGCTTCACTTTCTAAATGCTGTCCTTTCAGAGAAAATCACTTTCCTTTGAAAGTGCCTTAAGCTACTTGCAAGCATTAGGAAGAAACTCACATGCGTTTCTCTGAAAGAGAAGCAGTCTGTTCCAACACTTCAATTCACTGTGCGAAGTGAATGGAGTGCTGCTTCACTTTCTAAATGCTGTCCTTTCTGAGAAAATCACTTTCCTTTGAAAGTGCCTTAAGCTCCTTGCAAGCATTAGGAAGAAACTCACATGCGTTTCTCTGAAAGAGAAGCAGTCTGTTCCAACACTTCAATTCACTGTGTGAAGTGAATGGAGTGTTGCTTCACTTTCTAAATACTGTCCTTTCAGAGAAAATCACTTTCCTTTGAAAGTGCCTTAAGCTACTTACAAGCATTCAACAGAAACTCACATGCATTTTTCTGAAAGTGAAGCAGTCTGTTCCAACACTTCAATTCACTGTGTGAAGTGAATGGAGTGTTGCCTCACTTTCTAAATGCTGTCCTCTCAGAGAAAATCACTTTCCTTTGAAAGTGCCTTAAGCTACTTACAAGCATTCAAAAGAAACTCACATGCATTTTTCTGAAAGTGAAGCAGTCTGTTCCAACACTTCAATTCACTGTGTGAAGTGAATGGAGTGTTGCTTCACTTTCTAAATACTGTCCTTTCAGAGAAAATCACTTTCCTTTGAAAGTGCCTTAAGCTACTTACAAGCATTCAACAGAAACTCACATGCATTTCTCTGAAAGAGAAGCAGTCTGTTCCAACACTTCAATTCACTGTGCGAAGTGAATGGAGTGTTGCTTCACTTTCTAAATTATGTCCTTTCAGAGAAAATCACTTTCCTTTGAAAGTGCCTTAAGCAACTTGCAAGCATTCACAAGAAACACTAATGCGTTTCTATGAAAGAGAAGCACTCTGTTCCAACACTTCAATTCACTGCACGAAGTGAATGGAGTGTTGCTTCACTTTCTAAATGCTGTCCTTTCAGAGAAAATCACTTTCCTTTGAAAGTGCCTTAAGCTTCTTACAAGCATTCACCAGAAACTCACATGCGTTTCTCTGAAAGAGAAGCAGTCTGTTCCAACACTTCAATTCACTGTGTGAAGTGAATGGAGTGCTGCCTCACTTTCTAAATGCTGTCCTTTCAGAGAAAATCACTTTCCTTTGAAAGTGCCTTAAGCTACTTACAAGCATTCACCAGAAACTCACATGCATTTCTCTGAAAGAGAAGCAGTCTGTTCCAACACTTCAATTCACTATTCGAAGTGAATGGAGTGTTGCTTCACTTTCTAAATGCTGTCCTTTCAGAGAAAATCACTTTCATTTGAAAGTGCCTTAATCTACTTACAAGCATTCACCAGAAACTCACATGCGTTTCTCTGAAAGAGAAGCAGTCTGTTCCAACACTTCAATTCACTGTGCGAAGTGAATGGAGTGTTGCTTCACTTTCTAAATGCTGTCCTTTCTGAGAAAATCACTTTCCTTTGAAAGTGCCTTAAGCTACTTGCAAGCATTAGGAAGAAACTCACATGCGTTTCTCTGAAAGAGAAGCAGTCTGTTCAAACACTTCAATTCACTGTGTGAAGTGAATGGAGTGTTGCCTCACTTTCTAAATGCTGTCCTCTCAGAGAAAATCACTTTCCTTTGAAAGTGCCTTAAGCTACTTACAAGCATTCAACAGAAACTCACATGCGTTTCTCTGAAAGTGAAGCAGTCTGTTCCAACACTTCAATTCACTGTGCGAAGTGAATGTAGTGTTGCTTCACTTTCTAAATGCTGTCCTTTCAGAGAAAATCACTTTCCTTTGAAAGTGCCTTAAGCTACTTACAAGCATTAAACAGAAACTCACATGCATTTCTCTGAAAGAGAAGCAGTCTGTTCCAACACTTCAATTCACTGTGCGAAGTGAATGGAGTGTTGCTTCACTTTCTAAATTATGTCCTTTCAGAGAAAATCACTTTCCTTTGAAAGTGCCTTAAGCTACTTACAAGCATTCAACAGAAACTCACATGCGTTTCTCTGAAAGAGAAGCAGTCTGTTCCAACACTTCAATTCACTGCACGAAGTGAATGGAGTGTTGCTTCACTTTCTAAATGCTGTCCTTTCAGAGAAAATCACTTTCCTTTGAAAGTGCCTTAAGCTACTTGCAAGCATTAGGAAGAAACTCACATGCGTTTCTCTGAAAGAGAAGCAGTCTGTTCCAACACTTCAGTTCACTGTGCGAAGTGAATGGAGTGTTGCTTCACTTTCTAAATGATGTCCTTTCAGAGAAAATCACTTTCCTTTGAAAGTGCCTTAAGCTACTTGCAAGCATTAGGAAGAAACACACATGCGTTCCTCTGAAAGAGAAGCAGTCTGTTCCAACACTTCAATTCACTGTGTGAAGTGAATGGAGTGTTGCCTCACTTTCTACATGCTGTCATCTCAGAGAAAATCACTTTCCTTTGAAAGTGCCTTAAGCTACTTGCAAGCATTAGGAAGAAACACACATGCGTTTCTCTGAAAGAGAAGCAGTCTGTTCCAACACTTCAATTCACTGTGTGAAGTGAATGGAGTGTTGCCTCACTTTCTACATGCTGTCATCTCAGAGAAAATCACTTTCCTTTGAAAGTGCCTTAAGCTACTTGCAAGCATTAGGAAGAAACTCACATGCGTTTCTCTGAAAGAGAAGCAGTCTGTTCCAACACTTCAGTTCACTGTGCGATGTGAATGGAGTGTTGCTTCACTTTCTAAATGCTGTCCTTTCAGAGAAAATCACTTTCCTTTGAAAGTGCCTTAAGCTACTTGCAAGCATTAGGAAGAAACTCACATGCGTTTCTCTGAAAGAGAAGCAGTCTGTTCCAACACTTCAATTCACTGTGCGAAGTGAATGGAGTGTTGCTTCACTTTCTAAATGATGTCCTTTCAGAGAAAATCACTTTCCTTTGAAAGTGCCTTAAGCTTCTTGCAAGCATTAGGAAGAAACACACATGCGTTTCTCTGAAAGAGAAGCAGTCTGTTCCAACACTTCAATTCACTGTGTGAAGTGAATGGAGTGTTGCCTCACTTTCTACATGCTGTCATCTCAGAGAAAATCACTTTCCCTTGAAAGTGCCTTAAGCTACTTACAAGCATTCAACAGAAACTCACATGCGTTTCTCTGAAAGTGAAGCAGTCTTTTCCAACACTTCAATTCACTGTGCGAAGTGAATGGAGTGTTGCTTCACTTTCTAAATGCTGTCCTTTCAGAGAAAATCACTTTCCTTCGAAAGTGCCTTAAGCTTCTTACAAGCATTCACCAGAAACTCACATGCGTTTCTCTGAAAGAGAAGCAGTCGGTTCCAACACTTCAATTAACTGTGCGAAGTGAGCGGAGTGTTGCTTCATTTTCTAAATGCTGTCCTTTCAGAGAAAATCACTTTCCTTTGAAAGTGCCTTAAGCTATTTACAAGCATTTAACAGAAACTCACATGCGTTTCTCTGAAAGAGAAGCAGTCTGTTCCAATACTTCAATTCACTCTGCGTAGTAAATGGAGTATTGCTTCACTTTCTAAATGCTGTCCTTTCAGAGAAAATTACTTTCCTTTGAAAGTGCCTTAAGATACTTACAAGCATTCAACAGAAACTCACATGCGTTTCTCTGAAAGAGAAGCAGTCTGTTCCAACACTTCAATTCAATGTGCGAAGTGAATGGAGTGTTGCTTCAGTTTCTAAATGCTGTCCTTTAAGAGAAAATCACTTTCCTTTGAAAGTGCCTTAAGCTACTTGCAAGCATTAGGAAGAAACTCACATGCGTTTCTCTGAAAGAGAAGCAGTCTGTTCCAACACTTCAATTCACTGTGCGAAGTGAATGGAGTGTTGCTTCACTTTCTAAATGCTGTCCTTTCAGAGAAAATCACTTTCCTTTGAAAGTGCCTTAAGCTACTTGCAAGCATTAGGAAGAAACTCACATGCGTTTCTCTGAAAGAGAAGCAGTCTGTTCCAACACTTCAGTTCACTGAGTGAAGTGAATGGAGTGTTGCCTCACTTTCTAAATGCTGTCCTTTCAGAGAAAGTCACTTTCCTTTGAAAGTGCCTTAAGCTATTTACAAGCATTCAACAGAAACTCACATGCATTTCTCTGAAAGAGAAGCAGTCTGTTCCAACACTTCAATTCACTGTTCGAAGTGAAGGGAGTGTTGCTTCACTTTCTAAATGCTGTCCTTTCAGAGAAAATCACTTTCCTTTGAAAGTGCCTTAAGCAACTTACAAGCATTCACCAGAAACTCACATGCGTTTCTCTGAAAGAGAAGCAGTCTGTTCCAACACTTCAATTCACTGTGCGAAGTGAATGGAGTGTTGCTTCACTTTCTAAATGCTGTCCTTTCTGAGAAAATCACTTTCCTTTGAAAGTGCCTTAAGCTACTTACAAGCATTCAACAGAAACTCACATGCATTACTCTGAAAGAGAAGCAGTCTGTTCCAACACTTCAATTCACTGTGTGAAGTGAATTGAGTGCTGCCTCAGTTTCTAAATGCTGTCCTTTAAGAGAAAATCACTTTCCTTTGAAAGTGCCTTAAGCTACTTACAAGCATTCATCAGAAACTCACATGCATTTCTCTGAAAGAGAAGCAGTCTGTTCCAACACTTCAATTCACTGTTCGAAGTGAATGGAGTGTTGCTTCACTTTCTAAATGCTGTCCTTTCAGAGAAAATCACTTTCCTTTGAAAGTGCCTTAAGCTACTTACAAGCATTCACCAGAAACTCACATGCGTTTCTCTGAAAGAGAAGCAGTCTGGTCCAACACTTCAATTCACTGTGCGAAGTGAATGGAGTGTTGCTTCACTTTCTAAATGCTGTCCTTTCAGAGAAAATCACTTTCCTTTGAAAGTGCCTTAAGCTACTTACAAGCATTCACCAGAAACTCACATGCGTTTCTCTGAAAGAGAAGCAGTCTGTTCCAACACTTCAATTCACTGTGCGAAGTGAATGGAGTGTTGCTTCACTTTCTAAATGCTGTCCTTTCTGAGAAAATCACTTTCCTTTGAAAGTGCCTTAAGCTACTTGCAAGCATTAGGAAGAAACTCACATGCATTTCTCTGAAAGAGAAGCAGTCTGTTCCAACACTTCAATTCACTGTGTGAAGTGAATGGAGTGTTGCCTCACTTTCTAAATACTGTCCTTTCAGAGAAAATCACTTTCCTTTGAAAGTGCCTTAAGCTACTTACAAGCATTCAACAGAAACTCACATGCGTTTCTCTGAAAGTGAAGCAGTCTGTTCCAACACTTCAATTCACTGTGCGAAGTGAATGGAGTGTTGCTTCACTTTCTAAATGCTGTCATTTCAGAGAAAATCACTTTCCTTTGAAAGTGCCTTAAGCTACTTACAAGCATTCAACAGAAACTCACATGCATTTCTCTGAAAGAGAAGCAGTCTGTTCCAACACTTCAATTCACTGTGCGAAGTGAATGGAGTGTTGCTTCACTTTCTAAATTATGTCCTTTCAGAGAAAATCACTTTCCTTTGAAAGTGCCTTAAGCAACTTGCAAGCATTCACAAGAAACACTAATGCGTTTCTATGAAAGAGAAGCAGTCTGTTCCAACACTTCAATTCACTGCACGAAGTGAATGGAGTGTTGCTTCACTTTATAAATGCTGTCCTTTCAGAGAAAATCACTTTCCTTTGAAAGTGCCTTAAGCTACTTGCAAGCATTAGGAAGAAACTCACATGCGTTTCTCTGAAAGAGAAGCAGTCTGTTCCAACACTTCAATTCACTGTGCGAAGTGAATGGAATGTTGCCTCACTTTCTAAATGCTGTCCTTTCAGAGAAAATCACTTTCCTTTGAAAGTGCCTTAAGCTACTTGCAAGCATTAGGAAGAAACTCACATGCGTTTCTCTGAAAGAGAAGCAGTCTGTTCCAACACTTCAGTTCACTGTGTGAAGTGAATGGAGTGCTGCCTCACTTTCTAAATGCTGTCCTTTCAGAGAAAATCACTTTCCTTTGAAAGTGCCTTAAGCTACTTACAAGCATTCAACAGAAACTCACATGCATTTCTCTGAAAGAGAAGCAGTCTGTTCCAACACTTCAATTCACTGTTCGAAGTGAATGGAGTGTTGCTTCACTTTCTAAATGCTGTCCTTTCAGAGAAAATCACTTTCCTTTGAAAGTGCCTTAAGCTACTTACAAGTATTCACCAGAAACTCACATGCGTTTCTCTGAAAGAGAAGCAGTCTGTTCCAACACTTCAATTCACTGTGCGAAGTGAATGGAGTGTTGCTTCACTTTGTAAATGCTGTCCTTTCAGAGAAAATCACTTTCCTTTGAAAGTGCCTTAAGCTACTTACAAGCATTCACCAGAAACTCACATGCGTTTCTCTCAAAGAGAAGCAGTCTGTTCCAACACTTCAATTCACTGTGCCAAGTGAATGGAGTGTTGCTTCACTTTCTAAATGCTGTCCTTTCTGAGAAAATCACTTTCCTTTGAAAGTGCCTTAAGCTACTTGCAAGCATTAGGAAGAAACTCACATGCGTTTCTCTGAAAGAGAAGCAGTCTGTTCCAACACTTCAATTCACTGTGTGAAGTGAATGGAGTGTTGCCTCACTTTCTAAATGCTGGCATCTTAGAGAAAATCACTTTCCTTTGAAAGTGCCTTAAGCTACTTACAAGCATTCAACAGAAACTCACATGCGTTTCTCTGAAAGTGAAGCAGTCTGTTCCAACACTTCAATTCACTGTGCGAAGTGAATGGAGTGTTGCTTCACTTTCTAAATGCTGTCCTTTCAGAGAAAATCACTTTCCATTGAAAGTGCCTTAAGCTACTAACAAGCATTCAACAGAAACTCACATGCATTTCTCTGAAAGAGAAGCAGTCTGTTCCAACACTTCAATTCACTGTGCGAAGTGAATGGAGTGTTGCTTCACTTTCTAAATTATGTCCTTTCAGAGAAAATCACTTTCCTTTGAAAGTGCCTTAAGCAACTTGCAAGCATTCGCAAGAAACACTAATGCGTTTCTCTGAAAGAGAAGCAGTCTGTTCCAACACTTCAATTCACTGTGCGAAGTGAATGGAGTGTTGCTTCACTTTCTAAATGCTGTCATTTCAGAGAAAATCACTTTCCTTCGAAAGTGCCTTAAGCTTCTTACAAGCATTCACCAGAAACTCACATGCGTTTCTCTGAAAGAGAAGCAGTCGGTTCCAACACTTCAATTCACTGTGCGAAGTGAACGGAGTGTTGCTTCATTTTCTAAATGCTGTCCTTTCAGAGAAAATCACTTTCCTTTGAAAGTGCCTTAAGCTACTTGCAAGCATTAGGAAGAAACTCACATGAATTTCTCTGAAAGAGAAGCAGTCTGTTCCAACACTTCAATTCACTGTGTGAAGTGAATAGAGTGTTGCCTCACTTTCTAAATGCTGTGCTCTCAGAGAAAATCACTTTCCTTTGAAAGTGCCTTAAGCTATTTACAAGCATTTAACAGAAACTCACATGCGTTTCTCTGAAAGAGAAGCAGTCTGTTCCAATACTTCAATTCACTCTGCGAAGTGAATGGAGTATTGCTTCACTTTCTAAATGCTGTCCTTTCAGAGAAAATCACTTTCCTTTGAAAGTGCCTTAAGATACTTACAAGCATTCAACAGAAACTCACATGCGTTTCTCTGAAAGAGAAGCAGTCTGTTCCAACACTTCAATTCAATGTGCGAAGTGAATGGAGTGTTGCTTCACTTTCTAAATGCTGTCCTTTCAGAGAAAATCACTTTCCTTTGAAAGTGCCTTAAGCTACTTACAAGCATTCAACAGAAACTCACATGCATTTCTCTGAAAGAGAAGCAGTCTGTTCCAACACTTCAATTCACTGTGCGAAGTGAATGGAGTGTTGCTTCACTTTCTAAATTATGTCCTTTCAGAGAAAATCACTTTCCTTTGAAAGTGCCTTAAGCAACTTGCAAGCATTCACAAGAAACACTAATGCGTTTCTATGAAAGAGAAGCAGTCTGTTCCAACACTTCAATTCACTGCACGAAGTGAATGGAGTGTTGCTTCACTTTATAAATGCTGTCCTTTCAGAGAAAATCACTTTCCTTTGAAAGTGCCTTAAGCTACTTGCAAGCATTAGGAAGAAACTCACATGCGTTTCTCTGAAAGAGAAGCAGTCTGTTCCAACACTTCAATTCACTGTGCGAAGTGAATGGAATGTTGCCTCACTTTCTAAATGCTGTCCTTTCAGAGAAAATCACTTTCCTTTGAAAGTGCCTTAAGCTACTTGCAAGCATTAGGAAGAAACTCACATGCGTTTCTCTGAAAGAGAAGCAGTCTGTTCCAACACTTCAGTTCACTGTGTGAAGTGAATGGAGTGCTGCCTCACTTTCTAAATGCTGTCCTTTCAGAGAAAATCACTTTCCTTTGAAAGTGCCTTAAGCTACTTACAAGCATTCAACAGAAACTCACATGCATTTCTCTGAAAGAGAAGCAGTCTGTTCCAACACTTCAATTCACTGTTCGAAGTGAATGGAGTGTTGCTTCACTTTCTAAATGCTGTCCTTTCAGAGAAAATCACTTTCCTTTGAAAGTGCCTTAAGCTACTTACAAGTATTCACCAGAAACTCACATGCGTTTCTCTGAAAGAGAAGCAGTCTGTTCCAACACTTCAATTCACTGTGCGAAGTGAATGGAGTGTTGCTTCACTTTGTAAATGCTGTCCTTTCAGAGAAAATCACTTTCCTTTGAAAGTGCCTTAAGCTACTTACAAGCATTCACCAGAAACTCACATGCGTTTCTCTCAAAGAGAAGCAGTCTGTTCCAACACTTCAATTCACTGTGCGAAGTGAATGGAGTGTTGCTTCAC
The DNA here is from genome assembly GCF_982192425.1 of Myodes glareolus. Classification (NCBI taxonomy): domain Eukaryota; kingdom Metazoa; phylum Chordata; class Mammalia; order Rodentia; family Cricetidae; genus Myodes; species Myodes glareolus. The sequence goes on from NC_142042.1 coordinate 72,244,446, forward strand.
TTTCTAAATGCTGTCCTTTCTGAGAAAATCACTTTCCTTTGAAAGTGCCTTAAGCTACTTGCAAGCATTAGGAAGAAACTCACATGCGTTTCTCTGAAAGAGAAGCAGTCTGTTCCAACACTTCAATTCACTGTGTGAAGTGAATGGAGTGTTGCCTCACTTTCTAAATGCTGGCATCTTAGAGAAAATCACTTTCCTTTGAAAGTGCCTTAAGCTACTTACAAGCATTCAACAGAAACTCACATGCGTTTCTCTGAAAGTGAAGCAGTCTGTTCCAACACTTCAATTCACTGTGCGAAGTGAATGGAGTGTTGCTTCACTTTCTAAATGCTGTCCTTTCAGAGAAAATCACTTTCCATTGAAAGTGCCTTAAGCTACTAACAAGCATTCAACAGAAACTCACATGCATTTCTCTGAAAGAGAAGCAGTCTGTTCCAACACTTCAATTCACTGTGCGAAGTGAATGGAGTGTTGCTTCACTTTCTAAATTATGTCCTTTCAGAGAAAATCACTTTCCTTTGAAAGTGCCTTAAGCAACTTGCAAGCATTCGCAAGAAACACTAATGCGTTTCTCTGAAAGAGAAGCAGTCTGTTCCAACACTTCAATTCACTGTGCGAAGTGAATGGAGTGTTGCTTCACTTTCTAAATGCTGTCATTTCAGAGAAAATCACTTTCCTTCGAAAGTGCCTTAAGCTTCTTACAAGCATTCACCAGAAACTCACATGCGTTTCTCTGAAAGGGAAGCAGTCGGTTCCAACACTTCAATTCACTGTGCGAAGTGAACGGAGTGTTGCTTCATTTTCTAAATGCTGTCCTTTCAGAGAAAATCACTTTCCTTTGAAAGTGCCTTAAGCTACTTGCAAGCATTAGGAAGAAACTCACATGAATTTCTCTGAAAGAGAAGCAGTCTGTTCCAACACTTCAATTCACTGTGTGAAGTGAATAGAGTGTTGCCTCACTTTCTAAATGCTGTGCTCTCAGAGAAAATCACTTTCCTTTGAAAGTGCCTTAAGCTATTTACAAGCATTTAACAGAAACTCACATGCGTTTCTCTGAAAGAGAAGCAGTCTGTTCCAATACTTCAATTCACTCTGCGAAGTGAATGGAGTATTGCTTCACTTTCTAAATGCTGTCCTTTCAGAGAAAATCACTTTCCTTTGAAAGTGCCTTAAGATACTTACAAGCATTCAACAGAAACTCACATGCGTTTCTCTGAAAGAGAAGCAGTCTGTTCCAACACTTCAATTCAATGTGCGAAGTGAATGGAGTGTTGCTTCACTTTCTAAATGCTGTCCTTTCAGAGAAAATCACTTTCCTTTGAAAGTGCCTTAAGCTACTTGCAAGCATTAGGAAGAAACTCACATGCGTTTCTCTGAAAGAGAAGCAGTCTGTTCCAACACTTCAATTCACTGTGCGAAGTGAATGGAGTGTTGCTTCACTTTCTAAATGCTGTCCTTTCTGAGAAAATCACTTTCCTTTGAAAGTGCCTTAAGCTACTTGCAAGCATTAGGAAGAAACTCACATGCGTTTCTCTGAAAGAGAAGCAGTCTGTTCCAACACTTCAGTTCACTGTGTGAAGTGAATGGAGTGTTGCCTCACTTTCTAAATGCTGTCCTTTCAGAGAAAATCACTTTCCTTTGAAAGTGCCTTAAGCTACTTACAAGCATTCAACAGAAACTCACATGCATTTCTCTGAAAGAGAAGCAGTCTGTTCCAACACTTCAATTCACTGTTCGAAGTGAAGGGAGTGTTGCTTCACTTTCTAAATGCTGTCCTTTCAGAGAAAATCACTTTCCTTTGAAAGTGCCTTAAGCTATTTTCAAGCATTCACCAGAAACTCACATGCGTTTCTCTGAAAGAGAAGCAGTCTGTTCCAACACTTCAATTCACTGTGCGAAGTGAATGGAGTGTTGCTTCACTTTCTAAATGCTGTCCTTTCAGAAAAAATCACTTTCCTTTGAAAGTGCCTAAAGCTACTTGCAAGCATGAGGAAGAAACTCACATGCGTTTCTCTGAAAGAGAAGCAGTCTGTTCCAACACTTCAATTCACTGTGCGAAGTGAATGGAGTGTTGCTTCACTTTCTAAATGCTGTCCTTTCTGAGAAAATCACTTTCCTTTGAAAGTGCCTTAAGCTACTTGCAAGCATTAGGAAGAAACTCACATGCGTTTCTCTGAAAGAGAAGCAGTCTGTTCCAACACTTCAATTCACTGTGTGAAGTGAATGGAGTGTTGCCTCACTTTCTAAATGCTGTCCTCTCAGAGAAAATCACTTTCCTTTGAAAGTGCCTTAAGCTACTTACAAGCATTCAACAGAAACTCACATGCGTTTCTCTGAAAGTGAAGCAGTCTGTTCCAACACTTCAATTCACTGTGCGAAGTGAATGGAGTGTTGCTTCACTTTCTAAATGCTGTCCTTTCAGAGAAAATCACTTTCCTTTGAAAGTGCCTTAAGCTACTTACAAGCATTCAACAGAAACTCACATGCATTTCTCTGAAAGAGAAGCAGTCTGTTCCAACACTTCAATTCACTGTGCGAAGTGAATGGAGTGTTGCTTCACTTTCTAAATTATGTCCTTTCAGAGAAAATCACTTTCCTTTGAAAGTGCCTTAAGCAACTTGCAAGCATTCACAAGAAACACTAATGCGTTTCTATGAAAGAGAAGCAGTCTGTTCCAACACTTCAATTCACTGCACGAAGTGAATGGAGTGTTGCTTCACTTTCTAAATGCTGTCCTTTCAGAGAAAATCACTTTCCTTTGAAAGTGCCTTAAGCTTCATACAAGCATTCACCAGAAACTCACATGCGTTTCACTGAAAGAGAATCACTCGGTTCCAACACTTCAATTCACTGTGCGAAGTGAATGGTGTGTTGCTTCACTTTCTAAATGCTGTCCTTTCAGAGAAAATCACTTTCCTTTGAAAGTGCCTTAAGCTACTTGCAAGCATTAGGAAGAAACTCACATGCGTTTCTCTGAAAGAGAAGCAGTCTGTTCCAACACTTCAATTCACTGTGCGAAGTGAATGGAGTGTTGCCTCACTTTCTAAATGCTGTCCTTTCAGAGAAAATCACTTTCCTTTGAAAGTGCCTTAAGCTACTTGCAAGCATTAGGAAGAAACTCACATGCGTTTCTCTGAAAGAGAAGCAGTCTGTTCCAACACTTCAGTTCACTGTGTGAAGTGAATGGAGTGCTGCCTCACTTTCTAAATGCTGTCCTTTCAGAGAAAATCACTTTCCTTTGAAAGTGCCTTAAGCTACTTACAAGCATTCAACAGAAACTCACATGCATTTCTCTGAAAGAGAAGCAGTCTGTTCCAACACTTCAATTCACTGTTCGAAGTGAATGGAGTGTTGCTTCACTTTCTAAATGCTGTCCTTTCAGAGAAAATCACTTTCCTTTGAAAGTGCCTTAAGCTACTTACAAGTATTCACCAGAAACTCACATGCGTTTCTCTGAAAGAGAAGCAGTCTGTTCCAACACTTCAATTCACTGTGCGTAGTGAATGGAGTGTTGCTTCACTTTGTAAATGCTGTCCTTTCAGAGAAAATCACTTTCCTTTGAAAGTGCCTTAAGCTACTTACAAGCATTCACCAGAAACTCACATGCGTTTCTCTGAAAGAGAAGCAGTCTGTTCCAACACTTCAATTCACTGTGCGAAGTGAATGGAGTGTTGCTTCACTTTCTAAATGCTGTCCTTTCTGAGAAAATCACTTTCCTTTGAAAGTGCCTTAAGCTACTTGCAAGCATTAGGAAGAAACTTACATGCGTTTCTCTGAAAGAGAAGCAGTCTGTTCCAACACTTCAATTCACTGTGTGAAGTGAATGGAGTGTTGCCTCACTTTCTAAATGCTGGCATCTTAGAGAAAATCACTTTCCTTTGAAAGTGCCTTAAGCTACTTACAAGCATTCAACAGAAACTCACATGCGTTTCTCTGAAAGTGAAGCAGTCTGTTCCAACACTTCAATTCACTGTGCGAAGTGAATGGAGTGTTGCTTCACTTTCTAAATGCTGTCCTTTCAGAGAAAATCACTTTCCATTGAAAGTGCCTTAAGCTACTTACAAGCATTCAACAGAAACTCACATGCATTTCTCTGAAAGAGAAGCAGTCTGTTCCAACACTTCAATTCACTGTGCGAAGTGAATGGAGTGTTGCTTCACTTTCTAAATTATGTCCTTTCAGAGAAAATCACTTTCCTTTGAAAGTGCCTTAAGCAACTTGCAAGCATTCACAAGAAACACTAATGCGTTTCTCTGAAAGAGAAGCAGTCTGTTCCAACACTTCAATTCACTGTGTGAAGTGAATGGAGTGTTGCTTCACTTTCTAAATGCTGTCATTTCAGAGAAAATCACTTTCCTTCGAAAGTGCCTTAAGCTTCTTACAAGCATTCACCAGAAACTCACATGCGTTTCTCTGAAAGAGAAGCAGTCGGTTCCAACACTTCAATTCACTGTGCGAAGTGAACGGAGTGTTGCTTCATTTTCTAAATGCTGTCCTTTCAGAGAAAATCACTTTCCTTTGAAAGTGCCTTAAGCTACTTGCAAGCATTAGGAAGAAACTCACATGAATTTCTCTGAAAGAGAAGCAGTCTGTTCCAACACTTCAATTCACTGTGTGAAGTGAATAGAGTGTTGCGTCACTTTCTAAATGCTGTGCTCTCAGAGAAAATCAATTTCCTTTGAAAGTGCCTTAAGCTATTTACAAGCATTTAACAGAAACTCACATGCGTTTCTCTGAAAGAGAAGCAGTCTGTTCCAATACTTCAATTCACTCTGCGAAGTGAATGGAGTATTGCTTCACTTTCTAAATGCTGTCCTTTCAGAGAAAATCACTTTCCTTTGAAAGTGCCTTAAGATACTTACAAGCATTCAACAGAAACTCACATGCGTTTCTCTGAAAGAGAAGCAGTCTGTTCCAACACTTCAATTCAATGTGCGAAGTGAATGGAGTGTTGCTTCACTTTCTAAATGCTGTCCTTTCAGAGAAAATCACTTTCCTTTTAAAGTGCCTTAAGCTACTTTCAAGCATTAGGAAGAAACTCACATGCGTTTCTCTGAAAGAGAAGCAGTGCGTTCCAACACTTCAATTCACTGTGCGAAGTGAATGGAGTGTTGCTTCACTTTCTAAATGCTGTCCTTTCTGAGAAAATCACTTTCCTTTGAAAGTGCCTTAAGCTACTTGCAAGCATTAGGAAGAAACTCACATGCGTTTCTCTGAAAGAGAAGCAGTCTGTTCCAACACTTCAGTTCACTGTGTGAAGTGAATGGAGTGTTGCCTCACTTTCTAAATGCTGTCCTTTCAGAGAAAATCACTTTCCTTTGAAAGTGCCTTAAGCTACTTACAAGCATTCAACAGAAACTCACATGCATTTCTCTGAAAGAGAAGCAGTCTGTTCCAACACTTCAATTCACTGTTCGAAGTGAAGGGAGTGTTGCTTCACTTTCTAAATGCTGTCCTTTCAGAGAAAATCACTTTCCTTTGAAAGTGCCTTAAGCTACTTTCAAGCATTCACCAGAAACTCACATGCGTTTCTCTGAAACAGAAGCAGTCTGTTCCAACACTTCAATTCACTGTGCGAAGTGAATGGAGTGTTGCTTCACTTTCTAAATGCTGTCCTTTCAGAGAAAATCACTTTCCTTTGAAAGTGCCTTAAGCTACTTGCAAGCATGAGGAAGAAACTCACATGCGTTTCTCTGAAAGAGAAGCAGTCTGTTCCAACAATTCAATTCACTGTGCGAAGTGAATGGAGTGTTGCTTCACTTTCTAAATGCTGTCCTTTCTGAGAAAATCACTTTCCTTTGAAAGTGCCTTAAGCTACTTGCAAGCATTAGGAAGAAACTCACATGCGTTTCTCTGAAAGAGAAGCAGTCTGTTCCAACACTTCAATTCACTGTGTGAAGTGAATGGAGTGTTGCCTCACTTTCTAAATGCTGTCCTCTCAGAGAAAATCACTTTCCTTTGAAAGTGCCTTAAGCTACTTACAAGCATTCAACAGAAACTCACATGCGTTTCTCTGAAAGTGAAGCAGTCTGTTCCAACACTTCAATTCACTGTGCGAAGTGAATGTAGTGTTGCTTCACTTTCTAAATGCTGTCCTTTCAGAGAAAATCACTTTCCTTTGAAAGTGCCTTAAGCTACTTACAAGCATTAAACAGAAACTCACATGCATTTCTCTGAAAGAGAAGCAGTCTGTTCCAACACTTCAATTCACTGTGCGAAGTGAATGGAGTGTTGCTTCACTTTCTAAATTATGTCCTTTCAGAGAAAATCACTTTCCTTTGAAAGTGCCTTAAGCTACTTACAAGCATTCAACAGAAACTCACATGCGTTTCTCTGAAAGAGAAGCAGTCTGTTCCAACACTTCAATTCAATGTGCGAAGTGAATGGAGTGTTGCTTCACTTTCTAAATGCTGTCCTTTCAGAGAAAATCACTTTCCTTTGAAAGTGCCTTAAGCTACTTGCAAGCATTAGGAAGAAACTCACATGCGTTTCTCTGAAAGAGAAGCAGTCTGTTCCAACACTTCAATTCACTGCACGAAGTGAATGGAGTGTTGCTTCACTTTCTAAATGCTGTCCTTTCAGAGAAAATCACTTTCCTTTGAAAGTGCCTTAAGCTACTTGCAAGCATTAGGAAGAAACTCACATGCGTTTCTCTGAAAGAGAAGCAGTCTGTTCCAACACTTCAGTTCACTGTGCGAAGTGAATGGAGTGTTGCTTCACTTTCTAAATGATGTCCTTTCAGAGAAAATCACTTTCCTTTGAAAGTGCCTTAAGCTACTTGCAAGCATTAGGAAGAAACACACATGCGTTCCTCTGAAAGAGAAGCAGTCTGTTCCAACACTTCAATTCACTGTGTGAAGTGAATGGAGTGTTGCCTCACTTTCTACATGCTGTCATCTCAGAGAAAATCACTTTCCTTTGAAAGTGCCTTAAGCTACTTGCAAGCATTAGGAAGAAACACACATGCGTTTCTCTGAAAGAGAAGCAGTCTGTTCCAACACTTCAATTCACTGTGTGAAGTGAATGGAGTGTTGCCTCACTTTCTACATGCTGTCATCTCAGAGAAAATCACTTTCCTTTGAAAGTGCCTTAAGCTACTTGCAAGCATTAGGAAGAAACTCACATGCGTTTCTCTGAAAGAGAAGCAGTCTGTTCCAACACTTCAGTTCACTGTGCGAAGTGAATGGAGTGTTGCTTCACTTTCTAAATGCTGTCCTTTCAGAGAAAATCACTTTCCTTTGAAAGTGCCTTAAGCTACTTGCAAGCATTAGGAAGAAACTCACATGCGTTTCTCTGAAAGAGAAGCAGTCTGTTCCAACACTTCAATTCACTGTGCGAAGTGAATGGAGTGTTGCTTCACTTTCTAAATGATGTCCTTTCAGAGAAAATCACTTTTTTTTGAAAGTGCCTTAAGCTTCTTGCAAGCATTAGGAAGAAACACACATGCGTTTCTCTGAAAGAGAAGCAGTCTGTTCCAACACTTCAATTCACTGTGTGAAGTGAATGGAGTGTTGCCTCACTTTCTACATGCTGTCATCTCAGAGAAAATCACTTTCCCTTGAAAGTGCCTTAAGCTACTTACAAGCATTCAACAGAAACTCACATGCGTTTCTCTGAAAGTGAAGCAGTCTGTTCCAACACTTCAATTCACTGTGCGAAGTGAATGGAGTGTTGCTTCACTTTCTAAATGCTGTCCTTTCAGAGAAAATCACTTTCCTTCGAAAGTGCCTTAAGCTCCTTACAAGCATTCACCAGAAACTCACATGCGTTTCTCTGAAAGAGAAGCAGTCGGTTCCAACACTTCAATTCACTGTGCGAAGTGAGCGGAGTGTTGCTTCATTTTCTAAATGCTGTCCTTTCAGAGAAAATCACTTTCCTTTGAAAGTGCCTTAAGCTATTTACAAGCATTTAACAGAAACTCACATGCGTTTCTCTGAAAGAGAAGCAGTCTGTTCCAATACTTCAATTCACTCTGCGTAGTGAATGGAGTATTGCTTCACTTTCTAAATGCTGTCCTTTCAGAGAAAATTACTTTCCTTTGAAAGTGCCTTCAGATACTTACAAGCATTCAACAGAAACTCACATGCGTTTCACTGAAAGAGAAGCAGTCTGTTCCAACACTTCAATTCAATGTGCGAAGTGAATGGAGTGTTGCTTCAGTTTCTAAATGCTGTCCTTTCAGAGAAAATCACTTTCCTTTGAAAGTGCCTTAAGCTACTTGCAAGCATTAGGAAGAAACTCACATGCGTTTCTCTGAAAGAGAAGCAGTCTGTTCCAACACTTCAATTCACTGTGCGAAGTGAATGGAGTGTTGCTTCACTTTCTAAATGCTGTCCTTTCAGAGAAAATCACTTTCCTTTGAAAGTGCCTTAAGCTACTTGCAAGCATTAGGAAGAAACTCACATGCGTTTCTCTGAAAGAGAAGCAGTCTGTTCCAACACTTCAGTTCACTGTGTGAAGTGAATGGAGTGTTGCCTCACTTTCTAAATGCTGTCCTTTCAGAGAAAATCACTTTCCTTTGAAAGTGCCTTAAGCTACTTACAAGCATTCAACAGAAACTCACATGCATTTCTCTGAAAGAGAAGCAGTCTGTTCCAACACTTCAATTCACTGTTCGAAGTGAAGGGAGTGTTGCTTCACTTTCTAAATGCTGTCCTTTCAGAGAAAATCACTTTCCTTTGAAAGTGCCTTAAGCTACTTACAAGCATTCACCAGAAACTCACATGCATTTCTCTGAAAGAGAAGCAGTCTGTTCCAACACTTCAATTCACTGTTCGAAGTGAATGGAGTGTTGCTTCACTTTCTAAATGCTGTCCTTTCAGAGAAAATCACTTTCCTTTGAAAGTGCCTTAAGCTACTTACAAGCATTCACCAGAAACTCACATGCGTTTCTCTGAAAGAGAAGCAGTCTGGTCCAACACTTCAATTCACTGTGCGAAGTGAATGGAGTGTTGCTTCACTTTGTAAATGCTGTCCTTTCAGAGAAAATCACTTTCCTTTGAAAGTGCCTTAAGCTACTTACAAGCATTCACCAGAAACTCACATGCGTTTCTCTGAAAGAGAAGCAGTCTGTTCCAACACTTCAATTCACTGTGCGAAGTGAATGGAGTGTTGCTTCACTTTCTAAATGCTGTCCTTTCTGAGAAAATCACTTTCCTTTGAAAGTGCCTTAAGCTACTTGCAAGCATTAGGAAGAAACTCACATGCATTTCTCTGAAAGAGAAGCAGTCTGTTCCAACACTTCAATTCACTGTGTGAAGTGAATGGAGTGTTGCCTCACTTTCTAAATGCTGTCCTCTCAGAGAAAATCACTTTCCTTTGAAAGTGCCTTAAGCTACTTACAAGCATTCAACAGAAACTCACATGCGTTTCTCTGAAAGAGAAGCAGTCTGTTCCAACACTTCAATTCACTGTGCGAAGTGAATGGAGTGTTGCTTCACTTTCTAAATGCTGTCCTTTCAGAGAAAATCACTTTCCTTTGAAAGTGCCTTAAGCTACTTACAAGCATTCACAGAAACTCACATGCATTTCTCTGAAAGAGAAGCAGTCTGTTCCAACACTTCAATTCACTGTGCGAAGTGAATGGAGTGTTGCTTCACTTTCTAAATTATGTCCTTTCAGAGAAAATCACTTTCCTTTGAAAGTGCCTTAAGCAACTTGCAAGCATTCACAAGAAACACTAATGCGTTTCTATGAAAGAGAAGCAGTCTGTTCCAACACTTCAATTCACTGCACGAAGTGAATGGAGTGTTGCTTCACTTTATAAATGCTGTCCTTTCAGAGAAAATCACTTTCCTTTGAAAGTGCCTTAAGCTTCTTACAAGCATTCACCAGAAACTCACATGCGTTTCACTGAAAGAGAATCACTCGGTTCCAACACTTCAATTCACTGTGCGAAGTGAATGGTGTGTTGCTTCACTTTCTAAATGCTGTCCTTTCAGAGAAAATCACTTTCCTTTGAAAGTGCCTTAAGCTACTTGCAAGCATTAGGAAGAAACTCACATGCGTTTCTCTGAAAGAGAAGCAGTCTGTTCCAACACTTCAATTCACTGTGCGAAGTGAATGGAGTGTTGCCTCACTTTCTAAATGCTGTCCTTTCAGAGACAATCACTTTCCTTTGAAAGTGCCTTAAGCTACTTGCAAGCATTAGGAAGAAACTCACATGCGTTTCTCTGAAAGAGAAGCAGTCTGTTCCAACACTTCAGTTCACTGTGTGAAGTGAATGGAGTGCTGCCTCACTTTCTAAATGCTGTCCTTTCAGAGAAAATCACTTTCCTTTGAAAGTGCCTTAAGCTACTTACAAGCATTCAACAGAAACTCACATGCATTTCTCTGAAAGAGAAGCAATCTGTTCCAACACTTCAATTCACTGTTCGAAGTGAATGGAGTGTTGCTTCACTTTCTACATGCTGTCCTTTCAGAGAAAATCACTTTCCTTTGAAAGTGCCTTAAGCTACTTACAAGTATTCACCAGAAACTCACATACGTTTCTCTGAAAGAGAAGCAGTCTGTTCCAACACTTCAATTCACTGTGCGAAGTGAATGGAGTGTTGCCTCACTTTCTAAATGCTGGCATCTTAGAGAAAATCACTTTCCTTTGAAAGTGCCTTAAGCTACTTACAAGCATTCAACAGAAACTCACATGCGTTTCTCTGAAAGTGAAGCAGTCTGTTCCAACACTTCAATTCACTGTGCGAAGTGAATGGAGTGTTGCTTCACTTTCTAAATGCTGTCCTTTCAGAGAAAATCACTTTCCATTGAAAGTGCCTTAAGCTACTTACAAGCATTCAACAGAAACTCACATGCATTTCTCTGAAAGAGAAGCAGTCTGTTCCAACACTTCAATTCACTGTGCGAAGTGAATGGAGTGTTGCTTCACTTTCTAAATTATGTCCTTTCAGAGAAAATCACTTTCCTTTGAAAGTGCCTTAAGCAACTTGCAAGCATTCACAAGAAACACTAATGCGTTTCTCTGAAAGAGAAGCAGTCTGTTCCAACACTTCAATTCACTGTGCGAAGTGAATGGAGTGTTGCTTCACTTTCTAAATGCTGTCATTTCAGAGAAAATCACTTTCCTTCGAAAGTGCCTTAAGCTTCTTACAAGCATTCATCAGAAACTCACATGCGTTTCTCTGAAAGTGAAGCAGTCGGTTCCAACACTTCAATTCACTGTGCGAAGTGAAAGGAGTGTTGCTTCATTTTCTCAATGCTGTCCTTTCAGAGAAAATCACTTTCCTTTGAAAGTGCCTTAAGCTACTTGCAAGCATTAGGAAGAAACTCACATGCGTTTCTCTGAAAGAGAAGCAGTCTGTTCCAACACTTCAATTCACTGTGCGAAGTGAATGGAGTGTTGCTTCACTTTCTAAATGCTGTCCTTTCTGAGAAAATCACTTTCCTTTGAAAGTGCCTTAAGCTACTTGCAAGCATTAGGAAGAAACTCACATGCGTTTCTCTGAAAGAGAAGCAGTCTGTTCCAACACTTCAGTTCACTGTGTGAAGTGAATGGAGTGTTGCCTCACTTTCTAAATGCTGTCCTTTCAGAGAAAATCACTTTCCTTTGAAAGTGCCTTAAGCTACTTACAAGCATTCAACAGAAACTCACATGCATTTCTCTGAAAGAGAAGCAGTCTGTTCCAACACTTCAATTCACTGTTCGAAGTGAAGGGAGTGTTGCTTCACTTTCTAAATGCTGTCCTTTCAGAGAAAATCACTTTCCTTTGAAAGTGCCTTAAGCTATTTTCAAGCATTCACCAGAAACTCACATGCGTTTCTCTGAAAGAGAAGCAGTCTGTTCCAACACTTCAATTCACTGTGCGAAGTGAATGGAGTGTTGCTTCACTTTCTAAATGCTGTCCTTTCAGAGAAAATCACTTTCCTTTGAAAGTGCCTTAAGCTACTTGCAAGCATGAGGAAGAAACTCACATGCGTTTCTCTGAAAGAGAAGCAGTCTGTTCCAACACTTCAATTCACTGTGCGAAGTGAATGGAGTGTTGCTTCACTTTCTAAATGCTGTCCTTTCTGAGAAAATCTCTTTCCTTTGAAAGTGCCTTAAGCTACTTGCAAGCATTAGGAAGAAACTCACATGCATTACTCTGAAAGAGAAGCAGTCTGTTCCAACACTTCAATTCACTGTGTGAAGTGAATGGAGTGTTGCCTCACTTTCTAAATGCTGTCCTCTCAGAGAAAATCACTTTCCTTTGAAAGTGCCTTAAGCTACTTACAAGCATTCAACAGAAACTCACATGCGTTTCTCTGAAAGTGAAGCAGTCTGTTCCAACACTTCAATTCACTGTGCGAAGTGAATGGAGTGTTGCTTCACTTTCTAAATGCTGTCCTTTCAGAGAAAATCACTTTCCTTTGAAAGTGCCTTAAGCTACTTACAAGCATTCAACAGAAACTCACATGCATTTCTCTGAAAGAGAAGCAGTCTGTTCCAACACTTCAATTCACTGTGCGAAGTGAATGGAGTGTTGCTTCACTTTCTAAATTATGTCCTTTCAGAGAAAATCACTTTCCTTTGAAAGTGCCTTAAGCTACTTGCAAGCATTAGGAAGAAACACACATGCGTTTCTCTGAAAGAGAAGCAGTCTGTTCCAACACTTCAATTCACTGTGTGAAGTGAATGGAGTGTTGCCTCACTTTCTACATGCTGTCATCTCAGAGAAAATCACTTTCCTTTGAAAGTGCCTTAAGCTACTTGCAAGCATTAGGAAGAAACTCACATGCGTTTCTCTGAAAGAGAAGCAGTCTGTTCCAACACTTCAGTTCACTGTGCGAAGTGAATGGAGTGTTGCTTCACTTTCTAAATGCTGTCCTTTCAGAGAAAATCACTTTCCTTTGAAAGTGCCTTAAGCTACTTGCAAGCATTAGGAAGAAACTCACATGCGTTTCTCTGAAAGAGAAGCAGTCTGTTCCAACACTTCAATTCACTGTGCGAAGTGAATGGAGTGTTGCTTCACTTTCTAAATGATGTCCTTTCAGAGAAAATCACTTTCCTTTGAAAGTGCCTTAAGCTTCTTGCAAGCATTAGGAAGAAACACACATGCGTTTCTCTGAAAGAGAAGCAGTCTGTTCCAACACTTCAATTCACTGTGTGAAGTGAATGGAGTGTTGCCTCACTTTCTACATGCTTTCATCTCAGAGAAAATCACTTTCCCTTGAAAGTGCCTTAAGCTACTTACAAGCATTCAACAGAAACTCACATGCGTTTCTCTGAAAGTGAAGCAGTCTGTTCCAACACTTCAATTCACTGTGCGAAGTGAATGGAGTGTTGCTTCACTTTCTAAATGCTGTCCTTTCAGAGAAAATCACTTTCCTTCGAAAGTGCCTTAAGCTTCTTACAAGCATTCACCAGAAACTCACATGCGTTTCTCTGAAAGAGAAGCAGTCGGTTCCAACACTTCAATTCACTGTGCGAAGTGAGCGGAGTGTTGCTTCATTTTCTAAATGCTGTCCTTTCAGAGAAAATCACTTTCCTTTGAAAGTGCCTTAAGCTATTTACAAGCATTTAACAGAAACTCACATGCGTTTCTCTGAAAGAGAACCAGTCTGTTCCAATACTTCAATTCAATCTGCGTAGTGAATGGAGTATTGCTTCACTTTCTAAATGCTGTCCTTTCAGAGAAAATTACTTTCCTTTGAAAGTGCCTTAAGATACTTACAAGCATTCAACAGAAACTCACATGCGTTTCTCTGAAAGAGAAGCAGTCTGTTCCAACACTTCAATTCAATGTGCGAAGTGAATTGAGTGTTGCTTCACTTTCTAAATGCTGTCCTTTCAGAGAAAATCACTTTCCTTTGAAAGTGCCTTAAGCTACTTGCAAGCATTAGGAAGAAACTCACATGCGTTTCTCTGAAAGAGAAGCATCTGTTCCAACACTTCAATTCACTGTGCGAAGTGAATGGAGTGTTGCTTCACTTTCTAAATGCTGTCCTTTCAGAGAAAATCACTTTCCTTTGAAAGTGCCTTAAGCTACTTGCAAGCATTAGGAAGAAACTCACATGCGTTTCTCTGAAAGAGAAGCAGTCTGTTCCAACACTTCAGTTCACTGTGTGAAGTGAATGGAGTGTTGCCTCACTTTCTAAATGCTGTCCTTTCAGAGAAAATCACTTTCCTTTGAAAGTGCCTTAAGCTACTTACAAGCATTCAACAGAAACGCACATGCATTTCTCTGAAAGAGAAGCAGTCTGTTCCAACACTTCAATTCACTGTTCGAAGTGAAGGGAGTGTTGCTTCACTTTCTAAATGCTGTCCTTTCAGAGAAAATCACTTTCCTTTGAAAGTGCCTTAAGCTACTTACAAGCATTCACCAGAAACTCACATGCGTTTCTCTGAAAGAGAAGCAGTCTGTTCCAACACTTCAATTCACTGTGCGAAGTGAATGGAGTGTTGCTTCACTTTCTAAATGCTGTCCTTTCTGAGAAAATCACTTTCCTTTGAAAGTGCCTTAAGCTACTTACAAGCATTCAACAGAAACTCACATGCATTACTCTGAAAGAGAAGCAGTCTGTTCCAACACTTCAATTCACTGTGTGAAGTGAATTGAGTGCTGCCTCAGTTTCTAAATGCTGTCCTTTAAGAGAAAATCACTTTCCTTTGAAAGTGCCTTAAGCTACTTACAAGCATTCATCAGAAAATCACATGCATTTCTCTGAAAGAGAAGCAGTCTGTTCCAACACTTCAATTCACTGTTCGAAGTGAATGGAGTGTTGCTTCACTTTCTAAATGCTGTCCTTTCAGAGAAAATCACTTTCCTTTGAAAGTGCCTTAAGCTACTTACAAGCATTCACCAGAAACTCACATGCGTTTCTCTGAAAGAGAAGCAGTCTGGTCCAACACTTCAATTCACTGTGCGAAGTGAATGGAGTGTTGCTTCACTTTGTAAATGCTGTCCTTTCAGAGAAAATCACTTTCCTTTGAAAGTGCCTTAAGCTACTTACAAGCATTCACCAGAAACTCACATGCGTTTCTCTGAAAGAGAAGCAGTCTGTTCCAACACTTCAATTCACTGTGCGAAGTGAATGGAGTGTTGCTTCACTTTCTAAATGCTGTCCTTTCTGAGAAAATCACTTTCCTTTGAAAGTGCCTTAAGCTACTTGCAAGCATTAGGAAGAAACTCACATGCATTTCTCTGAAAGAGAAGCAGTCTGTTCCAACACTTCAATTCACTGTGTGAAGTGAATGGAGTGTTGCCTCACTTTCTAAATGCTGTCCTCTCAGAGAAAATCACTTTCATTTGAAAGTGCCTTAAGCTACTTACAAGCATTCAACAGAAACTCACATGCGTTTCTCTGAAAGTGAAGCAGTCTGTTCCAACACTTCAATTCACTGTGCGAAGTGAATGGAGTGTTGCTTCACTTTCTAAATGCTGTCCTTTCAGAGAAAATCACTTTCCTTGGAAAGTGCCTTAAGCTACTTACAAGCATTCACAGAAACTCACATGCATTTCTCTGAAAGAGAAGCAGTCTGTTCCAACACTTCAATTCACTGTGCGAAGTGAATGGAGTGTTGCTTCACTTTCTAAATTATGTCCTTTCAGAGAAAATCACTTTCCTTTGAAAGTGCCTTAAGCAACTTGCAAGCATTCACAAGAAACACTAATGCGTTTCTATGAAAGAGAAGCAGTCTGTTCCAACACTTCAATTCACTGCACGAAGTGAATGGAGTGTTGCTTCATTTTCTAAATGCTGTCCTTTCAGAGAAAATCACTTTCCTTTGAAAGTGCCTTAAGCTTCTTACAAGCATTCACCAGAAACTCACATGCGTTTCACTGAAAGAGAATCACTCGGTTCCAACACTTCAATTCACTGTGCGAAGTGAATGGAGTGTTGCTTCACTTTCTAAATGCTGTCCTTTCAGAGAAAATCACTTTCCTTTGAAAGTGCCTTAAGCTACTTGCAAGCATTAGGAAGAAACTCACATGCGTTTCTCTGAAAGAGAAGCAGTCTGTTCCAACACTTCAGTTCACTGTGTGAAGTGAATGGAGTGTTGCCTCACTTTCTAAATGCTGTCCTTTCAGAGAAAATCACTTTCCTTTGAAAGTGCCTTAAGCTACTTACAAGCATTCAACAGAAACGCACATGCATTTCTCTGAAAGAGAAGCAGTCTGTTCCAACACTTCAATTCACTGTTCGAAGTGAAGGGAGTGTTGCTTCACTTTCTAAATGCTGTCCTTTCAGAGAAAATCACTTTCCTTTGAAAGTGCCTTAAGCTACTTACAAGCATTCACCAGAAACTCACATGCGTTTCTCTGAAAGAGAAGCAGTCTGTTCCAACACTTCAATTCACTGTGCGAAGTGAATGGAGTGTTGCTTCACTTTCTAAATGCTGTCCTTTCTGAGAAAATCACTTTCCTTTGAAAGTGCCTTAAGCTACTTACAAGCATTCAACAGAAACTCACATGCATTACTCTGAAAGAGAAGAAGTCTGTTCCAACACTTCAATTCACTGTGTGAAGTGAATTGAGTGCTGCCTCAGTTTCTAAATGCTGTCCTTTAAGAGAAAATCACTTTCCTTTGAAAGTGCCTTAAGCTACTTGCAAGCATTAGGAAGAAACTCACATGCATTTCTCTGAAAGAGAAGCAGTCTGTTCCAACACTTCAATTCACTGTGTGAAGTGAATGGAGTGTTGCCTCACTTTCTAAATGCTGTCCTCTCAGAGAAAATCACTTTCCTTTGAAAGTGCCTTAAGCTACTTACAAGCATTCAACAGAAACTCACATGCGTTTCTCTGAAAGTGAAGCAGTCTGTTCCAACACTTCAATTCACTGTGCGAAGTGAATGGAGTGTTGCTTCACTTTCTAAATGCTGTCCTTTCAGAGAAAATCACTTTCCTTGGAAAGTGCCTTAAGCTACTTACAAGCATTCACAGAAACTCACATGCATTTCTCTGAAAGAGAAGCAGTCTGTTCCAACACTTCAATTCACTGTGCGAAGTGAATGGAGTGTTGCTTCACTTTCTAAATTATGTCCTTTCAGAGAAAATCACTTTCCTTTGAAAGTGCCTTAAGCAACTTGCAAGCATTCACAAGAAACACTAATGCGTTTCTATGAAAGAGAAGCAGTCTGTTCCAACACTTCAATTCACTGCACGAAGTGAATGGAGTGTTGCTTCATTTTCTAAATGCTGTCCTTTCAGAGAAAATCACTTTCCTTTGAAAGTGCCTTAAGCTTCTTACAAGCATTCACCAGAAACTCACATGGGTTTCACTGAAAGAGAATCACTCGGTTCCAACACTTCAATTCACTGTGCGAAGTGAATGGTGTGTTGCTTCACTTTCTAAATGCTGTCCTTTCAGAGAAAATCACTTTCCTTTGAAAGTGCCTTAAGCTACTTGCAAGCATTAGGAAGAAACTCACATGCGTTTCTCTGAAAGAGAAGCAGTCTGTTCCAACACTTCAATTCACTGTGCGAAGTGAATGGAGTGTTGCCTCACTTTCTAAATGCTGTCCTTTCAGAGAAAATCACTTTCCTTTGAAAGTGCCTTAAGCTACTTGCAAGCATTAGGAAGAAACTCACATGCGTTTCTCTGAAAGAGAAGCAGTCTGTTCCAACACTTCAGTTCACTGTGTGAAGTGAATGGAGTGCTGCCTCACTTTCTAAATGCTGTCCTTTCAGAGAAAATCACTTTCCTTTGAAAGTGCCTTAAGCTACTTACAAGCATTCAACAGAAACTCACATGCATTTCTCTGAAAGAGAAGCAGTCTGTTCCAACACTTCAATTCACTGTTCGAAGTGAATGGAGTGTTGCTTCACTTTCTAAATGCTGTCCTTTCAGAGAAAATCACTTTCCATTGAAAGTGCCTTAAGCTACTTACAAGTATTCACCAGAAACTCACATGCGTTTCTCTGAAAGAGAAGCAGTCTGTTCCAACACTTCAATTCACTGTGCGAAGTGAATGGAGTGTTGCTTCACTTTGTAAATGCTGTCCTTTCAGAGAAAATCACTTTCCTTTGAAAGTGCCTTAAGCTACTTACAAGCATTCACCAGAAACTCACATGCGTTTCTCTGAAAGAGAAGCAGTCTGTTCCAACACTTCAATTCACTGTGCGAAGTGAATGGAGTGTTGCTTCACTTTCTAAATGCTGTCCTTTCTGAGAAAATCACTTTCCTTTGAAAGTGCCTTCAGCTACTTGCAAGCATTAGGAAGAAACTCACATGCGTTTCTCTGAAAGAGAAGCAGTCTGTTCCAACACTTCAATTCACTGTGTGAAGTGAATGGAGTGTTGCCTCACTTTCTAAATGCTGGCATCTTAGAGAAAATCACTTTCCTTTGAAAGTGCCTTAAGCTACTTACAAGCATTCAACAGAAACTCACATGCGTTTCTCTGAAAGTGAAGCAGTCTGTTCCAACACTTCAATTCACTGTGCGAAGTGAATGGAGTGTTGCTTCACTTTCTAAATGCTGTCCTTTCAGAGAAAATCACTTTCCATTGAAAGTGCCTTAAGCTACTTACAAGCATTCAACAGAAACTCACATGCATTTCTCTGAAAGAGAAGCAGTCTGTTCCAACACTTCAATTCACTGTGCGAAGTGAATGGAGTGTTGCTTCACTTTCTAAATTATGTCCTTTCAGAGAAAATCACTTTCCTTTGAAAGTGCCTTAAGCAACTTGCAAGCATTCACAAGAAACACTAATGCGTTTCTCTGAAAGAGAAGCAGTCTGTTCCAACACTTCAATTCACTGTGCGAAGTGAATGGAGTGTTGCTTCACTTTCTAAATGCTGTCATTTCAGAGAAAATCACTTTCCTTCGAAAGTGCCTTAAGCTTCTTACAAGCATTCACCAGAAACTCACATGCGTTTCTCTGAAAGAGAAGCAGTCGGTTCCAACACTTCAATTCACTGTGCGAAGTGAACAGAGTGTTGCTTCATTTTCTAAATGCTGTCCTTTCAGAGAAAATCACTTTCCTTTGAAAGTGCCTTAAGCTACTTGCAAGCATTAGGAAGAAACTCACATGAATTTCTCTGAAAGAGAAGCAGTCTGTTCCAACACTTCAATTCACTGTGTGAAGTGAATAGAGTGTTGCCTCACTTTCTAAATGCTGTGCTCTCAGAGAAAATCACTTTCCTTTGAAAGTGCCTTAAGCTATTTACAAGCATTAAACAGAAACTCACATGCGTTTCTCTGAAAGAGAAGCAGTCTGTTCCAATACTTCAATTCACTCTGCGAAGTGAATGGAGTATTGCTTCACTTTCTAAATGCTGTCCTTTCAGAGAAAATCACTTTCCTTTGAAAGTGCCTTAAGATACTTACAAGCATTCAACAGAAACTCACATGCGTTTCTCTGAAAGAGAAGCAGTCTGTTCCAACACTTCAATTCAATGTGCGAAGTGAATGGAGTGTTGCTTCACTTTCTAAATGCTGTCCTTTCAGAGAAAATCACTTTCCTTTGAAAGTGCCTTAAGCTACTTGCAAGCATTAGGAAGAAACTCACATGCGTTTCTCTGAAAGAGAAGTAGTCTGTTCCAACACTTCAATTCACTGTGCGAAGTGAATGGAGTGTTGCTTCACTTTCTAAATGCTGTCCATTCAGAGAAAATCACTTTCCTTGGAAAGTGCCTTAAGCTACTTACAAGCATTCACAGAAACTCACATGCATTTCTCTGAAAGAGAAGCAGTCTGTTCCAACACTTCAATTCACTGTGCGAAGTGAATGGAGTGTTGCTTCACTTTCTAAATTATGTCCTTTCAGAGAAAATCACTTTCCTTTGAAAGTGCCTTAAGCAACTTGCAAGCATTCACAAGAAACACTAATGCGTTTCTATGAAAGAGAAGCAGTCTGTTCCAACACTTCAATTCACTGCACGAAGTGAATGGAGTGTTGCTTCATTTTCTAAATGCTGTCCTTTCAGAGAAAATCACTTTCCTTTGAAAGTGCCTTAAGCTTCTTACAAGCATTCACCAGAAACTCACATGCGTTTCACTGAAAGAGAATCACTCGGTTCCAACACTTCAATTCACTGTGCGAAGTGAATGGTGTGTTGCTTCACTTTCTAAATGCTGTCCTTTCAGAGAAAATCACTTTCCTTTGAAAGTGCCTTAAGCTACTTGCAAGCATTAGGAAGAAACTCACATGCGTTTCTCTGAAAGAGAAGCAGTCTGTTCCAACACTTCAATTCACTGTGCGAAGTGAATGGAGTGTTGCCTCACTTTCTAAATGCTGTCCTTTCAGAGAAAATCACTTTCCTTTGAAAGTGCCTTAAGCTACTTGCAAGCATTAGGAAGAAACTCACATGCGTTTCTCTGAAAGAGAAGCAGTCTGTTCCAACACTTCAGTTCACTGTGTGAAGTGAATGGAGTGCTGCCTCACTTTCTAAATGCTGTCCTTTCAGAGAAAATCACTTTCCTTTGAAAGTGCCTTAAGCTACTTACAAGCATTCAACAGAAACTCACATGCATTTCTCTGAAAGAGAAGCAGTCTGTTCCAACACTTCAATTCACTGTTCGAAGTGAATGGAGTGTTGCTTCACTTTCTAAATGCTGTCCTTTCAGAGAAAATCACTTTCCATTGAAAGTGCCTTAAGCTACTTACAAGTATTCACCAGAAACTCACATGCGTTTCTCTGAAAGAGAAGCAGTCTGTTCCAACACTTCAATTCACTGTGCGAAGTGAATGGAGTGTTGCTTCACTTTGTAAATGCTGTCCTTTCAGAGAAAATCACTTTCCTTTGAAAGTGCCTTAAGCTACTTACAAGCATTCACCAGAAACTCACATGCGTTTCTCTGAAAGAGAAGCAGTCTGTTCCAACACTTCAATTCACTGTGCGAAGTGAATGGAGTGTTGCTTCACTTTCTAAATGCTGTCCTTTCTGAGAAAATCACTTTCCTTTGAAAGTGCCTTAAGCTACTTGCAAGCATTAGGAAGAAACTCACATGCGTTTCTCTGAAAGAGAAGCAGACTGTTCCAACACTTCAATTCACTGTGTGAAGTGAATGGAGTGTTGCCTCACTTTCTAAATGCTGGCATCTTAGAGAAAATCACTTTCCTTTGAAAGTGCCTTAAGCTACTTACAAGCATTCAACAGAAACTCACATGCGTTTCTCTGAAAGTGAAGCAGTCTGTTCCAACACTTCAATTCACTGTGCGAAGTGAATGGAGTGTTGCTTCACTTTCTAAATGCTGTCCTTTCAGAGAAAATCACTTTCCATTGAAAGTGCCTTAAGCTACTTACAAGCATTCAACAGAAACTCACATGCATTTCTCTGAAAGAGAAGCAGTCTGTTCCAACACTTCAATTCACTGTGCGAAGTGAATGGAGTGTTGCTTCACTTTCTAAATTATGTCCTTTCAGAGAAAATCACTTTCCTTTGAAAGTGCCTTAAGCAACTTGCAAGCATTCACAAGAAACACTAATGCGTTTCTCTGAAAGAGAAGCAGTCTGTTCCAACACTTCAATTCACTGTGCGAAGTGAATGGAGTGTTGCTTCACTTTCTAAATGCTGTCCTTTCAGAGAAAATCACTTTCCTTCGAAAGTGCCTTAAGCTTCTTACAAGCATTCACCAGAAACTCACATGCGTTTCTCTGAAAGAGAAGCAGTCGGTTCCAACACTTCAATTCACTGTGCGAAGTGAACGGAGTGTTGCTTCATTTTCTAAATGCTGTCCTTTCAGAGAAAATCACTTTCCTTTGAAAGTGCCTTAAGCTACTTGCAAGCATTAGGAAGAAACTCACATGAATTTCTCTGAAAGAGAAGCAGTCTGTTCCAACACTTCAATTCACTGTGTGAAGTGAATAGAGTGTTGCCTCACTTTCTAAATGCTGTGCTCTCAGAGAAAATCACTTTCCTTTGAAAGTGCCTTAAGCTATTTACAAGCATTAAACAGAAACTCACATGCGTTTCTCTGAAAGAGAAGCAGTCTGTTCCAATACTTCAATTCACTCTGCGAAGTGAATGGAGTATTGCTTCACTTTCTAAATGCTGTCCTTTCAGAGAAAATCACTTTCCTTTGAAAGTGCCTTAAGATACTTACAAGCATTCAACAGAAACTCACATGCGTTTCTCTGAAAGAGAAGCAGTCTGTTCCAACACTTCAATTCAATGTGCGAAGTGAATGGAGTGTTGCTTCACTTTCTAAATGCTGTCCTTTCAGAGAAAATCACTTTCCTTTGAAAGTGCCTTAAGCTACTTGCAAGCATTAGGAAGAAACTCACATGCGTTTCTCTGAAAGAGAAGCAGTCTGTTCCAACACTTCAATTCACTGTGCGAAGTGAATGGAGTGTTGCTTCACTTTCTAAATGCTGTCCTTTCTGAGAAAATCACTTTCTTTGAAAGTGCCTTAAGCTACTTGCAAGCATTAGGAAGAAACTCACATGCGTTTCTCTGAAAGAGAAGCAGTCTGTTCCAACACTTCAGTTCACTGTGTGAAGTGAATGGAGTGTTGCCTCACTTTCTAAATGCTGTCCTTTCAGAGAAAATCACTTTCCTTTGAAAGTGCCTTAAGCTACTTACAAGCATTCAACAGAAACTCACATGCATTTCTCTGAAAGAGAAGCAGTCTGTTCCAACACTTCAATTCACTGTTCGAAGTGAAGGGAGTGTTGCTTCACTTTCTAAATGCTGTCCTTTCAGAGAAAATCACTTTCCTTTGAAAGTGCCTTAAGCTATTTTCAAGCATTCACCAGAAACTCACATGCGTTTCTCTGAAAGAGAAGCAGTCTGTTCCAACACTTCAATTCACTGTGCGAAGTGAATGGAGTGTTGCTTCACTTTCTAAATGCTGTCCTTTCAGAGAAAATCACTTTCCTTTGAAAGTGCCTTAAGCTACTTGCAAGCATGAGGAAGAAACTCACATGCGTTTCTCTGAAAGAGAAGCAGTCTGTTCCAACACTTCAATTCACTGTGCGAAGTGAATGGAGTGTTGCTTCACTTTCTAAATGCTGTCCTTTCTGAGAAAATCACTTTCCTTTGAAAGTGCCTTAAGCTACTTGCAAGCATTAGGAAGAAACTCACATGCGTTTCTCTGAAAGAGAAGCAGTCTGTTCCAACACTTCAATTCACTGTGTGAAGTGAATGGAGTGTTGCCTCAATTTCTAAATGCTGTCCTCTCAGAGAAAATCACTTTCCTTTGAAAGTGCCTTAAGCTACTTACAAGCATTCACCAGAAACTCACATGTGTTTCTCTGAAAGAGAAGCAGTCTGTTCCAACACTTCAATTCACTGTGCGAAGTAAATGGAGTGTTGATTCACTTTCTAAATGCTGTCCTTTCTGAGAAAATCACTTTCCTTTGAAAGTGCCTTAAGCTACTTGCAAGCATTAGGAAGAAACTCACATGCATTTCTCTGAAAGAGAAGCAGTCTGTTCCAACACTTCAATTCACTGTGTGAAGTGAATAGAGTGTTGCCTCACTTTCTAAATGCTGTGCTCTCAGAGAAAATCACTTTCCTTTGAAAGTGCCTTAAGCTATTTACAAGCATTAAACAGAAACTCACATGCGTTTCTCTGAAAGAGAAGCAGTCTGTTCCAATACTTCATTCACTCTGCGAAGTGAATGGAGTATTGCTTCACTTTCTAAATGCTGTCCTTTCAGAGAAAATCACTTTCCTTTGAAAGTGCCTTAAGATACTTACAAGCATTCAACAGAAACTCACATGCGTTTCTCTGAAAGAGAAGCAGTCTGTTCCAACACTTCAATTCAATGTGCGAAGTGAATGGAGTGTTGCTTCACTTTCTAAATGCTGTCCTTTCAGAGAAAATCACTTTCCTTTGAAAGTGCCTTAAGCTACTTGCAAGCATTAGGAAGAAACTCACATGCGTTTCTCTGAAAGAGAAGCAGTCTGTTCCAACACTTCAATTCACTGTGCGAAGTGAATGGAGTGTTGCTTCACTTTCTAAATGCTGTCCTTTCTGAGAAAATCACTTTCCTTTGAAAGTGCCTTAAGCTACTTGCAAGCATTAGGAAGAAACTCACATGCGTTTCTCTGAAAGAGAAGCAGTCTGTTCCAACACTTCAGTTCACTGTGTGAAGTGAATGGAGTGTTGCCTCACTTTCTAAATGCTGTCCTTTCAGAGAAAATCACTTTCCTTTGAAAGTGCCTTAAGCTACTTACAAGCATTCAACAGAAACTCACATGCATTTCTCTGAAAGAGAAGCAGTCTGTTCCAACACTTCAATTCACTGTTCGAAGTGAAGGGAGTGTTGCTTCACTTTCTAAATGCTGTCCTTTCAGAGAAAATCACTTTCCTTTGAAAGTGCCTTAAGCTATTTTCAAGCATTCACCAGAAACTCACATGCGTTTCTCTGAAAGAGAAGCAGTCTGTTCCAACACTTCAATTCACTGTGCGAAGTGAAAGGAGTGTTGCTTCACTTTCTAAATGCTTTCCTTTCAGAGAAAATCACTTTCCTTTGAAAGTGCCTTAAGCTACTTGCAAGCATGAGGAAGAAACTCACATGCGTTTCTCTGAAAGAGAAGCAGTCTGTTCCAACACTTCAATTCACTGTGCGAAGTGAATGGAGTGTTGCTTCACTTTCTAAATGCTGTCCTTTCTGAGAAAATCACTTTCCTTTGAAAGTGCCTTAAGCTACTTGCAAGCATTAGGAAGAAACTCACATGCGTTTCTCTGAAAGAGAAGCAGTCTGTTCCAACACTTCAATTCACTGTGTGAAGTGAATGGAGTGTTGCCTCAATTTCTAAATGCTGTCCTCTCAGAGAAAATCACTTTCCTTTGAAAGTGCCTTAAGCTACTTACAAGCATTCACCAGAAACTCACATGTGTTTCTCTGAAAGAGAAGCAGTCTGTTCCAACACTTCAATTCACTGTGCGAAGTGAATGGAGTGTTGCTTCACTTTCTAAATGCTGTCCTTTCTGAGAAAATCACTTTCCTTTGAAAGTGCCTTAAGCTACTTGCAAGCATTAGGAAGAAACTCACATGCATTTCTTTGAAAGAGAAGCAGTCTGTTCCAACACTTCAATTCACTGTGTGAAGTGAATGGAGTGTTGCCTCACTTTCTAAATGCTGTCCTCTCAGAGAAAATCACTTTCCTTTGAAAGTGCCTTAAGCTACTTACAAGCATTCAACAGAAACTCACATGCGTTTCTCTGAAAGAGAAGCAGTCTGTTCCAACACTTCAATTCACTGTGCGAAGTGAATGGAGTGTTGCTTCACTTTCTAAATGCTGTCCTTTCAGAGAAAATCACTTTCCTTGGAAAGTGCCTTAAGCTACTTACAAGCATTCACAGAAACTCACATGCATTTCTCTGAAAGAGAAGCAGTCTGTTCCAACACTTCAATTCACTGTGCGAAGTGAATGGAGTGTTGCTTCACTTTCTAAATTATGTCCTTTCAGAGAAAATCACTTTCCTTTGAAAGTGCCTTAAGCAACTTGCAAGCATTCACAAGAAACACTAATGGGTTTCAATGAAAGAGAAGCAGTCTGTTCCAACACTTCAATTCACTGCACGAAGTGAATGGAGTGTTGCTTCATTTTCTAAATGCTGTCCTTTCAGAGAAAATCACTTTCCTTTGAAAGTGCCTTAAGCTTCTTACAAGCATTCACCAGAAACTCACATGCGTTTCACTGAAAGAGAATCACTCGGTTCCAACACTTCAATTCACTGTGCGAAGTGAATGGTGTGTTGCTTCACTTTCTAAATGCTGTCCTTTCAGAGAAAATCACTTTCCTTTGAAAGTGCCTTAAGCTACTTGCAAGCATTAGGAAGAAACTCACATGCGTTTCTCTGAAAGAGAAGCAGTCTGTTCCAACACTTCAATTCACTGTGCGAAGTGAATGGAGTGTTGCCTCACTTTCTAAATGCTGTCCTTTCAGAGAAAATCACTTTCCTTTGAAAGTGCCTTAAGCTACTTGCAAGCATTAGGAAGAAACTCACATGCGTTTCTCTGAAAGAGAAGCAGTCTGTTCCAACACTTCAGTTCACTGTGTGAAGTGAATGGAGTGCTGCCTCACTTTCTAAATGCTGTCCTTTCAGAGAAAATCACTTTCCTTTGAAAGTGCCTTAAGCTACTTACAAGCATTCAACAGAAACTCACATGCATTTCTCTGAAAGAGAAGCAGTCTGTTCCAACACTTCAATTCACTGTTCGAAGTGAATGGAGTGTTGCTTCACTTTCTAAATGCTGTCCTTTCAGAGAAAATCACTTTCCATTGAAAGTGCCTTAAGCTACTTACAAGTATTCACCAGAAACTCACATGCGTTTCTCTGAAAGAGAAGCAGTCTGTTCCAACACTTCAATTCACTGTGCGAAGTGAATGGAGTGTTGCTTCACTTTCTAAATGCTGTCCTTTCAGAGAAAATCACTTTCCTTTGAAAGTGCCTTAAGCTATTTTCAAGCATTCACCAGAAACTCACATGCGTTTCTCTGAAAGAGAAGCAGTCTGTTCCAACACTTCAATTCACTGTGCGAAGTGAATGGAGTGTTGCTTCACTTTCTAAATGCTGTCCTTTCAGAGAAAATCACTTTCCTTTGAAAGTGCCTTAAGCTACTTGCAAGCATGAGGAAGAAACTCACATGCGTTTCTCTGAAAGAGAAGCAGTCTGTTCCAACACTTCAATTCACTGTGCGAAGTGAATGGAGTGTTGCTTCACTTTCTAAATGCTGTCCTTTCTGAGAAAATCACTTTCCTTTGAAAGTGCCTTAAGCTACTTGCAAGCATTAGGAAGAAACTCACATGCGTTTCTCTGAAAGAGAAGCAGTCTGTTCCAACACTTCAATTCACTGTGTGAAGTGAATGGAGTGTTGCCTCAATTTCTAAATGCTGTCCTCTCAGAGAAAATCACTTTCCTTTGAAAGTGCCTTAAGCTACTTACAAGCATTCACCAGAAACTCACATGTGTTTCTCTGAAAGAGAAGCCGTCTGTTCCAACACTTCAATTCACTGTGCGAAGTGAATGGAGTGTTGCTTCACTTTCTAAATGCTGTCCTTTCTGAGAAAATCACTTTCCTTTGAAAGTGCCTTAAGCTACTTGCAAGCATTAGGAAGAAATTCACATGCATTTCTCTGAAAGAGAAGCAGTCTGTTCCAACACTTCAATTCACTGTGTGAAGTGAATGGAGTGTTGCCTCACTTTCTAAATGCTGTCCTCTCAGAGAAAATCACTTTCCTTTGAAAGTGCCTTAAGCTACTTACAAGCATTCAACAGAAACTCACATGCGTTTCTCTGAAAGTGAAGCAGTCTGTTCCAACACTTCAATTCACTGTGCGAAGTGAATGGAGTGTTGCTTCACTTTCTAAATGCTGTCCTTTCAGAGAAAATCACTTTCCTTTGAAAGTGCCTTAAGCTACTTACAAGCATTCAACAGAAACTCACATGCATTTCTCTGAAAGAGAAGCAGTCTGTTCCAACACTTCAATTCACTGTGTGAAGTGAATGGAGTGTTGCTTCACTTTCTAAATTATGTCCTTTCAGAGAAAATCACTTTCCTTTGAAAGTGCCTTAAGCAACTTGCAAGCATTCACAAGAAACACTAATGCGTTTCTATGAAAGAGAAGCAGTCTGTTCCAACACTTCAATTCACTGCACGAAGTGAATGGAGTGTTGCTTCACTTTATAAATGCTGTCCTTTCAGAGAAAATCACTTTCCTTTGAAAGTGCCTTAAGCTTCATACAAGCATTCACCAGAAACTCACATGCGTTTCACTGAAAGAGAATCACTTGGTTCCAACACTTTAATTCACTGTGCGAAGTGAATGGTGTGTTGCTTCACTTTCTAAATGCTGTCCTTTCAGAGAAAATCACTTTCCTTTGAAAGTGCCTTAAGCTACTTGCAAGCATTAGGAAGAAACTCACATGCGTTTCTCTGAAAGAGAAGCAGTCTGTTCCAACACTTCAATTCACTGTGCGAAGTGAATGGAGTGTTGCTTCACTTTCTAAATGCTGTCCTTTCAGAGAAAATCACTTTCCTTGGAAAGTGCCTTAAGCTACTTACAAGCATTCACAGAAACTCACATGCATTTCTCTGAAAGAGAAGCAGTCTGTTCCAACACTTCAATTCACTGTGCGAAGTGAATGGAGTGTTGCTTCACTTTCTAAATTATGTCCTTTCAGAGAAAATCACTTTCCTTTGAAAGTGCCTTAAGCAACTTGCAAGCATTCACAAGAAACACTAATGCGTTTCTATGAAAGAGAAGCAGTCTGTTCCAACACTTCAATTCACTGTGCGAAGTGAATGGAGTGTTGCTTCATTTTCTAAATGCTGTCCTTTCAGAGAAAATCACTTTCCTTTGAAAGTGCCTTAAGCTTCTTACAAGCATTCACCAGAAACTCACATGCGTTTCACTGAAAGAGAATCACTCGGTTCCAACACTTCAATTCACTGTGCGAAGTGAATGGTGTGTTGCTTCACTTTCTAAATGCTGTCCTTTCAGAGAAAATCACTTTCCTTTGAAAGTGCCTTAAGCTACTTGCAAGCATTAGGAAGAAACTCACATGCGTTTCTCTGAAAGAGAAGCAGTCTGTTCCAACACTTCAATTCACTGTGCGAAGTGAATGGAGTGTTGCCTCACTTTCTAAATGCTGTCCTTTCAGAGAAAATCACTTTCCTTTGAAAGTGCCTTAAGCTACTTGCAAGCATTAGGAAGAAACTCACATGCGTTTCTCTGAAAGAGAAGCAGTCTGTTCCAACACTTCAGTTCACTGTGTGAAGTGAATGGAGTGCTGCCTCACTTTCTAAATGCTGTCCTTTCAGAGAAAATCACTTTCCTTTGAAAGTGCCTTAAGCTACTTACAAGCATTCAACAGAAATTCACATGCGTTTCTCTGAAATTGAAGCAGTCTGTTCCAACACTTCAATTCACTGTGAGAAGTGAATGGAGTGTTGCATCACTTTCTAAATGCTGTCCTTTCAGAGAAAATCATTTTCCTTTGAAAGTGCCTTAAGCTACTTACAAGCATTCACCTGAAACTCACATGCATTTCTCTGAAAGAGAAGCAGTCTGTTCCAACACTTCAATTCACTGTGCGAAGTGAATGGAGTGTTGCTTCACTTTGTAAATGCTGTCCTTTCAGAGAAAATCACTTTCCTTTGAAAGTGCCTTAAGCTACTTACAAGCATTCACCAGAAACTCCCATGCGTTTCTCTGAAAGAGAAGCAGTCTGTTCCAACACTTCAATTCACTGTGCGAAGTGAATGGAGTGTTGCTTCACTTTCTAAATGCTGTCCTTTCTGAGAAAATCACTTTCCTTTGAAAGTGCCTTAAGCTACTTGCAAGCATTAGGAAGAAACTCACATGCGTTTCTCTGAAAGAGAAGCAGACTGTTCCAACACTTCAATTCACTGTGTCAAGTGAATGGAGTGTTGCCTCACTTTCTAAATGCTGGCATCTTAGAGAAAATCACTTTCCTTTGAAAGTGCCTTAAGCTACTTACAAGCATTCAACAGAAACTCACATGCGTTTCTCTGAAAGTGAAGCAGTCTGTTCCAACACTTCAATTCACTGTGCGAAGTGAATGGAGTGTTGCTTCACTTTCTAAATGCTGTCCTTTCAGAGAAAATCACTTTCCATTGAAAGTGCCTTAAGCTACTTACAAGCATTCAACAGAAACTCACATGCATTTCTCTGAAAGAGAAGCAGTCTGTTCCAACACTTCAATTCACTGTGCGAAGTGAATGGAGTGTTGCTTCACTTTCTAAATTATGTCCTTTCAGAGAAAATCACTTTCCTTTGAAAGTGCCTTAAGCAACTTGCAAGCATTCACAAGAAACACTAATGCGTTTCTCTGAAAGAGAAGCAGTCTGTTCCAACACTTCAATTCACTGTGCGAAGTGAATGGAGTGTTGCTTCACTTTCTAAATGCTGTCCTTTCAGAGAAAATCACTTTCCTTCGAAAGTGCCTTAAGCTTCTTACAAGCATTCACCAGAAACTCACATGCGTTTCTCTGAAAGAGAAGCAGTCGGTTCCAACACTTCAATTCACTGTGCGAAGTGAACGGAGTGTTGCCTCATTTTCTAAATGCTGTCCTTTCAGAGAAAATCACTTTCCTTTGAAAGTGCCTTAAGCTACTTGCAAGCATTAGGAAGAAACTCACATGCGTTTCTCTGAAAGAGAAGCAGTCTGTTCCAACACTTCAATTCACTGTGTGAAGTGAATAGAGTGTTGCCTCACTTTCTAAATGCTGTGCTCTCAGAGAAAATCACTTTCCTTTGAAAGTGCCTTAAGCTATTTACAAGCATTAAACAGAAACTCACATGCGTTTCTCTGAAAGAGAAGCAGTCTGTTCCAATACTTCAATTCACTCTGCGAAGTGAATGGAGTATTGCTTCACTTTCTAAATGCTGTCCTTTCAGAGAAAATCACTTTCCTTTGAAAGTGCCTTAAGATACTTACAAGCATTCAACAGAAACTCACATGCGTTTCTCTGAAAGAGAAGCAGTCTGTTCCAACACTTCAATTCAATGTGCGAAGTGAATGGAGTGTTGCTTCACTTTCTAAATGCTGTCCTTTCAGAGAAAATCACTTTCCTTTGAAAGTGCCTTAAGCTACTTGCAAGCATTAGGAAGAAACTCACATGCGTTTCTCTGAAAGAGAAGCAGTCTGTTCCAACACTTCAATTCACTGTGCGAAGTGAATGGAGTGTTGCTTCACTTTCTAAATGCTGTCCTTTCTGAGAAAATCACTTTCCTTTGAAAGTGCCTTAAGCTACTTGCAAGCATTAGGAAGAAACTCACATGCGTTTCTCTGAAAGAGAAGCAGTCTGTTCCAACACTTCAGTTCACTGTGTGAAGTGAATGGAGTGTTGCCTCACTTTCTAAATGCTGTCCTTTCAGAGAAAATCACTTTCCTTTGAAAGTGCCTTAAGCTACTTACAAGCATTCAACAGAAACTCACATGCATTTCTCTGAAAGAGAAGCAGTCTGTTCCAACACTTCAATTCACTGTTCGAAGTGAAGGGAGTGTTGCTTCACTTTCTAAATGCTGTCCTTTCAGAGAAAATCACTTTCCTTTGAAAGTGCCTTAAGCTATTTTCAAGCATTCACCAGAAACTCACATGCGTTTCTCTGAAAGAGAAGCAGTCTGTTCCAACACTTCAATTCACTGTGCGAAGTGAATGGAGTGTTGCTTCACTTTCTAAATGCTGTCCTTTCAGAGAAAATCACTTTCCTTTGAAAGTGCCTTAAGCTACTTACAAGCATTCAACAGAAACTCACATGCATTTCTCTGAAAGAGAAGCAGTCTGTTCCAACACTTCAATTCACTGTGCGAAGTGAATGGAGTGTTGCTTCACTTTCTAAATTATGTCCTTTCAGAGAAAATCACTTTCCTTTGAAAGTGCCTTAAGCAACTTGCAAGCATTCACAAGAAACACTAATGCGTTTCTATGAAAGAGAAGCAGTCTGTTCCAACACTTCAATTCACTGCACGAAGTGAATGGAGTGTTGCTTCACTTTATAAATGCTGTCCTTTCAGAGAAAATCACTTTCCTTTGAAAGTGCCTTAAGCTTCATACAAGCATTCACCAGAAACTCACATGCGTTTCACTGAAAGAGAATCACTCGGTTCCAACACTTCAATTCACTGTGCGAAGTGAATGGTGTGTTGCTTCACTTTCTAAATGCTGTCCTTTCAGAGAAAATCACTTTCCTTTGAAAGTGCCTTAAGCTACTTGCAAGCATTAGGAAGAAACTCACATGCGTTTCTCTGAAAGAGAAGCAGTCTGTTCCAACACTTCAATTCACTGTGCGAAGTGAATGGAGTGTTGCCTCACTTTCTAAATGCTGTCCTTTCAGAGAAAATCACTTTCCTTTGAAAGTGCCTTAAGCTACTTTCAAGCATTAGGAAGAAACTCACATGCGTTTCTCTGAAAGAGAAGCAGTCTGTTCCAACACTTCAGTTCACTGTGTGAAGTGAATGGAGTGCTGCCTCACTTTCTAAATGCTGTCCTTTCAGAGAAAATCACTTTCCTTTGAAAGTGCCTTAAGCTACTTACAAGCATTCAACAGAAACTCACATGCATTTCTCTGAAAGAGAAGCAGTCTGTTCCAACACTTCAATTCACTGTTCGAAGTGAATGGAGTGTTGCTTCACTTTCTAAACGCTGTCCTTTCAGAGAAAATCACTTTCCTTTGAAAGTGCCTTAAGCTACTTACAAGTATTCACCAGAAACTCACATGCGTTTCTCTGAAAGAGAAGCAGTCTGTTCCAACACTTCAATTCACTGTGCGAAGTGAATGGTGTGTTGCTTCACTTTGTAAATGCTGTCCTTTCAGAGAAAATCACTTTCCTTTGAAAGTGCCTTAAGCTACTTACAAGCATTCACCAGAAACTCACATGCGTTTCTCTGAAAGAGAAGCATTCTGTTCCAACACTTCAATTCACTGTGCGAAGTGAATGGAGTGTTGCTTCACTTTCTAAATGCTGTCCTTTCTGAGAAAATCACTTTCCTTTGAAAGTGCCTTAAGCTACTTGCAAGCATTAGGAAGAAACTTACATGCGTTTCTCTGAAAGAGAAGCAGTCTGTTCCAACACTTCAATTC
Source organism: Myodes glareolus (assembly GCF_982192425.1). NCBI lineage: Eukaryota > Metazoa > Chordata > Mammalia > Rodentia > Cricetidae > Myodes > Myodes glareolus. The sequence goes on from NC_142042.1 coordinate 72,276,886, forward strand.
ATTGTGTGAAGTGAATGGAGTGTTGCCTCACTTTCTAAATGCTGGCATCTTAGAGAAAATCACTTTCCTTTGAAAGTGCCTTAAGCTACTTACAAGCATTCAACAGAAACTCACATGCGTTTCTCTGAAAGTGAAGCAGTCTGTTCCAACACTTCAATTCACTGTGCGAAGTGAATGGAGTGTTGCTTCACTTTCTAAATGCTGTCCTTTCAGAGAAAATCACTTTCCATTGAAAGTGCCTTAAGCTACTTACAAGCATTCAACAGAAACTCACATGCATTTCTCTGAAAGAGAAGCAGTCTGTTCCAACACTTCAATTCACTGTGCGAAGTGAATGGAGTGTTGCTTCACTTTCTAAATTATGTCCTTTCAGAGAAAATCACTTTCCTTTGAAAGTGCCTTAAGCAACTTGCAAGCATTCACAAGAAACACTAATGCGTTTCTCTGAAAGAGAAGCAGTCTGTTCCAACACTTCAATTCACTATTCGAAGTGAATGGAGTGTTGCTTCACTTTCTAAATGCTGTCCTTTCAGAGAAAATCACTTTCCTTCGAAAGTGCCTTAAGCTTCTTACAAGCATTCACCAGAAACTCACATGCGTTTCTCTGAAAGAGAAGCAGTCGGTTCCAACACTTCAATTCACTGTGTGAAGTGAACGGAGTGTTGCTTCATTTTCTAAATGCTGTCCTTTCAGAGAAAATCACTTTCCTTTGAAAGTGCCTTAAGCTACTTGCAAGCATTAAGAAGAAACTCACATGAATTTCTCTGAAAGAGAAGCAGTCTGTTCCAACACTTCAATTCACTGTGTGAAGTGAATAGAGTGTTGCGTCACTTTCTAAATGCTGTGCTCTCAGAGAAAATCACTTTCCTTTGAAAGTGCCTTAAGCTATTTACAAGCATTTAACAGAAACTCACATGCGTTTCTCTGAAAGAGAAGCAGTCTGTTCCAATACTTCAATTCACTCTGCGAAGTGAATGGAGTACTGCTTCACTTTCTAAATGCTGTCCTTTCAGAGAAAATCACTTTCCTTTGAAAGTGCCTTAAGATACTTACAAGCATTCAACAGAAACTCACATGCGCTTCTCTGAAAGAGAAGCAGTCTGTTCCAACACTTCAATTCAATGTGCGAAGTGAATGGAGTGTTGCTTCACTTTCTAAATGCTGTCCTTTCAGAGAAAATCACTTTCCCTTGAAAGTGCCTTAAGCTACTTGCAAGCATTAGGAAGAAACTCACATGCGTTTCTCTGAAAGAGAAGCAGTCCGTTCCAACACTTCAATTCACTGTGCGAAGTGAATGGAGTGTTGCTTCACTTTCTGAATGCTGTCCTTTCTGAGAAAATCACTTTCCTTTGAAAGTGCCTTAAGCTACTTGCAAGCATTAGGAAGAAACTCACATGCGTTTCTCTGAAAGAGAAGCAGTCTGTTCCAACACTTCAGTTCACTGTGTGAAGTGAATGGAGTGTTGCCTCACTTTCTAAATGCTGTCCTTTCAGAGAAAATCACTTTCCTTTGAAAGTGCCTTAAGCTACTTACAAGCATTCAACAGAAACTCACATGCATTTCTCTGAAAGAGAAGCAGTCTGTTCCAACACTTCAATTCACTGTTCGAAGTGAAGGGAGTGTTGCTTCACTTTCTAAATGCTGTCCTTTCAGAGAAAATCACTTTCCTTTGAAAGTGCCTTAAGCTACTTACAAGCATTCACCAGGAACTCACGTGTGTCAATCTGAAAGAGAAGCAGTCGGTTCCAACACTTCAATTCACTGTGCGAAGTGAATGGAGTGTTGCTTCACTTTCTAAATGCTGTCCTTTCAGAGAAAATCACTTTCCTTTGAAAGTGCCTTAAGCTACTTACAAGCATTCACCAGAAACTCACATGTGTTTCTCTGAAAGAGAAGCAGTCTGTTCCAACACTTCAATTCACTGTGCGAAGTGAATGGAGTGTTGCTTCACTTTCTAAATGCTGTCCTTTCTGAGAAAATCACTTTCCTTTGAAAGTGCCTTAAGCTACTTGCAAGCATTAGGAAGAAACTCACATGCGTTTCTCTGAAAGAGAAGCAGTCTGTTCCAACACTTCAATTCACTGTGTGAAGTGAATGGAGTGTTGCCTCACTTTCTAAATGCTGTCCTCTCACAGAAAATCACTTTCCTTTGAAAGTGCCTTAAGCTACTTACAAGCATTCAACAGAAACTCACATGCGTTTCTCTGAAAGTGAAGCAGTCTGTTCCAACACTTCAATTCACTGTGCGAAGTGAATGGAGTGTTGCTTCACTTTCTAAATGCTGTCCTTTCAGAGAAAATCACTTTCCTTTGAAAGTGCCTTAAGCTACTTACAAGCATTCAACAGAAACTCACATGCATTTCTCTGAAAGAGAAGCAGTCTGTTCCAACACTTCAATTCACTGTGCGAAGTGAATGGAGTGTTGCTTCACTTTCTAAATTATGTCCTTTCAGAGAAAATCACTTTCCTTTGAAAGTGCCTTAAGCAACTTGCAAGCATTCACAAGAAACACTAATGCGTTTCTATGAAAGAGAAGCAGTCTGTTCCAACACTTCAATTCACTGCACGAAGTGAATGGAGTGTTGCTTCACTTTATAAATGCTGTCCTTTCAGAGAAAATCACTTTCCTTTGAAAGTGCCTTAAGCTTCATACAAGCATTCACCAGAAACTCACATGCGTTTCACTGAAAGAGAATCACTCGGTTCCAACACTTCAATTCACTGTGCGAAGTGAATGGTGTGTTGCTTCACTTTCTAAATGCTGTCCTTTCAGAGAAAATCACTTTCCTTTGAAAGTGCCTTAAGCTACTTGCAAGCATTAGGAAGAAACTCACATGCGTTTCTCTGAAAGAGAAGCAGTCTGTTCCAACACTTCAATTCACTGTGCGAAGTGAATGGAGTGTTGCCTCACTTTCTAAATGCTGTCCTTTCAGAGAAAATCACTTTCCTTTGAAAGTGCCTTAAGCTACTTTCAAGCATTAGGAAGAAACTCACATGCGTTTCTCTGAAAGAGAAGCAGTCTGTTCCAACACTTCAGTTCACTGTGTGAAGTGAATGGAGTGCTGCCTCACTTTCTAAATGCTGTCCTTTCAGAGAAAATCACTTTCCTTTGAAAGTGCCTTAAGCTACTTACAAGCATTCAACAGAAACTCACATGCATTTCTCTGAAAGAGAAGCAGTCTGTTCCAACACTTCAATTCACTGTTCGAAGTGAATGGAGTGTTGCTTCACTTTCTAAATGCTGTCCTTTCAGAGAAAATCACTTTCCTTTGAAAGTGCCTTAAGCTACTTACAAGTATTCACCAGAAACTCACATGCGTTTCTCTGAAAGAGAAGCAGTCTGTTCCAACACTTCAATTCACTGTGCAAAGTGAATGGTGTGTTGCTTCACTTTGTAAATGCTGTCCTTTCAGAGAAAATCACTTTCCTTTGAAAGTGCCTTAAGCTACTTACAAGCATTCACCAGAAACTCACATGCGTTTCTCTGAAAGAGAAGCAGTCTGTTCCAACACTTCAATTCACTGTGCGAAGTGAATGGAGTGTTGCTTCACTTTCTAAATGCTGTCCTTTCTGAGAAAATCACTTTCCTTTGAAAGTGCCTTAAGCTACTTGCAAGCATTAGGAAGAAACTTACATGCGTTTCTCTGAAAGAGAAGCAGTCTGTTCCAACACTTCAATTCACTGTGTGAAGTGAATGGAGTGTTGCCTCACTTTCTAAATGCTGGCATCTTAGAGAAAATCACTTTCCTTTGAAAGTGCCTTAAGCTACTTACAAGCATTCAACAGAAACTCACATGCGTTTCTCTGAAAGTGAAGCAGTCTGTTCCAACACTTCAATTCACTGTGCGAAGTGAATGGAGTGTTGCTTCACTTTCTAAATGCTGTCCTTTCAGAGAAAATCACTTTCCATTGAAAGTGCCTTAAGCTACTTACAAGCATTCAACAGAAACTCACATGCATTTCTCTGAAAGAGAAGCAGTCTGTTCCAACACTTCAATTCACTGTGCGAAGTGAATGGAGTGTTGCTTCACTTTCTAAATTATGTCCTTTCAGAGAAAATCACTTTCCTTTGAAAGTGCCTTAAGCAACTTGCAAGCATTCACAAGAAACACTAATGCGTTTCTCTGAAAGAGAAGCAGTCTGTTCCAACACTTCAATTCACTGTGCGAAGTGAATGGAGTGTTGCTTCACTTTCTAAATGCTGTCATTTCAGAGAAAATCACTTTCCTTCGAAAGTGCCTTAAGCTTCTTACAAGCATTCACCAGAAACTCACATGCGTTTCTCTGAAAGAGAAGCAGTCGGTTCCAACACTTCAATTCACTGTGTGAAGTGAACGGAGTGTTGCTTCATTTTCTAAATGCTGTCCTTTCAGAGAAAATCACTTTCCTTTGAAAGTGCCTTAAGCTACTTGCAAGAATTAGGAAGAAACTAACATGAATTTCTCTGAAAGAGAAGCAGTCTGTTCCAACACTTCAATTCACTGTGTGAAGTGAATAGAGTGTTGCGTCACTTTCTAAATGCTGTGCTCTCAGAGAAAATCACTTTCCTTTGAAAGTGCCTTAAGCTATTTACAAGCATTTAACAGAAACTCACATGCGTTTCTCTGAAAGAGAAGCAGTCTGTTCCAATACTTCAATTCACTCTGCGAAGTGAATGGAGTATTGCTTCACTTTCTAAATGCTGTCCTTTCAGAGAAAATCACTTTCCTTTGAAAGTGCCTTAAGATACTTACAAGCATTCAACAGAAACTCACATGCGCTTCTCTGAAAGAGAAGCAGTCTGTTCCAACACTTCAATTCAATGTGCGAAGTGAATGGAGTGTTGCTTCACTTTCTAAATGCTGTCCTTTCAGAGAAAATCACTTTCCCTTGAAAGTGCCTTAAGCTACTTGCAAGCATTAGGAAGAAACTCACATGCGTTTCTCTGAAAGAGAAGCAGTCCGTTCCAACACTTCAATTCACTGTGCGAAGAGAATGGAGTGTTGCTTCACTTTCTAAATGCTGTCCTTTCTGAGAAAATCACTTTCCTTTGAAAGTGCCTTAAGCTACTTGCAAGCATTAGGAAGAAACTCACATGCGTTTCTCTGAAAGAGAAGCAGTCTGTTCCAACACTTCAGTTCACTGTGTGAAGTGAATGGAGTGTTGCCTCACTTTCTAAATGCTGTCCTTTCAGAGAAAATCACTTTCCTTTGAAAGTGCCTTAAGCTACTTACAAGCATTCAACAGAAACTCACATGCATTTCTCTGAAAGAGAAGCAGTCTGTTCCAACACTTCAATTCACTGTTCGAAGTGAAGGGAGTGTTGCTTCACTTTCTAAATGCTGTCCTTTCAGAGAAAATCACTTTCCTTTGAAAGTGCCTTAAGCTACTTTCAAGCATTCACCAGAAACTCACATGCGTTTCTCTGAAAGAGAAGCAGTCTGTTCCAACACTTCAATTCACTGTGCGAAGTGAATGGAGTGTTGCTTCACTTTCTAAATGCTGTCCTTTCAGAGAAAATCACTTTCCTTTGAAAGTGCCTTAAGCTACTTGCAAGCATGAGGAAGAAACTCACATGCGTTTCTCTGAAAGAGAAGCAGTCTGTTCCAACACTTCAATTCACTGTGCGAAGTGAATGGAGTGTTGCTTCACTTTCTAAATGCTGTCCTTTCTGAGAAAATCACTTTCCTTTGAAAGTGCCTTAAGCTACTTGCAAGCATTAGGAAGAAACTCACATGCGTTTCTCTGAAAGATAAGCAGTCTGTTCCAACACTTCAATTCACTGTGTGAAGTGAATGGAGTGTTGCCTCAATTTCTAAATGCTGTCCTCTCAGAGAAAATCACTTTCCTTTGAAAGTGCCTTAAGCTACTTACAAGCATTCAACAGAAACTCACATGCGTTTCTCTGAAAGTGAAGCAGTCTGTTCCAACACTTCAATTCACTGTGTGAAGTGAATGGAGTGTTGCTTCACTTTCTAAATGCTGTCCTTTCAGAGAAAATCACTTTCCTTTGAAAGTGCCTTAAGCTACTTACAAGCATTCAACAGAAACTCACATGCATTTCTCTGAAAGAGAAGCAGTCTGTTCCAACACTTCAATTCACTGTGCGAAGTGAATGGAGTGTTGCTTCACTTTCTAAATTATGTCCTTTCAGAGAAAATAACTTTCCTTTGAAATTGCCTTAAGCAACTTGCAAGCATTCACAAGAAACACTAATGCGTTTCTATGAAAGAGAAGCACTCTGTTCCAACACTTCAATTCACTGCACGAAGGGAATGGAGTGTTGCTTCACTTTCTAAATGCTGTCCTTTCAGAGAAAATCACTTTCCTTTGAAAGTGCATTAAGCTACTTACAAGCATTCACCAGAAACTCACATGCGTTTCTCTGAAAGAGAAGCAGTCTGTTCCAACACTTCAATTCACTGTGCGAAGTGAATGGAGTGTTGCTTCACTTTCTAAATGCTGTCCTTTCAGAGAAAATCACTTTCCTTTGAAAGTGCCTTAAGCTACTTGCAAGCATTAGGAAGAAACTCACATGCGTTTCTCTGAAAGAGAAGCAGTCTGTTCCAACACTTTAATTCACTGTGCGAAGTGAATGGAGTGCTGCTTCACTTTCTAAATGCTGTCCTTTCTGAGAAAATCACTTTCCTTTGAAAGTGCCTTAAGCTCCTTGCAAGCATTAGGAAGAAACTCACATGCGTTTCTCTGAAAGAGAAGCAGTCTGTTCCAACACTTCAATTCACTGTGTGAAGTGAATGAAGTCTTGCCTCACTTTCTAAATGCTGTCCTCTCAGAGAAAATCACTTTCCTTTGAAAGTGCCTTAAGCTACTTACAAGCATTCAACAGAAACTCACATGCATTTTTCTGAAAGTGAAGCAGTCTGTTCCAACACTTCAATTCACTGTGTAAAGTGAATGGAGTGTTGCTTCACTTTCTAAATACTGTCCTTTCAGAGAAAATCACTTTCCTTTGAAAGTGCCTTAAGCTACTTACAAGCATTAAACAGAAACTCACATGCATTTCTCTGAAAGAGAAGCAGTCTGTTCCAACACTTCAATTCACTGTGCGAAGTGAATGGAGTGTTGCTTCACTTTCTAAATTATGTCCTTTCAGAGAAAATCACTTTCCTTTGAAAGTGCCTTAAGCTACTTACAAGCATTCAACAGAAACTCACATGCGTTTCTCTGAAAGAGAAGCAGTCTGTTCCAACACTTCAATTCAATGTGCGAAGTGAATGGAGTGTTGCTTCACTTTCTAAATGCTGTCCTTTCAGAGAAAATCACTTTCCTTTGAAAGTGCCTTAAGCTACTTGCAAGCATTAGGAAGAAACTCACATGCGTTTCTCTGAAAGAGAAGCAGTCTGTTCCAACACTTCAATTCACTGCACGAAGTGAATGGAGTGTTGCTTCACTTTCTAAATGCTGTCCTTTCAGAGAAAATCACTTTCCTTTGAAAGTGCCTTAAGCTACTTGCAAGCATTAGGAAGAAACTCACATGCGTTTCTCTGAAAGAGAAGCAGTCTGTTCCAACACTTCAGTTCACTGTGCGAAGTGAATGGAGTGTTGCTTCACTTTCTAAATGATGTCCTTTCAGAGAAAATCACTTTCCTTTGAAAGTGCCTTAAGCTACTTGCAAGCATTAGGAAGAAACACACATGCGTTTCTCTGAAAGAGAAGCAGTCTGTTCCAACACTTCAATTCACTGTGTGAAGTGAATGGAGTGTTGCCTCACTTTCTACATGCTGTCATCTCAGAGAAAATCACTTTCCTTTGAAAGTGCCTTAAGCTACTTGCAAGCATTAGGAAGAAACACACATGCGTTTCTCTGAAAGAGAAGCAGTCTGTTCCAACACTTCAATTCACTGTGTGAAGTGAATGGAGTGTTGCCTCACTTTCTACATGCTGTCATCTCAGAGAAAATCACTTTCCTTTGAAAGTGCCTTAAGCTACTTGCAAGCATTAGGAAGAAACTCACATGCGTTTCTCTGAAAGAGAAGCAGTCTGTTCCAACACTTCAATTCACTGTGCGAAGTGAATGGAGTGTTGCTTCACTTTCTAAATGCTGTCCTTTCAGAGAAAATCACTTTCCTTTGAAAGTGCCTTAAGCTACTTGCAAGCATTAGGAAGAAACTCACATGCGTTTCTCTGAAAGAGAAGCAGTCTGTTCCAACACTTCAATTCACTGTGCGAAGTGAATGGAGTGTTGCTTCACTTTCTAAATGATGTCCTTTCAGAGAAAATCACTTTCCTTTGAAAGTGCCTTAAGCTTCTTGCAAGCATTAGGAAGAAACACACATGCGTTTCTCTGAAAGAGAAGCAGTCTGTTCCAACACTTCAATTCACTGTGTGAAGTGAATGGAGTGTTGCCTCACTTTCTACATGCTGTCATCTCAGAGAAAATCACTTTCCTTTGAAAGTGCCTTAAGCTACTTACAAGCATTCAACAGAAACTCACATGCGTTTCTCTGAAAGTGAAGCAGTCTGTTCCAACACTTCAATTCACTCTGCGAAGTGAATGGAGTGTTGCTTCACTTTCTAAATGATGTCCTTTCAGAGAAAATCACTTTCCTTTGAAAGTGCCTTAAGCTACTTACAAGCATTCAACAGAAACTCACATGCGTTTCTCTGAAAGAGAAGCAGTCTGTTCCAACACTTCAATTCATTGCACGAAGTGAATGGAGTGTTGCTTCACTTTATAAATGCTGTCCTTTCAGAGAAAATCACTTTCCTTTGAAAGTGCCTTAAGCTTCTTACAAGCATTCACCAGAAACTCACATGCCTTTCACTGAAAGAGAATCACTCGGTTCCAACACTTCAATTCACTGCACGAAGTGAATGGAGTGTTGCTTCACTTTCTAAATGCTGTCCTTTCAGAGAAAATCACTTTCCTTTGAAAGTGCCTTAAGCTTCTTACAAGCATTCACCAGAAACTCACATGCGTTTCTCTGAAAGAGAAGCAGTCTGTTCCAACACTTCAATTCACTGTGTGAAGTGAATGGAGTGCTGCCTCACTTTCTAAATGCTGTCCTTTCAGAGAAAATCACTTTCCTTTGAAAGTGCCTTAAGCTACTTTCAAGCATTCACCAGAAACTCACATGCGTTTCTCTGAAAGAGAAGCAGTCTGTTCCAACACTTCAATTCACTGTGCGAAGTGAATGGAGTGTTGCTTCACTTTCTAAATGCTGTCATTTCAGAGAAAATCACTTTCCTTCGAAAGTGCCTTAAGCTTCTTACAAGCATTCACCAGAAACTCACATGCGTTTCTCTGAAAGAGAAGCAGTCGGTTCCAACACTTCAATTCACTGTGTGAAGTGAACGGAGTGTTGCTTCATTTTCTAAATGCTGTCCTTTCAGAGAAAATCACTTTCCTTTGAAAGTGCCTTAAGCTACTTGCAAGAATTAGGAAGAAACTAACATGAATTTCTCTGAAAGAGAAGCAGTCTGTTCCAACACTTCAATTCACTGTGTGAAGTGAATAGAGTGTTGCGTCACTTTCTAAATGCTGTGCTCTCAGAGAAAATCACTTTCCTTTGAAAGTGCCTTAAGCTATTTACAAGCATTTAACAGAAACTCACATGCGTTTCTCTGAAAGAGAAGCAGTCTGTTCCAATACTTCAATTCACTCTGCGAAGTGAATGGAGTATTGCTTCACTTTCTAAATGCTGTCCTTTCAGAGAAAATCACTTTCCTTTGAAAGTGCCTTAAGATACTTACAAGCATTCAACAGAAACTCACATGCGCTTCTCTGAAAGAGAAGCAGTCTGTTCCAACACTTCAATTCAATGTGCGAAGTGAATGGAGTGTTGCTTCACTTTCTAAATGCTGTCCTTTCAGAGAAAATCACTTTCCCTTGAAAGTGCCTTAAGCTACTTGCAAGCATTAGGAAGAAACTCACATGCGTTTCTCTGAAAGAGAAGCAGTCCGTTCCAACACTTCAATTCACTGTGCGAAGAGAATGGAGTGTTGCTTCACTTTCTAAATGCTGTCCTTTCTGAGAAAATCACTTTCCTTTGAAAGTGCCTTAAGCTACTTGCAAGCATTAGGAAGAAACTCACATGCGTTTCTCTGAAAGAGAAGCAGTCTGTTCCAACACTTCAGTTCACTGTGTGAAGTGAATGGAGTGTTGCCTCACTTTCTAAATGCTGTCCTTTCAGAGAAAATCACTTTCCTTTGAAAGTGCCTTAAGCTACTTACAAGCATTCAACAGAAACTCACATGCATTTCTCTGAAAGAGAAGCAGTCTGTTCCAACACTTCAATTCACTGTTCGAAGTGAAGGGAGTGTTGCTTCACTTTCTAAATGCTGTCCTTTCAGAGAAAATCACTTTCCTTTGAAAGTGCCTTAAGCTACTTTCAAGCATTCACCAGAAACTCACATGCGTTTCTCTGAAAGAGAAGCAGTCTGTTCCAACACTTCAATTCACTGTGCGAAGTGAATGGAGTGTTGCTTCACTTTCTAAATGCTGTCCTTTCAGAGAAAATCACTTTCCTTTGAAAATGCCTTAAGCTACTTGCAAGCATGAGGAAGAAACTCACATGCGTTTCTCTGAAAGAGAAGCAGTCTGTTCCAACACTTCAATTCACTGTGCGAAGTGAATGGAGTGTTGCTTCACTTTCTAAATGCTGTCCTTTCTGAGAAAATCACTTTCCTTTGAAAGTGCCTTAAGCTACTTGCAAGCATTAGGAAGAAACTCACATGCGTTTCTCTGAAAGATAAGCAGTCTGTTCCAACACTTCAATTCACTGTGTGAAGTGAATGGAGTGTTGCCTCAATTTCTAAATGCTGTCCTCTCAGAGAAAATCACTTTCCTTTGAAAGTGCCTTAAGCTACTTACAAGCATTCAACAGAAACTCACATGCGTTTCTCTGAAAGTGAAGCAGTCTGTTCCAACACTTCAATTCACTGTGTGAAGTGAATGGAGTGTTGCTTCACTTTCTAAATGCTGTCCTTTCAGAGAAAATCACTTTCCTTTGAAAGTGCCTTAAGCTACTTACAAGCATTCAACAGAAACTCACATGCATTTCTCTGAAAGAGAAGCAGTCTGTTCCAACACTTCAATTCACTGTGCGAAGTGAATGGAGTGTTGCTTCACTTTCTAAATTATGTCCTTTCAGAGAAAATAACTTTCCTTTGAAATTGCCTTAAGCAACTTGCAAGCATTCACAAGAAACACTAATGCGTTTCTATGAAAGAGAAGCACTCTGTTCCAACACTTCAATTCACTGCACGAAGGGAATGGAGTGTTGCTTCACTTTCTAAATGCTGTCCTTTCAGAGAAAATCACTTTCCTTTGAAAGTGCATTAAGCTACTTACAAGCATTCACCAGAAACTCACATGCGTTTCTCTGAAAGAGAAGCAGTCTGTTCCAACACTTCAATTCACTGTGCGAAGTGAATGGAGTGTTGCTTCACTTTCTAAATGCTGTCCTTTCAGAGAAAATCACTTTCCTTTGAAAGTGCCTTAAGCTACTTGCAAGCATTAGGAAGAAACTCACATGCGTTTCTCTGAAAGAGAAGCAGTCTGTTCCAACACTTTAATTCACTGTGCGAAGTGAATGGAGTGCTGCTTCACTTTCTAAATGCTGTCCTTTCTGAGAAAATCACTTTCCTTTGAAAGTGCCTTAAGCTCCTTGCAAGCATTAGGAAGAAACTCACATGCGTTTCTCTGAAAGAGAAGCAGTCTGTTCCAACACTTCAATTCACTGTGTGAAGTGAATGAAGTCTTGCCTCACTTTCTAAATGCTGTCCTCTCAGAGAAAATCACTTTCCTTTGAAAGTGCCTTAGGCTACTTACAAGCATTCAACAGAAACTCACATGCATTTTTCTGAAAGTGAAGCAGTCTGTTCCAACACTTCAATTCACTGTGTAAAGTGAATGGAGTGTTGCTTCACTTTCTAAATACTGTCCTTTCAGAGAAAATCACTTTCCTTTGAAAGTGCCTTAAGCTACTTACAAGCATTAAACAGAAACTCACATGCATTTCTCTGAAAGAGAAGCAGTCTGTTCCAACACTTCAATTCACTGTGCGAAGTGAATGGAGTGTTGCTTCACTTTCTAAATTATGTCCTTTCAGAGAAAATCACTTTCCTTTGAAAGTGCCTTAAGCTACTTACAAGCATTCAACAGAAACTCACATGCGTTTCTCTGAAAGAGAAGCAGTCTGTTCCAACACTTCAATTCAATGTGCGAAGTGAATGGAGTGTTGCTTCACTTTCTAAATGCTGTCCTTTCAGAGAAAATCACTTTCCTTTGAAAGTGCCTTAAGCTACTTGCAAGCATTAGGAAGAAACTCACATGCGTTTCTCTGAAAGAGAAGCAGTCTGTTCCAACACTTCAATTCACTGCACGAAGTGAATGGAGTGTTGCTTCACTTTCTAAATGCTGTCCTTTCAGAGAAAATCACTTTCCTTTGAAAGTGCCTTAAGCTACTTGCAAGCATTAGGAAGAAACTCACATGCGTTTCTCTGAAAGAGAAGCAGTCTGTTCCAACACTTCAGTTCACTGTGCGAAGTGAATGGAGTGTTGCTTCACTTTCTAAATGATGTCCTTTCAGAGAAAATCACTTTCCTTTGAAAGTGCCTTAAGCTACTTGCAAGCATTAGGAAGAAACACACATGCGTTTCTCTGAAAGAGAAGCAGTCTGTTCCAACACTTCAATTCACTGTGTGAAGTGAATGGAGTGTTGCCTCACTTTCTACATGCTGTCATCTCAGAGAAAATCACTTTCCTTTGAAAGTGCCTTAAGCTACTTGCAAGCATTAGGAAGAAACACACATGCGTTTCTCTGAAAGAGAAGCAGTCTGTTCCAACACTTCAATTCACTGTGTGAAGTGAATGGAGTGTTGCCTCACTTTCTACATGCTGTCATCTCAGAGAAAATCACTTTCCTTTGAAAGTGCCTTAAGCTACTTGCAAGCATTAGGAAGAAACTCACATGCGTTTCTCTGAAAGAGAAGCAGTCTGTTCCAACACTTCAATTCACTGTGCGAAGTGAATGGAGTGTTGCTTCACTTTCTAAATGCTGTCCTTTCAGAGAAAATCACTTTCCTTTGAAAGTGCCTTAAGCTACTTGCAAGCATTAGGAAGAAACTCACATGCGTTTCTCTGAAAGAGAAGCAGTCTGTTCCAACACTTCAATTCACTGTGCGAAGTGAATGGAGTGTTGCTTCACTTTCTAAATGATGTCCTTTCAGAGAAAATCACTTTCCTTTGAAAGTGCCTTAAGCTTCTTGCAAGCATTAGGAAGAAACACACATGCGTTTCTCTGAAAGAGAAGCAGTCTGTTCCAACACTTCAATTCACTGTGTGAAGTGAATGGAGTGTTGCCTCACTTTCTACATGCTGTCATCTCAGAGAAAATCACTTTCCTTTGAAAGTGCCTTAAGCTACTTACAAGCATTCAACAGAAACTCACATGCGTTTCTCTGAAAGTGAAGCAGTCTGTTCCAACACTTCAATTCACTCTGCGAAGTGAATGGAGTGTTGCTTCACTTTCTAAATGATGTCCTTTCAGAGAAAATCACTTTCCTTTGAAAGTGCCTTAAGCTACTTACAAGCATTCAACAGAAACTCACATGCGTTTCTCTGAAAGAGAAGCAGTCTGTTCCAACACTTCAATTCATTGCACGAAGTGAATGGAGTGTTGCTTCACTTTATAAATGCTGTCCTTTCAGAGAAAATCACTTTCCTTTGAAAGTGCCTTAAGCTTCTTACAAGCATTCACCAGAAACTCACATGCCTTTCACTGAAAGAGAATCACTCGGTTCCAACACTTCAATTCACTGCACGAAGTGAATGGAGTGTTGCTTCACTTTCTAAATGCTGTCCTTTCAGAGAAAATCACTTTCCTTTGAAAGTGCCTTAAGCTTCTTACAAGCATTCACCAGAAACTCACATGCGTTTCTCTGAAAGAGAAGCAGTCTGTTCCAACACTTCAATTCACTGTGTGAAGTGAATGGAGTGCTGCCTCACTTTCTAAATGCTGTCCTTTCAGAGAAAATCACTTTCCTTTGAAAGTGCCTTAAGCTACTTTCAAGCATTCACCAGAAACTCACATGCGTTTCTCTGAAAGAGAAGCAGTCTGTTCCAACACTTCAATTCACTGTGCGAAGTGAATGGAGTGTTGCTTCACTTTCTAAATGCTGTCCTTTCAGAGAAAATCACTTTCCTTTGAAAGTGCCTTAAACTACTTGCTAGCATGAGGAAGAAACTCACATGCGTTTCTCTGAAAGAGAAGCAGTCTGTTCCAACACTTCAATTCACTGTGCGAAGTGAATGGAGTGTTGCTTCACTTTCTAAATGCTGTCCTTTCTGAGGAAATCACTTTCCTTTGAAAGTGCCTTAAGCTACTTGCAAGCATTAGGAAGAAACTCACATGCGTTTCTCTGAAAGAGAAGCAGTCTGTTCCAACACTTCAATTCACTGTGTGAAGTGAATGGAGTGTTGCCTCAATTTCTAAATGCTGTCCTCTCAGAGAAAATCACTTTCCTTTGAAAGTGCCTTAAGCTACTTACAAGCATTCAACAGAAACTCACATGCGTTTCTCTGAAAGTGAAGCAGTATGTTCCAACACTTCAATTCACTGTGTAAAGTGAATGGAGTGTTGCTTCACTTTCTAAATACTGTCCTTTCAGAGAAAATCACTTTCCTTTGAAAGTGCCTTAAGCTACTTACAAGCATTAAACAGAAACTCACATGCATTTCTCTGAAAGAGAAGCAGTCTGTTCCAACACTTCAATTCACTGTGCGAAGTGAATGGAGTGTTGCTTCACTTTCTAAATTATGTCCTTTCAGAGAAAATCACTTTCCTTTGAAAGTGCCTTAAGCTACTTACAAGCATTCAACAGAAACTCACATGCGTTTCTCTGAAAGAGAAGCAGTCTGTTCCAACACTTCAATTCAATGTGCGAAGTGAATGGAGTGTTGCTTCACTTTCTAAATGCTGTCCTTTCAGAGAAAATCACTTTCCTTTGAAAGTGCCTTAAGCTACTTGCAAGCATTAGGAAGAAACTCACATGCGTTTCTCTGAAAGAGAAGCAGTCTGTTCCAACACTTCAATTCACTGCACGAAGTGAATGGAGTGTTGCTTCACTTTCTAAATGCTGTCCTTTCAGAGAAAATCACTTTCCTTTGAAAGTGCCTTAAGCTACTTGCAAGCATTAGGAAGAAACTCACATGCGTTTCTCTGAAAGAGAAGCAGTCTGTTCCAACACTTCAGTTCACTGTGCGAAGTGAATGGAGTGTTGCTTCACTTTCTAAATGATGTCCTTTCAGAGAAAATCACTTTCCTTTGAAAGTGCCTTAAGCTACTTGCAAGCATTAGGAAGAAACACACATGCGTTTCTCTGAAAGAGAAGCAGTCTGTTCCAACACTTCAATTCACTGTGTGAAGTGAATGGAGTGTTGCCTCACTTTCTACATGCTGTCATCTCAGAGAAAATCACTTTCCTTTGAAAGTGCCTTAAGCTACTTGCAAGCATTAGGAAGAAACACACATGCGTTTCTCTGAAAGAGAAGCAGTCTGTTCCAACACTTCAATTCACTGTGTGAAGTGAATGGAGTGTTGCCTCACTTTCTACATGCTGTCATCTCAGAGAAAATCACTTTCCTTTGAAAGTGCCTTAAGCTACTTGCAAGCATTAGGAAGAAACTCACATGCGTTTCTCTGAAAGAGAAGCAGTCTGTTCCAACACTTCAATTCACTGTGCGAAGTGAATGGAGTGTTGCTTCACTTTCTAAATGCTGTCCTTTCAGAGAAAATCACTTTCCTTTGAAAGTGCCTTAAGCTACTTGCAAGCATTAGGAAGAAACTCACATGCGTTTCTCTGAAAGAGAAGCAGTCTGTTCCAACACTTCAATTCACTGTGCGAAGTGAATGGAGTGTTGCTTCACTTTCTAAATGATGTCCTTTCAGAGAAAATCACTTTCCTTTGAAAGTGCCTTAAGCTTCTTGCAAGCATTAGGAAGAAACACACATGCGTTTCTCTGAAAGAGAAGCAGTCTGTTCCAACACTTCAATTCACTGTGTGAAGTGAATGGAGTGTTGCCTCACTTTCTACATGCTGTCATCTCAGAGAAAATCACTTTCCTTTGAAAGTGCCTTAAGCTACTTACAAGCATTCAACAGAAACTCACATGCGTTTCTCTGAAAGTGAAGCAGTCTGTTCCAACACTTCAATTCACTCTGCGAAGTGAATGGAGTGTTGCTTCACTTTCTAAATGATGTCCTTTCAGAGAAAATCACTTTCCTTTGAAAGTGCCTTAAGCTACTTACAAGCATTCAACAGAAACTCACATGCGTTTCTCTGAAAGAGAAGCAGTCTGTTCCAACACTTCAATTCATTGCACGAAGTGAATGGAGTGTTGCTTCACTTTATAAATGCTGTCCTTTCAGAGAAAATCACTTTCCTTTGAAAGTGCCTTAAGCTTCTTACAAGCATTCACCAGAAACTCACATGCCTTTCACTGAAAGAGAATCACTCGGTTCCAACACTTCAATTCACTGCACGAAGTGAATGGAGTGTTGCTTCACTTTCTAAATGCTGTTCTTTCAGAGAAAATCACTTTCCTTTGAAAGTGCCTTAAGCTTCTTACAAGCATTCACCAGAAACTCACATGCGTTTCTCTGAAAGAGAAGCAGTCTGTTCCAACACTTCAATTCACTGTGTGAAGTGAATGGAGTGCTGCCTCACTTTCTAAATGCTGTCCTTTCAGAGAAAATCACTTTCCTTTGAAAGTGCCTTAAGCTACTTTCAAGCATTCACCAGAAACTCACATGCGTTTCTCTGAAAGAGAAGCAGTCTGTTCCAACACTTCAATTCACTGTGCGAAGTGAATGGAGTGTTGCTTCACTTTCTAAATGCTGTCCTTTCAGAGAAAATCACTTTCCTTTGAAAGTGCCTTAAACTACTTGCTAGCATGAGGAAGAAACTCACATGCGTTTCTCTGAAAGAGAAGCAGTCTGTTCCAACACTTCAATTCACTGTGCGAAGTGAATGGAGTGTTGCTTCACTTTCTAAATGCTGTCCTTTCTGAGGAAATCACTTTCCTTTGAAAGTGCCTTAAGCTACTTGCAAGCATTAGGAAGAAACTCACATGCGTTTCTCTGAAAGAGAAGCAGTCTGTTCCAACACTTCAATTCACTGTGTGAAGTGAATGGAGTGTTGCCTCAATTTCTAAATGCTGTCCTCTCAGAGAAAATCACTTTCCTTTGAAAGTGCCTTAAGCTACTTACAAGCATTCAACAGAAACTGACATGCGTTTCTCTGAAAGTGAAGCAGTATGTTCCAACACTTCAATTCACTGTGTGAAGTGAATGGAGTGTTGCTTCACTTTCTAAATGCTGTCCTTTCAGAGAAAATCACTTTCCTTTGAAAGTGCCTTAAGCTACTTACAAGCATTCAACAGAAACTCACATGCATTTCTCTGAAAGAGAAGCAGTCTGTTCCAACACTTCAATTCACTGTGCGAAGTGAATGGAGTGTTGCTTCACTTTCTAAATTATGTCCTTTCAGAGAAAATAACTTTCCTTTGAAATTGCCTTAAGCAACTTGCAAGCATTCACAAGAAACACTAATGCGTTTCTATGAAAGAGAAGCACTCTGTTCCAACACTTCAATTCACTGCACGAAGGGAATGGAGTGTTGCTTCACTTTCTAAATGCTGTCCTTTCAGAGAAAATCACTTTCCTTTGAAAGTGCATTAAGCTACTTACAAGCATTCACCAGAAACTCACATGCGTTTCTCTGAAAGAGAAGCAGTCTGTTCCAACACTTCAATTCACTGTGCGAAGTGAATGGAGTGTTGCTTCACTTTCTAAATGCTGTCCTTTCAGAGAAAATCACTTTCCTTTGAAAGTGCCTTAAGCTACTTGCAAGCATTAGGAAGAAACTCACATGCGTTTCTCTGAAAGAGAAGCAGTCTGTTCCAACACTTCAAATCACTGTGCGAAGTGAATGGAGTGCTGCTTCACTTTCTAAATGCTGTCCTTTCTGAGAAAATCACTTTCCTTTGAAAGTGCCTTAAGCTCCTTGCAAGCATTAGGAAGAAACTCACATGCGTTTCTCTGAAAGAGAAGCAGTCTGTTCCAACACTTCAATTCACTGTGTGAAGTGAATGAAGTCTTGCCTCACTTTCTAAATGCTGTCCTCTCAGAGAAAATCACTTTCCTTTGAAAGTGCCTTAAGCTACTTACAAGCATTCAACAGAAACTCACATGCATTTTTCTGAAAGTGAAGCAGTCTGTTCCAACACTTCAATTCACTGTGTAAAGTGAATGGAGTGTTGCTTCACTTTCTAAATACTGTCCTTTCAGAGAAAATCACTTTCCTTTGAAAGTGCCTTAAGCTACTTACAAGCATTCAACAGAAACTCACATGCATTTCTCTGAAAGAGAAGCAGTCTGTTCCAACACTTCAATTCACTGTGCGAAGTGAATGGAGTGTTGCTTCACTTTCTAAATTATGTCCTTTCAGAGAAAATCACGTTCCTTTGAAAGTGCCTTAAGCAACTTGCAAGCATTCACAAGAAACACTAATGCGTTTCTATGAAAGAGAAGCACTCTGTTCCAACACTTCAATTCACTGCACGAAGTGAATGGAGTGTTGCTTCACTTTCTAAATGCTGTCCTTTCAGAGAAAATCACTTTCCTTTGAAAGTGCCTTAAGCTTCTTACAAGCTTTCACCAGACTCACATGCGTTTCTCTGAAAGAGAAGCAGTCTGTTCCAACACTTCAATTCACTGTGTGAAGTGAATGGAGTGCTGCCTCACTTTCTAAATGCTGTCCTTTCAGAGAAAATCACTTTCCTTTGAAAGTGCCTTAAGCTACTTACAAGCATTCACCAGAAACTCACATGCATTTCTCTGAAAGAGAAGCAATCTGTTCCAACACTTCAATTCACTATTCGAAGTGAATGGAGTGTTGCTTCACTTTCTAAATGCTGTCCTTTCAGAGAAAATCACTTTCCTTTGAAAGTGCCTTAATCTACTTACAAGCATTCACCAGAAACTCACATGCGTTTCTCTGAAAGAGAAGCAGTCTGTTCCAACACTTCAATTCACTGTGCGAAGTGAATGGAGTGTTGCTTCACTTTCTAAATGCTGTCCTTTCTGAGAAAATCACTTTCCTTTGAAAGTGCCTTAAGCTACTTGCAAGCATTAGGAAGAAACTCACATGCGTTTCTCTGAAAGAGAAGCAGTCTGTTCCAACACTTCAATTCACTGTGTGAAGTGAATGGAGTGTTGCCTCACTTTCTAAATGCTGTCCTCTCAGAGAAAATCACTTTCCTTTGAAAGTGCCTTAAGCTACTTACAAGCATTCAACAGAAACTCACATGCGTTTCTCTGAAAGTGAAGCAGTCTGTTCCAACACTTCAATTCACTGTGCGAAGTGAATGTAGTGTTGCTTCACTTTCTAAATGCTGTCCTTTCAGAGAAAATCACTTTCCTTTGAAAGTGCCTTAAGCTACTTACAAGCATTAAACAGAAACTCACATGCATTTCTCTGAAAGAGAAGCAGTCTGTTCCAACACTTCAATTCACTGTGCGAAGTGAATGGAGTGTTGCTTCACTTTCTAAATTATGTCCTTTCAGAGAAAATCACTTTCCTTTGAAAGTGCCTTAAGCTACTTACAAGCATTCAACAGAAACTCACATGCGTTTCTCTGAAAGAGAAGCAGTCTGTTCCAACACTTCAATTCAATGTGCGAAGTGAATGGAGTGTTGCTTCACTTTCTAAATGCTGTCCTTTCAGAGAAAATCACTTTCCTTTGAAAGTGCCTTAAGCTACTTGCAAGCATTAGGAAGAAACTCACATGCGTTTCTCTGAAAGAGAAGCAGTCTGTTCCAACACTTCAATTCACTGCACGAAGTGAATGGAGTGTTGCTTCACTTTCTAAATGCTGTCCTTTCAGAGAAAATCACTTTCCTTTGAAAGTGCCTTAAGCTACTTGCAAGCATTAGGAAGAAACTCACATGCGTTTCTCTGAAAGAGAAGCAGTCTGTTCCAACACTTCAATTCACTGCACGAAGTGAATGGAGTGTTGCTTCACTTTCTAAATGCTGTCCTTTCAGAGAAAATCACTTTCCTTTGAAAGTGCCTTAAGCTACTTGCAAGCATTAGGAAGAAACTCACATGCGTTTCTCTGAAAGAGAAGCAGTCTGTTCCAACACTTCAGTTCACTGTGCGAAGTGAATGGAGTGTTGCTTCACTTTCTAAATGATGTCCTTTCAGAGAAAATCACTTTCCTTTGAAAGTGCCTTAAGCTACTTGCAAGCATTAGGAAGAAACACACATGCGTTTCTCTGAAAGAGAAGCAGTCTGTTCCAACACTTCAATTCACTGTGTGAAGTGAATGGAGTGTTGCCTCACTTTCTACATGCTGTCATCTCAGAGAAAATCACTTTCCTTTGAAAGTGCCTTAAGCTACTTGCAAGCATTAGGAAGAAACACACATGCGTTTCTCTGAAAGAGAAGCAGTCTGTTCCAACACTTCAATTCACTGTGTGAAGTGAATGGAGTGTTGCCTCACTTTCTACATGCTGTCATCTCAGAGAAAATCACTTTCCTTTGAAAGTGCCTTAAGCTACTTGCAAGCATTAGGAAGAAACTCACATGCGTTTCTCTGAAAGAGAAGCAGTCTGTTCCAACACTTCAATTCACTGTGCGAAGTGAATGGAGTGTTGCTTCACTTTCTAAATGCTGTCCTTTCAGAGAAAATCACTTTCCTTTGAAAGTGCCTTAAGCTACTTGCAAGCATTAGGAAGAAACTCACATGCGTTTCTCTGAAAGAGAAGCAGTCTGTTCCAACACTTCAATTCACTGTGCGAAGTGAATGGAGTGTTGCTTCACTTTCTAAATGATGTCCTTTCAGAGAAAATCACTTTCCTTTGAAAGTGCCTTAAGCTTCTTGCAAGCATTAGGAAGAAACACACATGCGTTTCTCTGAAAGAGAAGCAGTCTGTTCCAACACTTCAATTCACTGTGTGAAGTGAATGGAGTGTTGCCTCACTTTCTACATGCTGTCATCTCAGAGAAAATCACTTTCCTTTGAAAGTGCCTTAAGCTACTTACAAGCATTCAACAGAAACTCACATGCGTTTCTCTGAAAGTGAAGCAGTCTGTTCCAACACTTCAATTCACTCTGCGAAGTGAATGGAGTGTTGCTTCACTTTCTAAATGATGTCCTTTCAGAGAAAATCACTTTCCTTTGAAAGTGCCTTAAGCTACTTACAAGCATTCAACAGAAACTCACATGCGTTTCTCTGAAAGAGAAGCAGTCTGTTCCAACACTTCAATTCATTGCACGAAGTGAATGGAGTGTTGCTTCACTTTATAAATGCTGTCCTTTCAGAGAAAATCACTTTCCTTTGAAAGTGCCTTAAGCTTCTTACAAGCATTCACCAGAAACTCACATGCCTTTCACTGAAAGAGAATCACTCGGTTCCAACACTTCAATTCACTGCACGAAGTGAATGGAGTGTTGCTTCACTTTCTAAATGCTGTCCTTTCAGAGAAAATCACTTTCCTTTGAAAGTGCCTTAAGCTTCTTACAAGCATTCACCAGAAACTCACATGCGTTTCTCTGAAAGAGAAGCAGTCTGTTCCAACACTTCAATTCACTGTGTGAAGTGAATGGAGTGCTGCCTCACTTTCTAAATGCTGTCCTTTCAGAGAAAATCACTTTCCTTTGAAAGTGCCTTAAGCTACTTTCAAGCATTCACCAGAAACTCACATGCGTTTCTCTGAAAGAGAAGCAGTCTGTTCCAACACTTCAATTCACTGTGCGAAGTGAATGGAGTGTTGCTTCACTTTCTAAATGCTGTCCTTTCAGAGAAAATCACTTTCCTTTGAAAGTGCCTTAAACTACTTGCTAGCATGAGGAAGAAACTCACATGCGTTTCTCTGAAAGAGAAGCAGTCTGTTCCAACACTTCAATTCACTGTGCGAAGTGAATGGAGTGTTGCTTCACTTTCTAAATGCTGTCCTTTCTGAGGAAATCACTTTCCTTTGAAAGTGCCTTAAGCTACTTGCAAGCATTAGGAAGAAACTCACATGCGTTTCTCTGAAAGAGAAGCAGTCTGTTCCAACACTTCAATTCACTGTGTGAAGTGAATGGAGTGTTGCCTCAATTTCTAAATGCTGTCCTCTCAGAGAAAATCACTTTCCTTTGAAAGTGCCTTAAGCTACTTACAAGCATTCAACAGAAACTCACATGCGTTTCTCTGAAAGTGAAGCAGTATGTTCCAACACTTCAATTCACTGTGTGAAGTGAATGGAGTGTTGCTTCACTTTCTAAATGCTGTCCTTTCAGAGAAAATCACTTTCCTTTGAAAGTGCCTTAAGCTACTTACAAGCATTCAACAGAAACTCACATGCATTTCTCTGAAAGAGAAGCAGTCTGTTCCAACACTTCAATTCACTGTGCGAAGTGAATGGAGTGTTGCTTCACTTTCTAAATTATGTCCTTTCAGAGAAAATAACTTTCCTTTGAAATTGCCTTAAGCAACTTGCAAGCATTCACAAGAAACACTAATGCGTTTCTATGAAAGAGAAGCACTCTGTTCCAACACTTCAATTCACTGCACGAAGGGAATGGAGTGTTGCTTCACTTTCTAAATGCTGTCCTTTCAGAGAAAATCACTTTCCTTTGAAAGTGCATTAAGCTACTTACAAGCATTCACCAGAAACTCACATGCGTTTCTCTGAAAGAGAAGCAGTCTGTTCCAACACTTCAATTCACTGTGCGAAGTGAATGGAGTGTTGCTTCACTTTCTAAATGCTGTCCTTTCAGAGAAAATCACTTTCCTTTGAAAGTGCCTTAAGCTACTTGCAAGCATTAGGAAGAAACTCACATGCGTTTCTCTGAAAGAGAAGCAGTCTGTTCCAACACTTCAAATCACTGTGCGAAGTGAATGGAGTGCTGCTTCACTTTCTAAATGCTGTCCTTTCTGAGAAAATCACTTTCCTTTGAAAGTGCCTTAAGCTCCTTGCAAGCATTAGGAAGAAACTCACATGCGTTTCTCTGAAAGAGAAGCAGTCTGTTCCAACACTTCAATTCACTGTGTGAAGTGAATGAAGTCTTGCCTCACTTTCTAAATGCTGTCCTCTCAGAGAAAATCACTTTCCTTTGAAAGTGCCTTAAGCTACTTACAAGCATTCAACAGAAACTCACATGCATTTTTCTGAAAGTGAAGCAGTCTGTTCCAACACTTCAATTCACTGTGTAAAGTGAATGGAGTGTTGCTTCACTTTCTAAATACTGTCCTTTCAGAGAAAATCACTTTCCTTTGAAAGTGCCTTAAGCTACTTACAAGCATTCAACAGAAACTCACATGCATTTCTCTGAAAGAGAAGCAGTCTGTTCCAACACTTCAATTCACTGTGCGAAGTGAATGGAGTGTTGCTTCACTTTCTAAATTATGTCCTTTCAGAGAAAATCACGTTCCTTTGAAAGTGCCTTAAGCAACTTGCAAGCATTCACAAGAAACACTAATGCGTTTCTATGAAAGAGAAGCACTCTGTTCCAACACTTCAATTCACTGCACGAAGTGAATGGAGTGTTGCTTCACTTTCTAAATGCTGTCCTTTCAGAGAAAATCACTTTCCTTTGAAAGTGCCTTAAGCTTCTTACAAGCTTTCACCAGACTCACATGCGTTTCTCTGAAAGAGAAGCAGTCTGTTCCAACACTTCAATTCACTGTGTGAAGTGAATGGAGTGCTGCCTCACTTTCTAAATGCTGTCCTTTCAGAGAAAATCACTTTCCTTTGAAAGTGCCTTAAGCTACTTACAAGCATTCACCAGAAACTCACATGCATTTCTCTGAAAGAGAAGCAATCTGTTCCAACACTTCAATTCACTATTCGAAGTGAATGGAGTGTTGCTTCACTTTCTAAATGCTGTCCTTTCAGAGAAAATCACTTTCCTTTGAAAGTGCCTTAATCTACTTACAAGCATTCACCAGAAACTCACATGCGTTTCTCTGAAAGAGAAGCAGTCTGTTCCAACACTTCAATTCACTGTGCGAAGTGAATGGAGTGTTGCTTCACTTTCTAAATGCTGTCCTTTCTGAGAAAATCACTTTCCTTTGAAAGTGCCTTAAGCTACTTGCAAGCATTAGGAAGAAACTCACATGCGTTTCTCTGAAAGAGAAGCAGTCTGTTCCAACACTTCAATTCACTGTGTGAAGTGAATGGAGTGTTGCCTCACTTTCTAAATGCTGTCCTCTCAGAGAAAATCACTTTCCTTTGAAAGTGCCTTAAGCTACTTACAAGCATTCAACAGAAACTCACATGCGTTTCTCTGAAAGTGAAGCAGTCTGTTCCAACACTTCAATTCACTGTGCGAAGTGAATGTAGTGTTGCTTCACTTTCTAAATGCTGTCCTTTCAGAGAAAATCACTTTCCTTTGAAAGTGCCTTAAGCTACTTACAAGCATTAAACAGAAACTCACATGCATTTCTCTGAAAGAGAAGCAGTCTGTTCCAACACTTCAATTCACTGTGCGAAGTGAATGGAGTGTTGCTTCACTTTCTAAATTATGTCCTTTCAGAGAAAATCACTTTCCTTTGAAAGTGCCTTAAGCTACTTACAAGCATTCAACAGAAACTCACATGCGTTTCTCTGAAAGAGAAGCAGTCTGTTCCAACACTTCAATTCAATGTGCGAAGTGAATGGAGTGTTGCTTCACTTTCTAAATGCTGTCCTTTCAGAGAAAATCACTTTCCTTTGAAAGTGCCTTAAGCTACTTGCAAGCATTAGGAAGAAACTCACATGCGTTTCTCTGAAAGAGAAGCAGTCTGTTCCAACACTTCAATTCACTGCACGAAGTGAATGGAGTGTTGCTTCACTTTCTAAATGCTGTCCTTTCAGAGAAAATCACTTTCCTTTGAAAGTGCCTTAAGCTACTTGCAAGCATTAGGAAGAAACTCACATGCGTTTCTCTGAAAGAGAAGCAGTCTGTTCCAACATTTCAGTTCACTGTGCGAAGTGAATGGAGTGTTACTTCACTTTCTAAATGATGTCCTTTCAGAGAAAATCACTTTCCTTTGAAAGTGCCTTAAGCTACTTGCAAGCATTAGGAAGAAACACACATGCGTTTCTCTGAAAGAGAAGCAGTCTGTTCCAACACTTCAATTCACTGTGTGAAGTGAATGGAGTGTTGCCTCACTTTCTACATGCTGTCATCTCAGAGAAAATCACTTTCCTTTGAAAGTGCCTTAAGCTACTTGCAAGCATTAGGAAGAAACACACATGCGTTTCTCTGAAAGAGAAGCAGTCTGTTCCAACACTTCAATTCACTGTGTGAAGTGAATGGAGTGTTGCCTCACTTTCTACATGCTGTCATCTCAGAGAAAATCACTTTCCTTTGAAAGTGCCTTAAGCTACTTACAAGCATTCAACAGAAACTCACATGCGTTTCTCTGAAAGTGAAGCAGTCTGTTCCAACACTTCAATTCACTCTGCGAAGTGAATGGAGTGTTGCTTCACTTTCTAAATGATGTCCTTTCAGAGAAAATCACTTTCCTTTGAAAGTGCCTTAAGCTACTTACAAGCATTCAACAGAAACTCACATGCATTTCTCTGAAAGAGAAGCAGTCTGTTCCAACACTTCAATTCATTGCACGAAGTGAATGGAGTGTTGCTTCACTTTATAAATGCTGTCCTTTCAGAGAAAATCACTTTCCTTTGAAAGTGCCTTAAGCTTCTTACAAGCATTCACCAGAAACTCACATGCCTTTCACTGAAAGAGAATCACTCGGTTCCAACACTTCAATTCACTGCACGAAGTGAATGGAGTGTTGCTTCACTTTCTAAATGCTGTCCTTTCAGAGAAAATCACTTTCCTTTGAAAGTGCCTTAAGCTTCTTACAAGCATTCACCAGAAACTCACATGCGTTTCTCTGAAAGAGAAGCAGTCTGTTCCAACACTTCAATTCACTGTGTGAAGTGAATGGAGTGCTGCCTCACTTTCTAAATGCTGTCCTTTCAGAGAAAATCACTTTCCTTTGAAAGTGCCTTAAGCTACTTTCAAGCATTCACCAGAAACTCACATGCGTTTCTCTGAAAGAGAAGCAGTCTGTTCCAACACTTCAATTCACTGTGCGAAGTGAATGGAGTGTTGCTTCACTTTCTAAATGCTGTCCTTTCAGAGAAAATCACTTTCCTTTGAAAGTGCCTTAAACTACTTGCTAGCATGAGGAAGAAACTCACATGCGTTTCTCTGAAAGAGAAGCAGTCTGTTCCAACACTTCAATTCACTGTGCGAAGTGAATGGAGTGTTGCTTCACTTTCTAAATGCTGTCCTTTCTGAGGAAATCACTTTCCTTTGAAAGTGCCTTAAGCTACTTGCAAGCATTAGGAAGAAACTCACATGCGTTTCTCTGAAAGAGAAGCAGTCTGTTCCAACACTTCAATTCACTGTGTGAAGTGAATGGAGTGTTGCCTCAATTTCTAAATGCTGTCCTCTCAGAGAAAATCACTTTCCTTTGAAAGTGCCTTAAGCTACTTACAAGCATTCAACAGAAACTCACATGCGTTTCTCTGAAAGTGAAGCAGTATGTTCCAACACTTCAATTCACTGTGTGAAGTGAATGGAGTGTTGCTTCACTTTCTAAATGCTGTCCTTTCAGAGAAAATCACTTTCCTTTGAAAGTGCCTTAAGCTACTTACAAGCATTCAACAGAAACTCACATGCATTTCTCTGAAAGAGAAGCAGTCTGTTCCAACACTTCAATTCACTGTGCGAAGTGAATGGAGTGTTGCTTCACTTTCTAAATTATGTCCTTTCAGAGAAAATAACTTTCCTTTGAAATTGCCTTAAGCAACTTGCAAGCATTCACAAGAAACACTAATGCGTTTCTATGAAAGAGAAGCACTCTGTTCCAACACTTCAATTCACTGCACGAAGGGAATGGAGTGTTGCTTCACTTTCTAAATGCTGTCCTTTCAGAGAAAATCACTTTCCTTTGAAAGTGCATTAAGCTACTTACAAGCATTCACCAGAAACTCACATGCGTTTCTCTGAAAGAGAAGCAGTCTGTTCCAACACTTCAATTCACTGTGCGAAGTGAATGGAGTGTTGCTTCACTTTCTAAATGCTGTCCTTTCAGAGAAAATCACTTTCCTTTGAAAGTGCCTTAAGCTACTTGCAAGCATTAGGAAGAAACTCACATGCGTTTCTCTGAAAGAGAAGCAGTCTGTTCCAACACTTCAAATCACTGTGCGAAGTGAATGGAGTGCTGCTTCACTTTCTAAATGCTGTCCTTTCTGAGAAAATCACTTTCCTTTGAAAGTGCCTTAAGCTCCTTGCAAGCATTAGGAAGAAACTCACATGCGTTTCTCTGAAAGAGAAGCAGTCTGTTCCAACACTTCAATTCACTGTGTGAAGTGAATGAAGTCTTGCCTCACTTTCTAAATGCTGTCCTCTCAGAGAAAATCACTTTCCTTTGAAAGTGCCTTAAGCTACTTACAAGCATTCAACAGAAACTCACATGCATTTTTCTGAAAGTGAAGCAGTCTGTTCCAACACTTCAATTCACTGTGTAAAGTGAATGGAGTGTTGCTTCACTTTCTAAATACTGTCCTTTCAGAGAAAATCACTTTCCTTTGAAAGTGCCTTAAGCTACTTACAAGCATTCAACAGAAACTCACATGCATTTCTCTGAAAGAGAAGCAGTCTGTTCCAACACTTCAATTCACTGTGCGAAGTGAATGGAGTGTTGCTTCACTTTCTAAATTATGTCCTTTCAGAGAAAATCACTTTCCTTTGAAAGTGCCTTAAGCAACTTGCAAGCATTCACAAGAAACACTAATGCGTTTCTATGAAAGAGAAGCACTCTGTTCCAACACTTCAATTCACTGCACGAAGTGAATGGAGTGTTGCTTCACTTTCTAAATGCTGTCCTTTCAGAGAAAATCACTTTCCTTTGAAAGTGCCTTAAGCTTCTTACAAGCTTTCACCAGACTCACATGCGTTTCTCTGAAAGAGAAGCAGTCTGTTCCAACACTTCAATTCACTGTGTGAAGTGAATGGAGTGCTGCCTCACTTTCTAAATGCTGTCCTTTCAGAGAAAATCACTTTCCTTTGAAAGTGCCTTAAGCTACTTACAAGCATTCACCAGAAACTCACATGCATTTCTCTGAAAGAGAAGCAATCTGTTCCAACACTTCAATTCACTATTCGAAGTGAATGGAGTGTTGCTTCACTTTCTAAATGCTGTCCTTTCAGAGAAAATCACTTTCCTTTGAAAGTGCCTTAATCTACTTACAAGCATTCACCAGAAACTCACATGCGTTTCTCTGAAAGAGAAGCAGTCTGTTCCAACACTTCAATTCACTGTGCGAAGTGAATGGAGTGTTGCTTCACTTTCTAAATGCTGTCCTTTCTGAGAAAATCACTTTCCTTTGAAAGTGCCTTAAGCTACTTGCAAGCATTAGGAAGAAACTCACATGCGTTTCTCTGAAAGAGAAGCAGTCTGTTCCAACACTTCAATTCACTGTGTGAAGTGAATGGAGTGTTGCCTCACTTTCTAAATGCTGTCCTCTCAGAGAAAATCACTTTCCTTTGAAAGTGCCTTAAGCTACTTACAAGCATTCAACAGAAACTCACATGCGTTTCTCTGAAAGTGAAGCAGTCTGTTCCAACACTTCAATTCACTGTGCGAAGTGAATGTAGTGTTGCTTCACTTTCTAAATGCTGTCCTTTCAGAGAAAATCACTTTCCTTTGAAAGTGCCTTAAGCTACTTACAAGCATTAAACAGAAACTCACATGCATTTCTCTGAAAGAGAAGCAGTCTGTTCCAACACTTCAATTCACTGTGCGAAGTGAATGGAGTGTTGCTTCACTTTCTAAATTATGTCCTTTCAGAGAAAATCACTTTCCTTTGAAAGTGCCTTAAGCTACTTACAAGCATTCAACAGAAACTCACATGCGTTTCTCTGAAAGAGAAGCAGTCTGTTCCAACACTTCAATTCAATGTGCGAAGTGAATGGAGTGTTGCTTCACTTTCTAAATGCTGTCCTTTCAGAGAAAATCACTTTCCTTTGAAAGTGCCTTAAGCTACTTGCAAGCATTAGGAAGAAACTCACATGCGTTTCTCTGAAAGAGAAGCAGTCTGTTCCAACACTTCAATTCACTGCACGAAGTGAATGGAGTGTTGCTTCACTTTCTAAATGCTGTCCTTTCAGAGAAAATCACTTTCCTTTGAAAGTGCCTTAAGCTACTTGCAAGCATTAGGAAGAAACTCACATGCGTTTCTCTGAAAGAGAAGCAGTCTGTTCCAACATTTCAGTTCACTGTGCGAAGTGAATGGAGTGTTACTTCACTTTCTAAATGATGTCCTTTCAGAGAAAATCACTTTCCTTTGAAAGTGCCTTAAGCTACTTGCAAGCATTAGGAAGAAACACACATGCGTTTCTCTGAAAGAGAAGCAGTCTGTTCCAACACTTCAATTCACTGTGTGAAGTGAATGGAGTGTTGCCTCACTTTCTACATGCTGTCATCTCAGAGAAAATCACTTTCCTTTGAAAGTGCCTTAAGCTACTTGCAAGCATTAGGAAGAAACACACATGCGTTTCTCTGAAAGAGAAGCAGTCTGTTCCAACACTTCAATTCACTGTGTGAAGTGAATGGAGTGTTGCCTCACTTTCTACATGCTGTCATCTCAGAGAAAATCACTTTCCTTTGAAAGTGCCTTAAGCTACTTGCAAGCATTAGGAAGAAACTCACATGCGTTTCTCTGAAAGAGAAGCAGTCTGTTCCAACACTTCAATTCACTGTGCGAAGTGAATGGAGTGTTGCTTCACTTTCTAAATGATGTCCTTTCAGAGAAAATCACTTTCCTTTGAAAGTGCCTTAAGCTTCTTGCAAGCATTAGGAAGAAACACACATGCGTTTCTCTGAAAGAGAAGCAGTCTGTTCCAACACTTCAATTCACTGTGTGAAGTGAATGGAGTGTTGGCTCACTTTCTACATGCTGTCATCTCAGAGAAAATCACTTTCCTTTGAAAGTGCCTTAAGCTACTTACAAGCATTCAACAGAAACTCACATGCGTTTCTCTGAAAGTGAAGCAGTCTGTTCCAACACTTCAATTCACTCTGCGAAGTGAATGGAGTGTTGCTTCACTTTCTAAATGATGTCCTTTCAGAGAAAATCACTTTCCTTTGAAAGTGCCTTAAGCTACTTACAAGCATTCAACAGAAACTCACATGCGTTTCTCTGAAAGAGAAGCAGTCTGTTCCAACACTTCAATTCATTGCACGAAGTGAATGGAGTGTTGCTTCACTTTATAAATGCTGTCCTTTCAGAGAAAATCACTTTCCTTTGAAAGTGCCTTAAGCTTCTTACAAGCATTCACCAGAAACTCACATGCCTTTCACTGAAAGAGAATCACTCGGTTCCAACACTTCAATTCACTGTGCGAAGTGAATGGTGTGTTGCTTCACTTTATAAATGCTGTCCTTTCAGAGAAAATCACTTTCCTTTGAAAGTGCCTTAAGCTACTTGCAAGCATTAGGAAGAAACTCACATGCGTTTCTCTGAAAGAGAAGCAGTCTGTTCCAACACTTCAATTCACTGTGCGAAGTGAATGGAGTGTTGCCTCACTTTCTAAATGCTGTCCTTTCAGAGAAAATCACTTTCCTTTGAAAGTGCCTTAAGCTACTTGCAAGCATTAGGAAGAAACTCACATGCGTTTCTCTGAAAGAGAAGCAGTCTGTTCCAACACTTCAATTCACTGCACGAAGTGAATGGAGTGTTGCTTCACTTTCTAAATGCTGTCCTTTCAGAGAAAATCACTTTCCTTTGAAAGTGCCTTAAGCTACTTGCAAGCATTAGGAAGAAACTCACATGCGTTTCTCTGAAAGAGAAGCAGTCTGTTCCAACATTTCAGTTCACTGTGCGAAGTGAATGGAGTGTTGCTTCACTTTCTAAATGATGTCCTTTCAGAGAAAATCACTTTCCTTTGAAAGTGCCTTAAGCTACTTGCAAGCATTAGGAAGAAACACACATGCGTTTCTCTGAAAGAGAAGCAGTCTGTTCCAACACTTCAATTCACTGTGTGAAGTGAATGGAGTGTTGCCTCACTTTCTACATGCTGTCATCTCAGAGAAAATCACTTTCCTTTGAAAGTGCCTTAAGCTACTTGCAAGCATTAGGAAGAAACACACATGCGTTTCTCTGAAAGAGAAGCAGTCTGTTCCAACACTTCAATTCACTGTGTGAAGTGAATGGAGTGTTGCCTCACTTTCTACATGCTGTCATCTCAGAGAAAATCACTTTCCTTTGAAAGTGCCTTAAGCTACTTACAAGCATTCAACAGAAACTCACATGCGTTTCTCTGAAAGTGAAGCAGTCTGTTCCAACACTTCAATTCACTCTGCGAAGTGAATGGAGTGTTGCTTCACTTTCTAAATGATGTCCTTTCAGAGAAAATCACTTTCCTTTGAAAGTGCCTTAAGCTACTTACAAGCATTCAACAGAAACTCACATGCGTTTCTCTGAAAGAGAAGCAGTCTGTTCCAACACTTCAATTCATTGCACGAAGTGAATGGAGTGTTGCTTCACTTTATAAATGCTGTCCTTTCAGAGAAAATCACTTTCCTTTGAAAGTGCCTTAAGCTTCTTACAAGCATTCACCAGAAACTCACATGCCTTTCACTGAAAGAGAATCACTCGGTTCCAACACTTCAATTCACTGTGCGAAGTGAATGGTGTGTTGCTTCACTTTATAAATGCTGTCCTTTCAGAGAAAATCACTTTCCTTTGAAAGTGCCTTAAGCTACTTGCAAGCATTAGGAAGAAACTCACATGCGTTTCTCTGAAAGAGAAGCAGTCTGTTCCAACACTTCAATTCACTGTGCGAAGTGAATGGAGTGTTGCCTCACTTTCTAAATGCTGTCCTTTCAGAGAAAATCACTTTCCTTTGAAAGTGCCTTAAGCTACTTGCAAGCATTAGGAAGAAACTCACATGCGTTTCTCTGAAAGAGAAGCAGTCTGTTCCAACACTTCAGTTCACTGTGTGAAGTGAATGGAGTGCTGCCTCACTTTCTAAATGCTGTCCTTTCAGAGAAAATCACTTTCCTTTGAAAGTGCCTTAAGCTACTTACAAGCATTCAACAGAAACTCACATGCGTTTCTCTGAAAGTGAAGCAGTCTGTTCCAACACTTCAATTCACTGTGCGAAGTGAATGGAGTGTTGCTTCACTTTCTAAATGCTGTCCTTTCAGAGAAAATCACTTTCCATTGAAAGTGCCTTAAGCTACTTACAAGCATTCAACAGAAACTCACATGCATTTCTCTGAAAGAGAAGCATTCTGTTCCAACACTTCAATTCACTGTGCGAAGTGAATGGAGTGTTGCTTCACTTTCTAAATTATGTCCTTTCAGAGAAAATCACTTTCCTTTGAAAGTGCCTTAAGCAACTTGCAAGCATTCACAAGAAACACTAATGCGTTTCTCTGAAAGAGAAGCAGTCTGTTCCAACACTTCAATTCACTGTGCGAAGTGAATGGAGTGTTGCTTCACTTTCTAAATGCTGTCCTTTCAGAGAAAATCACTTTCCTTCGAAAGTGCCTTAAGCTTCTTACAAGGATTCACCAGAAACTCACATGCGTTTCTCTGAAAGAGAAGCAGTCGGTTCCAACACTTCAATTCACTGTGCGAAGTGAACGGAGTGTTGCTTCATTTTCTAAATGCTGTCCTTTCAGAGAAAATCACTTTCCTTTGAAAGTGCCTTAAGCTACTTGCAAGCATTAGGAAGAAACTCACATGCGTTTCTCTGAAAGAGAAGCAGTCTGTTCCAACACTTCAGTTCACAGTGCGAAGTGAATGGAGTGTTGCTTCACTTTCTAAATGATGTCCTTTCAGAGAAAATCACTTTCCTTTGAAAGTGCCTTAAGCTACTTGCAAGCATTAGGAAGAAACACACATGCGTTTCTCTGAAAGAGAAGCAGTCTGTTCCAACACTTCAATTCACTGTGTGAAGTGAATGGAGTGTTGCCTCACTTTCTACATGCTGTCATCTCAGAGAAAATCACTTTCCTTTGAAAGTGCCTTAAGCTACTTGCAAGCATTAGGAAGAAACACACATGCGTTTCTCTGAAAGAGAAGCAGTCTGTTCCAACACTTCAATTCACTGTGTGAAGTGAATGGAGTGTTGCCTCACTTTCTACATGCTGTCATCTCAGAGAAAATCACTTTCCTTTGAAAGTGCCTTAAGCTACTTGCAAGCATTAGGAAGAAACTCACATGCGTTTCTCTGAAAGAGAAGCAGTCTGTTCCAACACTTCAGTTCACTGTGCGAAGTGAATGGAGTGTTGCTTCACTTTCTAAATGCTGTCCTTTCAGAGAAAATCACTTTCCTTTGAAAGTGCCTTAAGCTACTTGCAAGCATTAGGAAGAAACTCACATGCGTTTCTCTGAAAGAGAAGCAGTCTGTTCCAACACTTCAATTCACTGTGCGAAGTGAATGGAGTGTTGCTTCACTTTCTAAATGATGTCCTTTCAGAGAAAATCACTTTCCTTTGAAAGTGCCTTAAGCTTCTTGCAAGCATTAGGAAGAAACACACATGCGTTTCTCTGAAAGAGAAGCAGTCTGTTCCAACACTTCAATTCACTGTGTGAAGTGAATGGAGTGTTGCCTCACTTTCTACATGCTGTCATCTCAGAGAAAATCACTTTCCTTTGAAAGTGCCTTAAGCTACTTACAAGCATTCAACAGAAACTCACATGCGTTTCTCTGAAAGTGAAGCAGTCTGTTCCAACACTTCAATTCACTCTGCGATGTGAATGGAGTGTTGCTTCACTTTCTAAATGATGTCCTTTCAGAGAAAATCACTTTCCTTTGAAAGTGCCTTAAGCTACTTACAAGCATTCAACAGAAACTCACATGCGTTTCTCTGAAAGAGAAGCAGTCTGTTCCAACACTTCAATTCATTGCACGAAGTGAATGGAGTGTTGCTTCACTTTATAAATGCTGTCCTTTCAGAGAAAATCACTTTCCTTTGAAAGTGTCTTAAGCTTCTTACAAGCATTCACCAGAAACTCACATGCCTTTCACTGAAAGAGAATCACTCGGTTACAACACTTCAATTCACTGTGCGAAGTGAATGGTGTGTTGCTTCACTTTATAAATGCTGTCCTTTCAGAGAAAATCACTTTCCTTTGAAAGTGCCTTAAGCTACTTGCAAGCATTAGGAAGAAACTCACATGCGTTTCTCTGAAAGAGAAGCAGTCTGTTCCAACACTTCAATTCACTGTGCGAAGTGAATGGAGTGTTGCCTCACTTTCTAAATGCTGTCCTTTCAGAGAAAATCACTTTCCTTTGAAAGTGCCTTAAGCTACTTGCAAGCATTAGGAAGAAACTCACATGCGTTTCTCTGAAAGAGAAGCAGTCTGTTCCAACACTTCAGTTCACTGTGTGAAGTGAATGGAGTGCTGCCTCACTTTCTAAATGCTGTCCTTTCAGAGAAAATCACTTTCCTTTGAAAGTGCCTTAAGCTACTTACAAGCATTCAACAGAAACTCACATGCGTTTCTCTGAAAGTGAAGCAGTCTGTTCCAACACTTCAATTCACTGTGCGAAGTGAATGGAGTGTTGCTTCACTTTCTAAATGCTGTCCTTTCAGAGAAAATCACTTTCCATTGAAAGTGCCTTAAGCTACTTACAAGCATTCAACAGAAACTCACATGCATTTCTCTGAAAGAGAAGCAGTCTGTTCCAACACTTCAATTCACTGTGCGAAGTGAATGGAGTGTTGCTTCACTTTCTAAATTATGTCCTTTCAGAGAAAATCACTTTCCTTTGAAAGTGCCTTAAGCAACTTGCAAGCATTCACAAGAAACACTAATGCGTTTCTCTGAAAGAGAAGCAGTCTGTTCCAACACTTCAATTCACTGTGCGAAGTGAATGGAGTGTTGCTTCACTTTCTAAATGCTGTCCTTTCAGAGAAAATCACTTTCCTTCGAAAGTGCCTTAAGCTTCTTACAAGGATTCACCAGAAACTCACATGCGTTTCTCTGAAAGAGAAGCAGTCGGTTCCAACACTTCAATTCACTGTGCGAAGTGAACGGAGTGTTGCTTCATTTTCTAAATGCTGTCCTTTCAGAGAAAATCACTTTCCTTTGAAAGTGCCTTAAGCTACTTGCAAGCATTAGGAAGAAACTCACATGCGTTTCTCTGAAAGAGAAGCAGTCTGTTCCAACACTTCAGTTCACTGTGCGAAGTGAATGGAGTGTTGCTTCACTTTCTAAATGATGTCCTTTCAGAGAAAATCACTTTCCTTTGAAAGTGCCTTAAGCTACTTGCAAGCATTAGGAAGAAACACACATGCGTTTCTCTGAAAGAGAAGCAGTCTGTTCCAACACTTCAATTCACTGTGTGAAGTGAATGGAGTGTTGCCTCACTTTCTACATGCTGTCATCTCAGAGAAAATCACTTTCCTTTGAAAGTGCCTTAAGCTACTTGCAAGCATTAGGAAGAAACACACATGCGTTTCTCTGAAAGAGAAGCAGTCTGTTCCAACACTTCAATTCACTGTGTGAAGTGAATGGAGTGTTGCCTCACTTTCTACATGCTGTCATCTCAGAGAAAATCACTTTCCTTTGAAAGTGCCTTAAGCTACTTGCAAGCATTAGGAAGAAACTCACATGCGTTTCTCTGAAAGAGAAGCAGTCTGTTCCAACACTTCAGTTCACTGTGCGAAGTGAATGGAGTGTTGCTTCACTTTCTAAATGCTGTCCTTTCAGAGAAAATCACTTTCCTTTGAAAGTGCCTTAAGCTACTTGCAAGCATTAGGAAGAAACTCACATGCGTTTCTCTGAAAGAGAAGCAGTCTGTTCCAACACTTCAATTCACTGTGCGAAGTGAATGGAGTGTTGCTTCACTTTCTAAATGATGTCCTTTCAGAGAAAATCACTTTCCTTTGAAAGTGCCTTAAGCTTCTTGCAAGCATTAGGAAGAAACACACATGCGTTTCTCTGAAAGAGAAGCAGTCTGTTCCAACACTTCAATTCACTGTGTGAAGTGAATGGAGTGTTGCCTCACTTTCTACATGCTGTCATCTCAGAGAAAATCACTTTCCTTTGAAAGTGCCTTAAGCTACTTACAAGCATTCAACAGAAACTCACATGCGTTTCTCTGAAAGTGAAGCAGTCTGTTCCAACACTTCAATTCACTCTGCGATGTGAATGGAGTGTTGCTTCACTTTCTAAATGATGTCCTTTCAGAGAAAATCACTTTCCTTTGAAAGTGCCTTAAGCTACTTACAAGCATTCAACAGAAACTCACATGCGTTTCTCTGAAAGAGAAGCAGTCTGTTCCAACACTTCAATTCATTGCACGAAGTGAATGGAGTGTTGCTTCACTTTATAAATGCTGTCCTTTCAGAGAAAATCACTTTCCTTTGAAAGTGTCTTAAGCTTCTTACAAGCATTCACCAGAAACTCACATGCCTTTCACTGAAAGAGAATCACTCGGTTACAACACTTCAATTCACTGTGCGAAGTGAATGGTGTGTTGCTTCACTTTATAAATGCTGTCCTTTCAGAGAAAATCACTTTCCTTTGAAAGTGCCTTAAGCTACTTGCAAGCATTAGGAAGAAACTCACATGCGTTTCTC
The DNA here is from genome assembly GCF_982192425.1 of Myodes glareolus. Classification (NCBI taxonomy): domain Eukaryota; kingdom Metazoa; phylum Chordata; class Mammalia; order Rodentia; family Cricetidae; genus Myodes; species Myodes glareolus. The sequence goes on from NC_142042.1 coordinate 72,313,485, forward strand.
TGAAAGAGAAGCAGTCTGTTCCAACACTTCAATTCACTGTGCGAAGTGAATGGAGTGTTGCCTCACTTTCTAAATGCTGTCCTTTCAGAGAAAATCACTTTCCTTTGAAAGTGCCTTAAGCTACTTGCAAGCATTAGGAAGAAACTCACATGCGTTTCTCTGAAAGAGAAGCAGTCTGTTCCAACACTTCAGTTCACTGTGTGAAGTGAATGGAGTGCTGCCTCACTTTCTAAATGCTGTCCTTTCAGAGAAAATCACTTTCCTTTGAAAGTGCCTTAAGCTACTTACAAGCATTCAACAGAAACTCACATGCGTTTCTCTGAAAGTGAAGCAGTCTGTTCCAACACTTCAATTCACTGTGCGAAGTGAATGGAGTGTTGCTTCACTTTCTAAATGCTGTCCTTTCAGAGAAAATCACTTTCCATTGAAAGTGCCTTAAGCTACTTACAAGCATTCAACAGAAACTCACATGCATTTCTCTGAAAGAGAAGCAGTCTGTTCCAACACTTCAATTCACTGTGCGAAGTGAATGGAGTGTTGCTTCACTTTCTAAATTATGTCCTTTCAGAGAAAATCACTTTCCTTTGAAAGTGCCTTAAGCAAATTGCAAGCATTCACAAGAAACACTAATGCGTTTCTCTGAAAGAGAAGCAGTCTGTTCCAACACTTCAATTCACTGTGCGAAGTGAATGGAGTGTTGCTTCACTTTCTAAATGCTGTCCTTTCAGAGAAAATCACTTTCCTTCGAAAGTGCCTTAAGCTTCTTACAAGCATTCACCAGAAACTCACATGCGTTTCTCTGAAAGAGAAGCAGTCGGTTCCAACACTTCAATTCACTGTGCGAAGTGAACGGAGTGTTGCTTCATTTTCTAAATGCTGTCCTTTCAGAGAAAATCACTTTCCTTTGAAAGTGCCTTAAGCTACTTGCAAGCATTAGGAAGAAACTCACATGCATTTCTCTGAAAGAGAAGCAGTCTGTTCCAACACTTCAATTCACTGTGTGAAGTGAAAAGAGTGTTGCCTCACTTTCTAAATGCTGTGCTCTCAGAGAAAATCACTTCCCTTTGAAAGTGCCTTAAGCAATTTACAAGCATTTAACAGAAACTCACATGCGTTTCTCTGAAAGAGAAGCAGTCTGTTCTAATACTTCAATTCACTCTGCGAAGTGAATGGAGTATTGCTTCACTTTCTAAATGCTGTCCTTTCAGAGAAAATCACTTTCCTTTGAAAGTGCCTTAAGATACTTACAAGCATTCAACAGAAACTCACATGCGTTTCTCTGAAAGAGAAGCAGTCTGTTCCAACACTTCAATTCAATGTGCGAAGTGAATGGAGTGTTGCTTCACTTTCTAAATGCTGTCCTTTCAGAGAAAATCACTTTCCTTTGAAAGTGCCTTAAGCTACATGCAAGCATTAGGAAGAAACTCACATGCGTTTCTCTGAAAGAGAAGCAGTCTGTTCCAACACTTCAATTCACTGTGCGAAGTGAATGGAGTGTTGCTTCACTTTCTAAATGCTGTCTTTTCAGAGAAAATCACTTTCCTTTGAAAGTGCCTTAAGCTACTTGCAAGCATTAGGAAGAAACTCACATGCGTTTCTCTGAAAGAGAAGCAGTCTGTTCCAACACTTCAGTTCACTGTGTGAAGTGAATGGAGTGTTGCCTCACTTTCTAAATGCTGTCCTTTCAGAGAAAATCACTTTCCTTTGAAAGTGCCTTAAGCTACTTACAAGCATTCAACAGAAACTCACATGCATTTCTCTGAAAGAGAAGCAGTCTGTTCCAACACTTCAATTCACTGTTCGAAGTGAAGGGAGTGTTGCTTCACTTTCTAAATGCTGTCCTTTCAGAGAAAATCACTTTCCTTTGAAAGTGCCTTAAGCTACTTACAAGCATTCACCAGAAACTCACATGCGTTTCTCTGAAAGAGAAGCAGTCTGTTCCAACACTTCAATTCACTGTGCGAAGTGAATGGAGTGTTGCCTCACTTTCTACATGCTGTCATCTCAGAGAAAATCACTTTCTTTGAAAGTGCCTTAAGCTACTTACAAGCATTCAACAGAAACTCACATGCGTTTCTCTGAAAGTGAAGCAGTCTGTTCCAACTCTTCAATTCACTCTGCGAAGTGAATGGAGTGTTGCTTCACTTTCTAAATGATGTCCTTTCAGAGAAAATCACTTTCCCTTGAAAGTGCCTTAAGCTACTTACAAGCATTCAACAGAAACTCACATGCGTTTCTCTGAAAGAGAAGCAGTCTGTTCCAACACTTCAATTCAATGTGCGAAGTGAATGGAGTGTTGCTTCACTTTCTAAATGCTGTCCTTTCAAAGAAAATCACTTTCCTTTGAAAGTGCCTTAAGCTACTTGCAAGCATTAGGAAGAAACTCACATGCGTTTCTCTGAAAGAGAAGCAGTCTGTTCCAACACTTAAATTCACTGTGCGAAGTGAATGGAGTGTTGCTACACTTTCTAAATGCTGTCCTTTCAGAGAAAATCACTTTCCTTTGAAAGTGCCTTAAGCTACTTGCAAGCATTAGGAAGAAACTCACATGCGTTTCTCTGAAAGAGAAGCAGTCTGTTCCGACACTTCAGTTCACTGTGTGAAGTGAATGGAGTGTTGCCTCACTTTCTAAATGCTGTCCTTTCAGAGAAAATCACTTTCCTTTGAAAGTGTCTTAAGCTACTTACAAGCATTCAACAGAAACTCACATGCATTTCTCTGAAAGAGAAGCAGTCTGTTCCAACACTTCAATTCACTGTTCGAAGTGAAGGGAGTGTTGCTTCACTTTCTAAATGCTGTCCTTTCAGAGAAAATCACTTTCCTTTGAAAGTGCCTTAAGCTACTTACAAGCATTCACCAGAAACTCACATGCGTTTCTCTGAAAGAGAAGCAGTCTGTTCCAACGCTTCAATTCACTGTGCGAAGTGAATGGAGTGTTGCTTCACTTTCTAAATGCTGTCCTTTCTGAGAAAATCACTTTCCTTTGAAAGTGCCTTAAGCTACTTGCAAGCATTCGGAAGAAACTCACATGCGTTTCTCTGAAAGAGAAGCAGTCTGTTCCAACACTTCAATTCACTGTGCGAAGTGAATGGAGTGTTGCTTCACTTTCTAAATGCTGTCCTTTCTGAGAAAATCACTTTCCTTTGAAAGTGCCTTAAGCTACTTGCAAGCATTAGGAAGAAACTCACATGCGTATCTCTGAAAGAGAAGCAGTCTGTTCCAACACTTCAATTCACTGTGTGAAGTGAATGGAGTGTTGCCTCACTTTCTAAATGCTGTCCTTTCAGAGAAAATCACTTTCCTTTGAAAGTGCCTTAAGCTACTTACAAGCATTCAACAGAAACTCACATGCGTTTCTCTGAAAGTGAAGCAGTCTGTTCCAACACTTCAATTCACTGTGCGAAGTGAATGTAGTGTTGCTTCACTTTCTAAATGCTGTCCTTTCAGAGAAAATCACTTTCCTTTGAAAGTGCCTTAAGCTACTTACAAGCATTCAACAGAAACTCACATGCATTTCTCTGAAAGAGAAGCAGTCTGTTCCAACACTTCAATTCACTGTGCGAAGTGAATGGAGTGTTGCTTCACTTTCTAAATTATGTCCTTTCAGAGAAAATCACTTTCCTTTGAAAGTGCCTTAAGCTACTTACAAGCATTCAACAGAAACTCACATGCGTTTCTCTGAAAGAGAAGCAGTCTGTTCCAACACTTCAATTCAATGTGCGAAGTGAATGGAGTGTTGCTTCACTTTCTAAATGCTGTCCTTTCTGAGAAAATCACTTTCCTTTGAAAGTGCCTTAAGCTACTTGCAAGCATTAGGAAGAAACTCACATGCGTTTCTCTGAAAGAGAAGCAGTCTGTTCCGACACTTCAGTTCACTGTGTGAAGTGAATGGAGTGTTGCCTCACTTTCTAAATGCTGTCCTTTCAGAGAAAATCACTTTCCTTTGAAAGTGTCTTAAGCTACATACAAGCATTCAACAGAAACTCACATGCATTTCTCTGAAAGAGAAGCAGTCTGTTCCAACACTTCAATTCACTGTTCGAAGTGAAGGGAGTGTTGCTTCACTTTCTAAATGCTGTCCTTTCAGAGAAAATCACTTTCCTTTGAAAGTGCCTTAAGCTACTTACAAGCATTCACCAGAAACTCACATGCGTTTCTCTGAAAGAGAAGCAGTCTGTTCCAACGCTTCAGTTCACTGTGCGAAGTGAATGGAGTGTTGCTTCACTTTCTAAATGCTGTCCTTTCAGAGAAAATCACTTTCCTTTGAAAATGCCTTAAGCTACTTGCAAGCATTCGGAAGAAACTCACATGCGTTTCTCTGAAAGAGAAGCAGTCTGTTCCAACACTTCAATTCACTGTGCGAAGTGAATGGAGTGTTGCTTCACTTTCTAAATGCTGTCCTTTCTGAGAAAATCACTTTCCTTTGAAAGTGCCTTAAGCTACTTGCAAGCATTAGGAAGAAACTCACATGCGTTTCTCTGAAAGAGAAGCAGTCTGTTCCAACACTTCAATTCACTGTGTGAAGTGAATGGAGTGTTGCCTCACTTTCTACATGCTGTCATCTCAGAGAAAATCACTTTCCTTTGAAAGTGCCTTAAGCTACTTGCAAGCATTAGGAAGAAACACACATGCGTTTCTCTGAAAGAGAAGCAGTCTGTTCCAACACTTCAATTCACTGTGTGAAGTGAATGGAGTGTTGCCTCACTTTCTACATGCTGTCATCTCAGAGAAAATCACGTTCCTTTGAAAGTGCCTTAAGCTACTTGCAAGCATTAGGAAGAAACACACATGCGTTTCTCTGAAAGAGTAGCAGTCTGTTCCAACACTTCAATTCACTGTGTGAAGTGAATGGAGTGTTGCCTCACTTTCTACATGCTGTCATCTCAGAGAAAATCACTTTCCTTTGAAAGTGCCTTAAGCTACTTGCAAGCATTAGGAAGAAACTCACATGCGTTTCTCTGAAAGAGAAGCAGTCTGTTCCAACACTTCAGTTCACTGTGCGAAGTGAATGGAGTGTTGCTTCACTTTCTAAATGCTGTCCTTTCAGAGAAAATCACTTTCCTTTGAAAGTGCCTTAAGCTACTTGCAAGCATTAGGAAGAAACTCACATGCGTTTCTCTGAAAGAGAAGCAGTCTGTTCCAACACTTCAATTCACTGTGCGAAGTGAATGGAGTGTTGCTTCACTTTCTAAATGATGTCCTTTCAGAGAAAATCACTTTCCTTTGAAAGTGCCTTAAGCTTCTTGCAAGCATTAGGAAGAAACACACATGCGTTTCTCTGAAATGAAGTAGTCTGTTCCAACACTTCAATTCACTGTGTGAAGTGAATGGAGTGTTGCCTCACTTTCTACATGCTGTCATCTCAGAGAAAATCACTTTCCTTTGAAAGTGCCTTAAGCTACTTACAAGCATTCAACAGAAACTCACATGCGTTTCTCTGAAAGTGAAGCAGTCTGTTCCAACACTTCAATTCACTCTGCGAAGTGAATGGAGTGTTGCTTCACTTTCTAAATGATGTCCTTTCAGAGAAAATCACTTTCCTTTGAAAGTGCCTTAAGCTACTTACAAGCATTCAACAGAAACTCACATGCGTTTCTCTGAAAGAGAAGCAGTCTGTTCCAACACTTCAATTCATTGCACGAAGTGAATGGAGTGTTGCTTCACTTTATAAATGCTGTCCTTTCAGAGAAATCACTTTCCTTTGAAAGTGCCTTAAGCTTCTTACAAGCATTCACCAGAAACTCACATGCCTTTCACTGAAAGAGAATCACTCGGTTCCAACACTTCAATTCACTGTGCGAAGTGAATGGTGTGTTGCTTCACTTTATAAATGCTGTCCTTTCAGAGAAAATCACTTTCCTTTGAAAGTGCCTTAAGCTACTTGCAAGCATTAGGAAGAAACTCACATGCGTTTCTCTGAAAGAGAAGCAGTCTGTTCCAACACTTCAATTCACTGTGCGAAGTGAATGGAGTGTTGCCTCACTTTCTAAATGCTGTCCTCTCAGAGAAAATCACTTTCCTTTGAAAGTGCCTTAAGCTACTTGCAAGCATTAGGAAGAAACTCACATGCGTTTCTCTGAAAGAGAAGCAGTCTGTTCCAACACTTCAGTTCACTGTGTGAAGTGAATGGAGTGCTGCCTCACTTTCTAAATGCTGTCCTCTCAGAGAAAATCACTTTCCTTTGAAAGTGCCTTAAGCTACTTACAAGCATTCAACAGAAACTCACAATCGTTTCTCTGAAAGTGAAGCAGTCTGTTCCAACACTTCAATTCACTGTGCGAAGTGAATGGAGTGTTGCTTCACTTTCTAAATGCTGTCCTTTCAGAGAAAATCACTTTCCATTGAAAGTGCCTTAAGCTACTTACAAGCATTCAACAGAAACTCACATGCATTTCTCTGAAAGAGAAGCAGTCTGTTCCAACACTTCAATTCACTGTGCGAAGTGAATGGAGTGTTGCTTCACTTTCTAAATTATGTCCTTTCAGAGAAAATCACTTTCCTTTGAAAGTGCCTTAAGCAACTTGCAAGCATTCACAAGAAACACTAATGCGTTTCTCTGAAAGAGAAGCAGTCTGTTCCAACACTTCAATTCACTGTGCGAAGTGAATGGAGTGTTGCTTCACTTTCTAAATGCTGTCCTTTCAGAGAAAATCACTTTCCTTCGAAAGTGCCTTAAGCTTCTTACAAGCATTCACCAGAAACTCACATGCGTTTCTCTGAAAGAGAAGCAGTCGGTTCCAACACTTCAATTCACTGTGCGAAGTGAACGGAGTGTTGCTTCATTTTCTAAATGCTGTCCTTTCAGAGAAAATCACTTTCCTTTGAAAGTGCCTTAAGCTACTTGCAAGCATTAGGAAGAAACTCACATGCGTTTCTCTGAAAGAGAAGCAGTCTGTTCCAACACTTCAGTTCACTGTGCGAAGTGAATGGAGTGTTGCTTCACTTTCTAAATGATGTCCTTTCAGAGAAAATCACTTTCCTTTGAAAGTGCCTTAAGCTTCTTGCAAGCATTAGGAAGAAACACACATGCGTTTCTCTGAAAGAGAAGCAGTCTGTTCCAACACTTCAATTCACTGTGTGAAGTGAATGGAGTGTTGCCTCACTTTCTACATGCTGTCATCTCAGAGAAAATCACTTTCCTTTGAAAGTGCCTTAAGCGACTTGCAAGCATTAGGAAGAAACACACATGCGTTTCTCTGAAAGAGAAGCAGTCTGTTCCAACACTTCAATTCACTGTGTGAAGTGAATGGAGTGTTGCCTCACTTTCTACATGCTGTCATCTCAGAGAAAATCACTTTCCTTTGAAAGTGCCTTAAGCTACTTGCAAGCATTAGGAAGAAACTCACATGCGTTTCTCTGAAAGAGAAGCAGTCTGTTCCAACACTTCAGTTCACTGTGCGAAGTGAATGGAGTGTTGCTTCACTTTCTAAATGTTGTCCTTTCAGAGAAAATCACTTTCCTTTGAAAGTGCCTTAAGCTACTTGCAAGCATTAGGAAGAAACTCACATGCGTTTCTCTGAAAGAGAAGCAGTCTGTTCCAACACTTCAATTCACTGTGCGAAGTGAATGGAGTGTTGCTTCACTTTCTAAATGATGTCCTTTCAGAGAAAATCACTTTCCTTTGAAAGTGCCTTAAGCTTCTTGCAAGCATTAGGAAGAAACACACATGCGTTTCTCTGAAAGAGAAGCAGTCTGTTCCAACACTTCAATTCACTGTGTGAAGTGAATGGAGTGTTGCCTCACTTTCTACATGCTGTCATCTCAGAGAAAATCACTTTCCTTTGAAAGTGCCTTAAGCTACTTACAAGCATTCAACAGAAACTCACATGCGTTTCTCTGAAAGTGAAGCAGTCTGTTCCAACACTTCAATTCACTGTGCGAAGTGAATGGAGTGTTGCTTCACTTTCTAAATGCTGTCCTTTCAGAGAAAATCACTTTCCTTTGAAAGTGCCTTAAGCTACTTGCAAGCATTAGGAAGAAACTCACATGCGTTTCTCTGAAAGAGAAGCAGTCTGTTCCAACACTTCAATTCACTGTGCGAAGTGAATGGAGTGTTGCTTCACTTTCTAAATGCTGTCCTTCCTGAGAAAATCACTTTCCTTTGAAAGTGCCTTAAGCTACTTGCAAGCATTAGGAAGAAACTCACATGCGTTTCTCTGAAAGAGAAGCAGTCTGTTCCAACACTTCAATTCACTGTGTGAAGTGAATGGAGTGTTGCCTCACTTTCTAAATGCTGTCCTCTCAGAGAAAATCACTTTCCTTTGAAAGTGCCTTAAGCTACTTACAAGCATTCAACAGAAACTCACATGCGTTTCTCTGAAAGTGAAGCAGTCTGTTCCAACACTTCAATTCACTGTGCGAAGTGAATGGAGTGTTGCTTCACTTTCTAAATGCTGTCCTTTCAGAGAAAATCACTTTCCTTTGAAAGTGCCTTAAGCTACTTACAAGCATTCAACAGAAACTCACATGCATTTCTCTGAAAGAGAAGCAGTCTGTTCCAACACTTCAATTCACTGTGCGAAGTGAATGGAGTGTTGCTTCACTTTCTCAAATTATGTCCTTTCAGAGAAAATCACTTTCCTTTGAAAGTGCCTTAAGCAACTTGCAAGCATTCACAAGAAACACTAATGCGTTTCTATGAAAGAGAAGCACTCTGTTCCAACACTTCAATTCACTGCACGAAGGGAATGGAGTGTTGCTTCACTTTCTAAATGCTGTCCTTTCAGAGAAAATCACTTTCCTTTGAAAGTGCCTTAAGCTACTTGCAAGCATTAGGAAGAAACTCACATGCGTTTCTCTGAAAGAGAAGCAGTCTGTTCCAACACTTCAATTCACTGTGCGAAGTGAATGGAGTGTTGCTTCACTTTCTAAATGCTGTCCTTTCTGAGAAAATCACTTTCCTTTGAAAGTGCCTTAAGCTACTTGCAAGCATTAGGAAGAAACTCACATGCGTTTCTCTGAAAGAGAAGCAGTCTGTTCCAACACTTCAATTCACTGTGTGAAGTGAATGGAGTGTTGCCTCACTTTCTAAATGCTCTCCTCTCAGAGAAAATCACTTTCCTTTGAAAGTGCCTTAAGCTACTTACAAGCATTCAACAGAAACTCACATGCGTTTCTCTGAAAGTGAAGCAGTCTGTTCCAACACTTCAATTCACTGTGCGAAGTGAATGGAGTGTTGCTTCACTTTCTAAATGCTGTCCTTTCAGAGAAAATCACTTTCCTTTGAAAGTGCCTTAAGCTACTTACAAGCATTCAACAGAAACTCACATGCATTTCTCTGAAAGAGAAGCAGTCTGTTCCAACACTTCAATTCACTGTGCGAAGTGAATGGAGTGTTGCTTCACTTTCTAAATTATGTCCTTTCAGAGAAAATCACTCTCCTTTGAAAGTGCCTTAAGCAACTTGTAAGCATTCACAAGAAACACTAATGCGTTTCTATGAAAGAGAAGCACTCTGTTCCAACACTTCAGTTCACTGCACGAAGTGAATGGAGTGTTGCTTCACTTTCTAAATGCTGTCCTTTCAGAGAAAATCACTTTCCTTTGAAAGTGCCTTAAGCTTCTTACAAGCATTCACCAGAAACTCACATGTGTTTCTCTGAAAGAGAAGCAGTCGGTTCCAACACTTCAATTCACTGTGCGAAGTGAATGGAGTGTTGCTTCACTTTCTAAATTATGTCCTTTCAGAGAAAATCACTTTCCTTTGAAAGTGCCTTAAGCAACTTGCAAGCATTCACAAGAAACACTAATGCGTTTCTATGAAAGAGAAGCACTCTGTTCCAACACTTCAATTCACTGCACGAAGGGAATGGAGTGTTGCTTCACTTTCTAAATGCTGTCCTTTCAGAGAAAATCACTTTCCTTTGAAAGTGCCTTAAGCTTCTTACAAGCATTCACCAGAAACTTACATGCGTTTCTCTGAAAGAGAAGCAGTCTGTTCCAACACTTCAATTCACTGTGCGAAGTGAATGGAGTGTTGCTTCACTTTCTAAATGCTGTTTTTTCAGAGAAAATCACTTTCCTTTGAAAGTGCCTTAAGCTACTTGCAAGCATTAGGAAGAAACTCACATGCGTTTCTCTGAAAGAGAAGCAGTCTGTTCCAACACTTCAATTCACTGTGCGAAGTGAATGGAGTGTTGCTTCACTTTCTAAATGCTGTCCTTTCTGAGAAAATCACTTTCCTTTGAAAGTGCCTTAAGCTACTTGCAAGCATTAGGAAGAAACTCACATGCGTTTCTCTGAAAGAGAAGCAGTCTGTTCCAACACTTCAATTCACTGTGTGAAGTGAATGGAGTGTTGCCTCACTTTCTAAATGCTCTCCTCTCAGAGAAAATCACTTTCCTTTGAAAGTGCCTTAAGCTACTTACAAGCATTCAACAGAAACTCACATGCGTTTCTCTGAAAGTGAAGCAGTCTGTTCCAACACTTCAGTTCACTGTGCGAAGTGAATGGAGTGTTGCTTCACTTTCTAAATGCTGTCCTTTCAGAGAAAATCACTTTCCTTTGAAAGTGCCTTAAGCTACTTACAAGCATTCAACAGAAACTCACATGCATTTCTCTGAAAGAGAAGCAGTCTGTTCCAACACTTCAATTCACTGTGCGAAGTGAATGGAGTGTTGCTTCACTTTCTAAATGCTGTCCTTTCAGAGAAAATCACTTTCCTTTGAAAGTGCCTTAAGCTACTTGCAAGCATTAGGAAGAAACTCACATGCGTTTCTCTGAAAGAGAAGCAGTCTGTTCCAACACTTCAATTCACTGTGCGAAGTGAATGGAGTGTTGCTTCACTTTCTAAATGCTGTCCTTTCAGAGAAAATCACTTTCCTTTGAAAGTGCCTTAAGCTACTTGCAAGCATTAGGAAGAAACTCACATGAGTTTCTCTGAAAGAGAAGCAGTCTGTTCCAACACTTCAATTCACTGTGCGAAGTGAATGGAGTGTTGCTTCACTTTCTAAATGCTGTCCTTTCTGAGAAAATCACTTTCCTTTGAAAGTGCCTTAAGCTACTTGCAAGCATTAGGAAGAAACTCACATGCGTTTCTCTGAAAGAGAAGCAGTCTGTTCCAACACTTCAATTCACTGTGTGAAGTGAATGGAGTGGTGCCTCACTTTCTAAATGCTCTCCTCTCAGAGAAAATCACTTTCCTTTGAAAGTGCCTTAAGCTACTTACAAGCATTCAACAGAAACTCACATGCGTTTCTCTGAAAGTGAAGCAGTCTGTTCCAACACTTCAATTCACTGTGCGAAGTGAATGGAGTGTTGCTTCACTTTCTAAATGCTGTCCTTTCAGAGAAAATCACTTTCCTTTGAAAGTGCCTTAAGCTACTTACAAGCATTCAACAGAAACTCACATGCATTTCTCTGAAAGAGAAGCAGTCTGTTCCAACACTTCAATTCACTGTGCGAAGTGAATGGAGTGTTGCTTCACTTTCTAAATTATGTCCTTTCAGAGAAAATCACTCTCCTTTGAAAGTGCATTAAGCAACTTGTAAGCATTCACAAGAAACATTAATGCGTTTCTATGAAAGAGAAGCACTCTGTTCCAACACTTCAGTTCACTGCACGAAGTGAATGGAGTGTTGCTTCACTTTCTAAATGCTGTCCTTTCAGAGAAAATCACTTTCCTTTGAAAGTGCCTTAAGCTTCTTACAAGCATTCACCAGAAACTCACATGTGTTTCTCTGAAAGAGAAGCAGTCGGTTCCAACACTTCAATTCACTGTGCGAAGTGAATGGAGTGTTGCTTCACTTTCTAAATTATGTCCTTTCAGAGAAAATCACTTTCCTTTGAAAGTGCCTTAAGCCACTTGCAAGCATTCACAAGAAACACTAATGCGTTTCTATGAAAGAGAAGCACTCTGTTCCAACACTTCAATTCACTGCACGAAGGGAATGGAGTGTTGCTTCACTTTCTAAATGCTGTCCTTTCAGAGAAAATCACTTTCCTTTGAAAGTGCCTTAAGCTACTTACAAGCATTCACCAGAAACTTACATGCGTTTCTCTGAAAGAGAAGCAGTCTGTTCCAACACTTCAATTCACTGTGCGAAGTGAATGGAGTGTTGCTTCACTTTCTAAATTATGTCCTTTCAGAGAAAATCACTTTCCTTTGAAAGTGCCTTAAGCAACTTGTAAGCATTCACAAGAAACACTAATGCGTTTCTATGAAAGAGAAGCACTCTGTTCCAACACTTCAGTTCACTGCACGAAGTGAATGGAGTGTTGCTTCACTTTCTAAATGCTGTCCTTTCAGAGAAAATCACTTTCCTTTGAAAGTGCCTTAAGCTTCTTACAAGCATTCACCAGAAACTCACATGTGTTTCTCTGAAAGAGAAGCAGTCGGTTTCAACACTTCAATTCACTGTGCGAAGTGAATGGAGTGTTGCTTCACTTTCTAAATTATGTCCTTTCAGAGAAAATCACTTTCCTTTGAAAGTGCCTTAAGCCACTTGCAAGCATTCACAAGAAACACTAATGCGTTTCTATGAAAGAGAAGCACTCTGTTCCAACACTTCAATTCACTGCACGAAGGGAATGGAGTGTTGCTTCACTTTCTAAATGCTGTCCTTTCAGAGAAAATCACTTTCCTTTGAAAGTGCCTTAAGCTACTTACAAGCATTCACCAGAAACTTACATGCGTTCCTCTGAAAGAGAAGCAGTCTGTTCCAACACTTCAATTCACTGTGCGAAGTGAATGGAGTGTTGGTTCACTTTCTAAATGCTGTCCTTTCAGAGAAAATCACTTTCCTTTGAAAGTGCCTTAAGCTACTTGCAAGCATTAGGAAGAAACTCACATGCGTTTCTCTGAAAGAGAAGCAGTCTGTTCCAACACTTCAATTCACTGTGTGAAGTGAATGGAGTGTTGCTTCACTTTCTAAATGCTGTCCTTTCTGAGAAAATCACTTTCCTTTGAAAGTGCCTTAAGCTACTTGCAAGCATTAGGAAGAAACTCACATGCGTTTCTCTGAAAGAGAAGCAGTCTGTTCCAACACTTCAATTCACTGTGTGAAGTGAATGGAGTGTTGCCTCACTTTCTAAATGCTCTCCTCTCAGAGAAAATCACTTTCCTTTGAAAGTGCCTTAAGCTACTTACAAGCATTCAACAGAAACTCACATGCGTTTCTCTGAAAGTGAAGCAGTCTGTTCCAACACTTCAGTTCACTGTGCGAAGTGAATGGAGTGTTGCTTCACTTTCTAAATGCTGTCCTTTCAGAGAAAATCACTTTCCTTTGAAAGTGCCTTAAGCTACTTACAAGCATTCAACAGAAACTCACATGCATTTCTCTGAAAGAGAAGCAGTCTGTTCCAACACTTCAATTCACTGTGCGAAGTGAATGGAGTGTTGCTTCACTTTCTAAATGCTGTCCTTTCAGAGAAAATCACTTTCCTTTGAAAGTGCCTTAAGCTACTTGCAAGCATTAGGAAGAAACTCACATGCGTTTCTCTGAAAGAGAAGCAGTCTGTTCCAACACTTCAATTCACTGTGCGAAGTGAATGGAGTGTTGCTTCACTTTCTAAATGCTGTCCTTTCAGAGAAAATCACTTTCCTTTGAAAGTGCCTTAAGCTACTTGCAAGCATTAGGAAGAAACTCACATGCGTTTCTCTGAAAGAGAAGCAGTCTGTTCCAACACTTCAATTCACTGTGTGAAGTGAATGGAGTGGTGCCTCACTTTCTAAATGCTCTCCTCTCAGAGAAAATCACTTTCCTTTGAAAGTGCCTTAAGCTACTTACAAGCATTCAACAGAAACTCACATGCGTTTCTCTGAAAGTAAAGCAGTCTGTTCCAACACTTCAATTCACTGTGCGAAGTGAATGGAGTGTTGCTTCACTTTCTAAATGCTGTCCTTTCAGAGAAAATCACTTTCCTTTGAAAGTGCCTTAAGCTACTTACAAGCATTCAACAGAAACTCACATGCATTTCTCTGAAAGAGAAGCAGTCTGTTCCAACACTTCAATTCACTGTGCGAAGTGAATGGAGTGTTGCTTCACTTTCTAAATTATGTCCTTTCAGAGAAAATCACTCTCCTTTGAAAGTGCCTTAAGCAACTTGTAAGCCTTCACAAGAAACACTAATGCGTTTCTATGAAAGAGAAGCACTCTGTTCCAACACTTCAGTTCACTGCACGAAGTGAATGGAGTGTTGCTTCACTTTCTAAATGCTGTCCTTTCAGAGAAAATCACTTTCCTTTGAAAGTGCCTTAAGCCACTTGCAAGCATTCACAAGAAACACTAATGCGTTTCTATGAAAGAGAAGCACTCTGTTCCAACACTTCAATTCACTGCACGAAGGGAATGGAGTGTTGCTTCACTTTCTAAATGCTGTCCTTTCAGAGAAAATCACTTTCCTTTGAAAGTGCCTTAAGCTACTTACAAGCATTCACCAGAAACTTACATGCGTTCCTCTGAAAGAGAAGCAGTCTGTTCCAACACTTCAATTCACTGTGCGAAGTGAATGGAGTGTTGGTTCACTTTCTAAATGCTGTCCTTTCAGAGAAAATCACTTTCCTTTGAAAGTGCCTTAAGCTACTTGCAAGCATTAGGAAGAAACTCACATGCGTTTCTCTGAAAGAGAAGCAGTCTGTTCCAACACTTCAATTCACTGTGCGAAGTGAATGGAGTGTTGCTTCACTTTCTAAATGCTGTCCTTTCTGAGAAAATCACTTTCCTTTGAAAGTGCCTTAAGCTACTTGCAAGCATTAGGAAGAAACTCACATGCGTTTCTCTAAAAGAGAAGCAGTCTGTTCCAACACTTCAATTCACTGTGTGAAGTGAATGGAGTGTTGCCTCACTTTCTAAATGCTCTCCTCTCAGAGAAAATCACTTTCCTTTGAAAGTGCCTTAAGCTACTTACAAGCATTCAACAGAAACTCACATGCGTTTCTCTGAAAGTGAAGCAGTCTGTTCCAACACTTCAGTTCACTGTGCGAAGTGAATGGAGTGTTGCTTCACTTTCTAAATGCTGTCCTTTCAGAGAAAATCACTTTCCTTTGAAAGTGCCTTAAGCTACTTACAAGCATTCAACAGAAACTCACATGCATTTCTCTGAAAGAGAAGCAGTCTGTTCCAACACTTCAATTCACTGTGCGAAGTGAATGGAGTGTTGCTTCACTTTCTAAATGCTGTCCTTTCAGAGAAAATCACTTTCCTTTGAAAGTGCCTTAAGCTACTTGCAAGCATTAGGAAGAAACTCACATGCGTTTCTCTGAAAGAGAAGCAGTCTGTTCCAACACTTCAATTCACTGTGCGAAGTGAATGGAGTGTTGCTTCACTTTCTAAATGCTGTCCTTTCAGAGAAAATCACTTTCCTTTGAAAGTGCCTTAAGCTACTTGCAAGCATTAGGAAGAAACTCACATGCGTTTCTCTGAAAGAGAAGCAGTCTGTTCCAACACTTCAATTCACTGTGTGAAGTGAATGGAGTGGTGCCTCACTTTCTAAATGCTCTCCTCTCAGAGAAAATCACTTTCCTTTGAAAGTGCCTTAAGCTACTTACAAGCATTCAACAGAAACTCACATGCGTTTCTCTGAAAGTAAAGCAGTCTGTTCCAACACTTCAATTCACTGTGCGAAGTGAATGGAGTGTTGCTTCACTTTCTAAATGCTGTCCTTTCAGAGAAAATCACTTTCCTTTGAAAGTGCCTTAAGCTACTTACAAGCATTCAACAGAAACTCACATGCATTTCTCTGAAAGAGAAGCAGTCTGTTCCAACACTTCAATTCACTGTGCGAAGTGAATGGAGTGTTGCTTCACTTTCTAAATTATGTCCTTTCAGAGAAAATCACTCTCCTTTGAAAGTGCCTTAAGCAACTTGTAAGCATTCACAAGAAACACTAATGCGTTTCTATGAAAGAGAAGCACTCTGTTCCAACACTTCAGTTCACTGCACGAAGTGAATGGAGTGTTGCTTCACTTTCTAAATGCTGTCCTTTCAGAGAAAATCACTTTCCTTTGAAAGTGCCTTAAGCTTCTTACAAGCATTCACCAGAAACTCACATGTGTTTCTCTGAAAGAGAAGCAGTCGGTTTCAACACTTCAATTCACTGTGCGAAGTGAATGGAGTGTTGCTCACTTTCTAAATTATGTCCTTTCAGAGAAAATCACTTTCCTTTGAAAGTGCCTTAAGCCACTTGCAAGCATTCACAAGAAACACTATGCGATTCTATGAAAGAGAAGCACTCTGTTCCAACACTTCAATTCACTGCACGAAGTTAATGGAGTGTTGCTTCACTTTCTAAATGCTGTCCTTTCAGAGAAAATCACTTTCCTTTGAAAGTGCCTTAAGCTACTTACAAGCATTCAACAGAAACTCACATGCGTTTCTCTGAAAGAGAAGCAGTCTGTTCCAACACTTCAATTCACTGTGCGAAGTGAATGGAGTGTTGCTTCACTTTCTAAATGCTGTCCTTTCAGAGAAAATCACTTTCCTTTGAAAGTGCCTTAAGCTACTTGCAAGCATTAGGAAGAAACTCACATGCGTTTCTCTGAAAGTAAAGCAGTCTGTTCCAACACTTCAATTCACTGTGCGAAGTGAATGGAGTGTTGCTTCACTTTCTAAAGGCTGTCCTTTCTGAGAAAATCACTTTCCTTTGAAAGTGCCTTAAGCTACTTGCAAGCATTAGGAAGAAACTCACATGCGTTTCTCTGAAAGAGAAGCAGTCTGTTCCAACACTTCAATTCACTGTGTGAAGTGAATGGAGTGTTGCCTCACTTTCTAAATGCTCTCCTCTCAGAGAAAATCACTTTCCTTTGAAAGTGCCTTAAGCAACTTGTAAGCATTCACAAGAAACACTAATGCGTTTCTATGAAAGAGAAGCACTCTGTTCCAACACTTCAGTTCACTGTGCGAAGTGAATGGAGTGTTGCTTCACTTTCTAAATGCTGTCCTTTCAGAGAAAATCACTTTCCTTTGAAAGTGCCTTAAGCTTCTTACAAGCATTCACCAGAAACTCACATGTGTTTCTCTGAAAGAGAAGCAGTCGGTTCCAACACTTCAATTCACTGTGCGAAGTGAATGGAGTGTTGCTTCACGTTGTAAATGCTGTCCTTTCAGAGAAAATCACTTTCCTTTGAAAGTGCCTTAAGCTATTTGCAAGCATAGGAAGAAACTCACATGCGTTTCTCTGAAAGAGAAGCAGTCTGTTCCAACACTTCAGTTCACTGTGTGAAGTGAATGGAGTGTTGCCTCACTTTCTAAATGCTGTCCTTTCAGAGAAAATCACTTTCCTTTGAAAGTGTCTTAAGCTACTTACAAGCATTCAACAGAAACTCACATGCATTTCTCTGAAAGAGAAGCAGTCTGTTCCAACACTTCAATTCACTGTTCGAAGTGAAGGGAGTGTTGCTTCACTTTCTAAATGCTGTCCTTTCAGAGAAAATCACTTTCCTTTGAAAGTGCCTTAAGCTACTTACAAGCATTCACCAGAAACTCACATGCGTTTCTCTGAAAGAGAAGCAGTCTGTTCCAACGCTTCAATTCACTGTGCGAAGTGAATGGAGTGTTGCTTCACTTTCTAAATGCTGTCCTTTCAGAGAAAATCACTTTCCTTTGAATGTGCCTTAAGCTACTTGCAAGCATTAGGAAGAAACTCACATGCGTTTCTCTGAAAGAGAAGCAGTCTGTTCCAACACTTCAATTCACTGTGCGAAGTGAATGGAGTGTTGCTTCACTTTCTAAATGCTGTCCTTTCTGAGAAAATCACTTTCCTTTGAAAGTGCCTTAAGCTACTTGCAAGCATTAGGAAGAAACTCACATGCGTTTCTCTGAAAGAGAAGCAGTCTGTTCCAACACTTCAATTCACTGTGTGAAGTGAATGGAGTGTTGCCTCACTTTCTAAATGCTGTCCTCTCAGAGAAAATCACTTTCCTTTGAAAGTGCCTTAAGCTACTTACAAGCATTCAACAGAAACTCACATGCGTTTCTCTGAAATTTAAGCAGTCTGTTCCAACACTTCAATTCACTGTGCGAAGTGAATGTAGTGTTGCTTCACTTTCTAAATGCTGTCCTTTCAGAGAAAATCACTTTCCTTTGAAAGTGCCTTAAGCTACTTACAAGCATTCAACAGAAACTCACATGCATTTCTCTGAAAGAGAAGCAGTCTGTTCCAACACTTCAATTCACTGTGCGAAGTGAATGGAGTGTTGCTTCACTTTCTAAATTATGTCCATCAGAGAAAATCACTTTCCTTTGATAGTGCCTTAAGCAACTTGCAAGCATTCACAAGAAACACTAATGCGTTTCTATGAAAGAGAAGCACTCTGTTCCAACTCTTCAATTCACTGCACGAAGGGAATGGAGTGTTGCTTCACTTTCTAAATGCTGTCCTTTCAGAGAAAATCACTTTCCTTTGAAAGTGCCTTAAGCTACTTACAAGCATTCACCAGAAACCCACATGCGTTTCTCTGAAAGAGAAGCAGTCTGTTCCAACACTTCAATTCACTGTGCGAAGTGAATGGAGTGTTGCTTCACTTTCTAAATGCTGTCCTTTCAGAGAAAATCACTTTCCTTTGAAAGTGCCTTAAGCTACTTACAAGCATTCAACAGAAACTCACATGCATTTCTCTGAAAGAGAAGCAGTCTGTTCCAACACTTCAATTCACTGTGCGAAGTGAATGGAGTGTTGCTTCACTTTCTAAATGCTGTCCTTTCTGAGAAAATCACTTTCCTTTGAAAGTGCCTTAAGCTACTTGTAAGCATTAGGAAGAAACTCACATGCGTTTCTCTGAAAGAGAAGCAGTCTGTTCCAACACTTCAATTCACTGTGTGAAGTGAATGGAGTGTTGCCTCACTTTCTAAATGCTGTCCTCTCAGAGAAAATCACTTTCCTTTGAAAGTGCCTTAAGCTACTTACAAGCATTCAACAGAAACTCACATGCGTTTCTCTGAAAGTGAAGCAGTCTGTTCCAACACTTCAATTCACTGTGCGAAGTGAATGGAGTGTTGCTTCACTTTCTAAATGCTGTCCTTTCTGAGAAAATCACTTTCCTTTGAAAGTGCCTTAAGCTACTTGCAAGCATTAGGAAGAAACTCACATGCGTTTCTCTGAAAGAGAAGCAGTCTGTTCCAACACTTCAATTCACTGTGCGAAGTGAATGGAGTGTTGCTTCACTTTCTCAATGGTGTCCTTTCTGAGAAAATCACTTTCCTTTGAAAGTGCCTTAAGCTACTTGCAAGCATTAGGAAGAAACTCACATGCGTTTCTCTGAAAGAGAAGCAGTCTGTTCCAACACTTCAATTCACTGTGTGAAGTGAATGGAGTGTTGCCTCACTTTCTAAATGCTCTCCTCTCAGAGAAAATCACTTTCCTTTGAAAGTGCCTTAAGCTACTTACAAGCATTCAACAGAAACACACATGCGTTTCTCTGAAAGTGAAGCAGTCTGTTCCAACACTTCAATTCACTGTGCGAAGTGAATGGAGTGTTGCTTCACTTTCTAAATGCTGTCCTTTCAGAGAAAATCACTTTCCTTTGAAAGTGCCTTAAGCTACTTACAAGCATTCAACAGAAACTCACATGCATTTCTCTGAAAGAGAAGCAGTCTGTTCCAACACTTCAGTTCACTGTGCGAAGTGAATGGAGGGTTGCTTCACTTTCTAAATTATGTCCTTTCAGAGAAAATCACTTTCCTTTGAAAGTGCCTTAAGCAACTTGCAAGCATTCACAAGAACCACTAATGCGTTTCTATGAAATAGAAGCACTCTGTTCCAACACTTCAGTTCACTGCACGAAGTGAATGGAGTGTTGTTTCACTTTCTAAATGCTGTCCTTTCAGAGAAAATCACTTTCCTTTGAAAGTGCCTTAAGCTTCTTACAAGCATTCACCAGAAACTCACATGTGTTTCTCTGAAAGAGAAGCAGTCGGTTCCAACACTTCAATTCACTGTGCGAAGTGAATGGAGTGTTGCTTCACGTTCTAAATGCTGTCCTTACAGAGAAAATCACTTTCCTTTGAAAGTGCCTTAAGCTATTTGCAAGCATTAGGAAGAATCTCACATGCGTTTCTCTGAAAGAGAAGCAGTCTGTTCCAACACTTCAATTCACTGTGCGAAGTGAATGAAGTGTTGCCTCACTTTCTAAATGCTGTCCTTTCTGAGAAAATTACTTTCCTTTGAAAGTGCCTTAAGCTACTTGCAAGCATTCGGAAGAAACTCACATGCGTTTCTCTGAAAGAGAAGCAGTCTGTTCCAACACTTCAATTCACTGTTTGAAGTGAATGGAGTGCTGCCTCACTTTCTAAATGCTGTCCTTTCAGAGAAAATCACTTTCCTTTGAAAGTGCCTTAAGCTACTTACAAGCATTCAACAGAAACTCACATGCGTTTCTCTGAAAGTGAAGCAGTCTGTTCCAACACTTCAATTCACTCTGCAAAGTGAATGGAGTGTTGCTTCACTTTCTAAATGCTGTTTTCAGAGAAAATCACTTTCCTTTGAAAGTGCCTTAAGCTACTTACAAGCATTCAACAGAAACTCACATGCATTTCTCTGAAAGAGAAGCAGTCTGTTCCCACACTTCAATTCACTGTGCGAAGTGAATGGAGTGTTGCTTCACTTTCTAAATGCTGTCCTTTCAGAGAAAATCACTTTCCTTAGAAAGTGCCTTAAGCTACTTGTAAGCATTAGGAAGAAACTCACATGCGTTTTTCTGAAAGAGAAGCAGTCTGTTCCAACACTTCAATTCACTGTGCGAAGTGAATGGAGTGTTGCCTCACTTTCTAAATGCTGTCCTTTCAGAGAAAATCACTTTCCTTTGAAAGTGCCTTAAGCTACTTACAAGCATTCACCAGAAACTCACATGCGTTTCTCTGAAAGAGAAGCAGTCTGTTCCAACACTTCAATTCACTGTGTGAAGATATGGAGTGCTGCCTCACTTTCTAAATGCTGTCCTTTCAGAGAAAATCACTTTCCTTTGAAAGTGCCTTAAGCTACTTACAAGCATTCACCAGAAACTCACATGCATTTCTCTGAAAGAGAAGCAGTCTGTTCCAACACTTCAATTCACTGTTCGAAGTGAATGGAGTGTTGCTTCACTTTCTAAATGCTGTCCTTTCAGAGAAAATCACTTTCCTTTGAAAGTGCCTTAAGCTACTTACAAGCATTCACCAGAAACTCACATGCGTTTCTCTGAAAGAGAAGCAGTCTGTTCCAACACTTCAATTCACTGTGCGAAGTGAATGGAGTGTTGCTTCACTTTGTAAATGCTGTCCTTTCAGAGAAAATCACTTTCCTTTGAAAGTGCCTTAAGCTACTTACAAGCATTCACCAGAAACTCACATGCGTTTCTCTGAAAGAGAAGCAGTCTGTTCCAACACTTCAATTCACTCTGCGAAGTGAATGGAGTGTTGCTTCACTTTCTAAATGCTGTCCTTTCTGAGAAAATCACTTTCCTTTGAAAGTGCCTTAAGGTAATTACAAGCATTCAACAGAAACTCACATGCATTTCTCTGAAAGAGAAGCAGTCTGTTCCAACACTTCAATTCACTGTGCGAAGTGAGTGGAGTGTTGCTTCACTTTCTAAATGCTGTCCTTTCAGAGAAAATCACTTTCCTTTGAAAGTGCCTTAAGCTACTTACAAGCATTCACCAGAAACTCACATGCGTTTCTCTGAAAGAGAAGCAGTCTGTTCCAACACTTCAATTCCCTGTGCGAAGTGAATGGAGTGTTGCTTCACTTTCTAAATGCTGTCCTTTCAGAGAAAATCACTTTCCCTTGAAAGTGCCTTAAGCTACTTGCAAGCATTAGGAAGAAACTCACATGCGTTTCTCTGAAAGAGAAGCAGTCTGTTCCAACACTTCAATTCACTGTGCAAAGTGAATGGAGTGTTGCTTCACTTTCTAAATGCTGTCCTTTCAGAGAAAATCACTTTCCTTTGAAAGTGCCTTAAGCTACTTACAAGCATTCACCAGAAACTCACATGTGTTTCTCTGAAAGAGAAGCAGTCTGTTCCAACACTTCAATTCACTGTGCGAAGTGAATGGAGTGTTGCTTCACTTTCTAAATGCTGTCCTTTCAGAGAAAATCACTTTCCTTTGAAAGTGCCTTAAGCTACTTGCAAGCATTAGGAAGGAACTCACATGAGTTTCTCTGAAAGAGAAGCAGTCTGTTCCAACACTTCAATTCACTGTGCGAAGTGAATGGAGTGTTGCTTCACTTTCTAAATGCTGTCCTTTCTGAGAAAATCACTTTCCTTTGAAAGTGCCTTAAGCTACTTGCAAGCATTAGGAAGAAACTCACATGCGTTTCTCTGAAAGAGAAGCAGTCTGTTCCAACACTTCAATTCACTGTGTGAAGTGAATGGAGTGGTGCCTCACTTTCTAAATGCTCTCCTCTCAGAGAAAATCACTTTCCTTTGAAAGTGCCTTAAGCTACTTACAAGCATTCAACAGAAACTCACATGCGTTTCTCTGAAAGTGAAGCAGTCTGTTCCAACACTTCAATTCACTGTGCGAAGTGAATGGAGTGTTGCTTCACTTTCTAAATGCTGTCCTTTCAGAGAAAATCACTTTCCTTTGAAAGTGCCTTAAGCTACTTACAAGCATTCAACAGAAACTCACATGCATTTCTCTGAAAGAGAAGCAGTCTGTTCCAACACTTCAATTCACTGTGCGAAGTGAATGGAGTGTTGCTTCACTTTCTAAATTATGTCCTTTCAGAGAAAATCACTCTCCTTTGAAAGTGCATTAAGCAACTTGTAAGCATTCACAAGAAACATTAATGCGTTTCTATGAAAGAGAAGCACTCTGTTCCAACACTTCAGTTCACTGCACGAAGTGAATGGAGTGTTGCTTCACTTTCTAAATGCTGTCCTTTCAGAGAAAATCACTTTCCTTTGAAAGTGCCTTAAGCTTCTTACAAGCATTCACCAGAAACTCACATGTGTTTCTCTGAAAGAGAAGCAGTCGGTTCCAACACTTCAATTCACTGTGCGAAGTGAATGGAGTGTTGCTTCACTTTCTAAATTATGTCCTTTCAGAGAAAATCACTTTCCTTTGAAAGTGCCTTAAGCCACTTGCAAGCATTCACAAGAAACACTAATGCGTTTCTATGAAAGAGAAGCACTCTGTTCCAACACTTCAATTCACTGCACGAAGGGAATGGAGTGTTGCTTCACTTTCTAAATGCTGTCCTTTCAGAGAAAATCACTTTCCTTTGAAAGTGCCTTAAGCTACTTACAAGCATTCACCAGAAACTTACATGCGTTTCTCTGAAAGAGAAGCAGTCTGTTCCAACACTTCAATTCACTGTGCGAAGTGAATGGAGTGTTGCTTCACTTTCTAAATTATGTCCTTTCAGAGAAAATCACTTTCCTTTGAAAGTGCCTTAAGCAACTTGTAAGCATTCACAAGAAACACTAATGCGTTTCTATGAAAGAGAAGCACTCTGTTCCAACACTTCAGTTCACTGCACGAAGTGAATGGAGTGTTGCTTCACTTTCTAAATGCTGTCCTTTCAGAGAAAATCACTTTCCTTTGAAAGTGCCTTAAGCTTCTTACAAGCATTCACCAGAAACTCACATGTGTTTCTCTGAAAGAGAAGCAGTCGGTTTCAACACTTCAATTCACTGTGCGAAGTGAATGGAGTGTTGCTTCACTTTCTAAATTATGTCCTTTCAGAGAAAATCACTTTCCTTTGAAAGTGCCTTAAGCCACTTGCAAGCATTCACAAGAAACACTAATGCGTTTCTATGAAAGAGAAGCACTCTGTTCCAACACTTCAATTCACTGCACGAAGGGAATGGAGTGTTGCTTCACTTTCTAAATGCTGTCCTTTCAGAGAAAATCACTTTCCTTTGAAAGTGCCTTAAGCTACTTACAAGCATTCACCAGAAACTTACATGCGTTCCTCTGAAAGAGAAGCAGTCTGTTCCAACACTTCAATTCACTGTGCGAAGTGAATGGAGTGTTGGTTCACTTTCTAAATGCTGTCCTTTCAGAGAAAATCACTTTCCTTTGAAAGTGCCTTAAGCTACTTGCAAGCATTAGGAAGAAACTCACATGCGTTTCTCTGAAAGAGAAGCAGTCTGTTCCAACACTTCAATTCACTGTGTGAAGTGAATGGAGTGTTGCTTCACTTTCTAAATGCTGTCCTTTCTGAGAAAATCACTTTCCTTTGAAAGTGCCTTAAGCTACTTGCAAGCATTAGGAAGAAACTCACATGCGTTTCTCTGAAAGAGAAGCAGTCTGTTCCAACACTTCAATTCACTGTGTGAAGTGAATGGAGTGTTGCCTCACTTTCTAAATGCTCTCCTCTCAGAGAAAATCACTTTCCTTTGAAAGTGCCTTAAGCTACTTACAAGCATTCAACAGAAACTCACATGCGTTTCTCTGAAAGTGAAGCAGTCTGTTCCAACACTTCAGTTCACTGTGCGAAGTGAATGGAGTGTTGCTTCACTTTCTAAATGCTGTCCTTTCAGAGAAAATCACTTTCCTTTGAAAGTGCCTTAAGCTACTTACAAGCATTCAACAGAAACTCACATGCATTTCTCTGAAAGAGAAGCAGTCTGTTCCAACACTTCAATTCACTGTGCGAAGTGAATGGAGTGTTGCTTCACTTTCTAAATGCTGTCCTTTCAGAGAAAATCACTTTCCTTTGAAAGTGCCTTAAGCTACTTGCAAGCATTAGGAAGAAACTCACATGAGTTTCTCTGAAAGAGAAGCAGTCTGTTCCAACACTTCAATTCACTGTGCGAAGTGAATGGAGTGTTGCTTCACTTTCTAAATGCTGTCCTTTCTGAGAAAATCACTTTCCTTTGAAAGTGCCTTAAGCTACTTGCAAGCATTAGGAAGAAACTCACATGCGTTTCTCTGAAAGAGAAGCAGTCTGTTCCAACACTTCAATTCACTGTGTGAAGTGAATGGAGTGGTGCCTCACTTTCTAAATGCTCTCCTCTCAGAGAAAATCACTTTCCTTTGAAAGTGCCTTAAGCTACTTACAAGCATTCAACAGAAACTCACATGCGTTTCTCTGAAAGTGAAGCAGTCTGTTCCAACACTTCAATTCACTGTGCGAAGTGAATGGAGTGTTGCTTCACTTTCTAAATGCTGTCCTTTCAGAGAAAATCACTTTCCTTTGAAAGTGCCTTAAGCTACTTACAAGCATTCAACAGAAACTCACATGCATTTCTCTGAAAGAGAAGCAGTCTGTTCCAACACTTCAATTCACTGTGCGAAGTGAATGGAGTGTTGCTTCACTTTCTAAATTATGTCCTTTCAGAGAAAATCACTCTCCTTTGAAAGTGCATTAAGCAACTTGTAAGCATTCACAAGAAACATTAATGCGTTTCTATGAAAGAGAAGCACTCTGTTCCAACACTTCAGTTCACTGCACGAAGTGAATGGAGTGTTGCTTCACTTTCTAAATGCTGTCCTTTCAGAGAAAATCACTTTCCTTTGAAAGTGCCTTAAGCTTCTTACAAGCATTCACCAGAAACTCACATGTGTTTCTCTGAAAGAGAAGCAGTCGGTTCCAACACTTCAATTCACTGTGCGAAGTGAATGGAGTGTTGCTTCACTTTCTAAATTATGTCCTTTCAGAGAAAATCACTTTCCTTTGAAAGTGCCTTAAGCCACTTGCAAGCATTCACAAGAAACACTAATGCGTTTCTATGAAAGAGAAGCACTCTGTTCCAACACTTCAATTCACTGCACGAAGGGAATGGAGTGTTGCTTCACTTTCTAAATGCTGTCCTTTCAGAGAAAATCACTTTCCTTTGAAAGTGCCTTAAGCTACTTACAAGCATTCACCAGAAACTTACATGCGTTTCTCTGAAAGAGAAGCAGTCTGTTCCAACACTTCAATTCACTGTGCGAAGTGAATGGAGTGTTGCTTCACTTTCTAAATTATGTCCTTTCAGAGAAAATCACTTTCCTTTGAAAGTGCCTTAAGCAACTTGTAAGCATTCACAAGAAACACTAATGCGTTTCTATGAAAGAGAAGCACTCTGTTCCAACACTTCAGTTCACTGCACGAAGTGAATGGAGTGTTGCTTCACTTTCTAAATGCTGTCCTTTCAGAGAAAATCACTTTCCTTTGAAAGTGCCTTAAGCTTCTTACAAGCATTCACCAGAAACTCACATGTGTTTCTCTGAAAGAGAAGCAGTCGGTTTCAACACTTCAATTCACTGTGCGAAGTGAATGGAGTGTTGCTTCACTTTCTAAATTATGTCCTTTCAGAGAAAATCACTTTCCTTTGAAAGTGCCTTAAGCCACTTGCAAGCATTCACAAGAAACACTAATGCGTTTCTATGAAAGAGAAGCACTCTGTTCCAACACTTCAATTCACTGCACGAAGGGAATGGAGTGTTGCTTCACTTTCTAAATGCTGTCCTTTCAGAGAAAATCACTTTCCTTTGAAAGTGCCTTAAGCTACTTACAAGCATTCACCAGAAACTTACATGCGTTCCTCTGAAAGAGAAGCAGTCTGTTCCAACACTTCAATTCACTGTGCGAAGTGAATGGAGTGTTGGTTCACTTTCTAAATGCTGTCCTTTCAGAGAAAATCACTTTCCTTTGAAAGTGCCTTAAGCTACTTGCAAGCATTAGGAAGAAACTCACATGCGTTTCTCTGAAAGAGAAGCAGTCTGTTCCAACACTTCAATTCACTGTGTGAAGTGAATGGAGTGTTGCTTCACTTTCTAAATGCTGTCCTTTCTGAGAAAATCACTTTCCTTTGAAAGTGCCTTAAGCTACTTGCAAGCATTAGGAAGAAACTCACATGCGTTTCTCTGAAAGAGAAGCAGTCTGTTCCAACACTTCAATTCACTGTGTGAAGTGAATGGAGTGTTGCCTCACTTTCTAAATGCTCTCCTCTCAGAGAAAATCACTTTCCTTTGAAAGTGCCTTAAGCTACTTACAAGCATTCAACAGAAACTCACATGCGTTTCTCTGAAAGTGAAGCAGTCTGTTCCAACACTTCAGTTCACTGTGCGAAGTGAATGGAGTGTTGCTTCACTTTCTAAATGCTGTCCTTTCAGAGAAAATCACTTTCCTTTGAAAGTGCCTTAAGCTACTTACAAGCATTCAACAGAAACTCACATGCATTTCTCTGAAAGAGAAGCAGTCTGTTCCAACACTTCAATTCACTGTGCGAAGTGAATGGAGTGTTGCTTCACTTTCTAAATGCTGTCCTTTCAGAGAAAATCACTTTCCTTTGAAAGTGCCTTAAGCTACTTGCAAGCATTAGGAAGAAACTCACATGCGTTTCTCTGAAAGAGAAGCAGTCTGTTCCAACACTTCAATTCACTGTGCGAAGTGAATGGAGTGTTGCTTCACTTTCTAAATGCTGTCCTTTCAGAGAAAATCACTTTCCTTTGAAAGTGCCTTAAGCTACTTGCAAGCATTAGGAAGAAACTCACATGCGTTTCTCTGAAAGAGAAGCAGTCTGTTCCAACACTTCAATTCACTGTGTGAAGTGAATGGAGTGGTGCCTCACTTTCTAAATGCTCTCCTCTCAGAGAAAATCACTTTCCTTTGAAAGTGCCTTAAGCTACTTACAAGCATTCAACAGAAACTCACATGCGTTTCTCTGAAAGTAAAGCAGTCTGTTCCAACACTTCAATTCACTGTGCGAAGTGAATGGAGTGTTGCTTCACTTTCTAAATGCTGTCCTTTCAGAGAAAATCACTTTCCTTTGAAAGTGCCTTAAGCTAATTACAAGCATTCAACAGAAACTCACATGCATTTCTCTGAAAGAGAAGCAGTCTGTTCCAACACTTCAATTCACTGTGCGAAGTGAATGGAGTGTTGCTTCACTTTCTAAATTATGTCCTTTCAGAGAAAATCATTCTCCTTTGAAAGTGCCTTAAGCAACTTGTAAGCATTCACAAGAAACACTAATGCGTTTCTATGAAAGAGAAGCACTCTGTTCCAACACTTCAGTTCACTGCACGAAGTGAATGGAGTGTTGCTTCACTTTCTAAATGCTGTCCTTTCAGAGAAAATCACTTTCCTTTGAAAGTGCCTTAAGCCACTTGCAAGCATTCACAAGAAACACTAATGCGTTTCTATGAAAGAGAAGCACTCTGTTCCAACACTTCAATTCACTGCACGAAGGGAATGGAGTGTTGCTTCACTTTCTAAATGCTGTCCTTTCAGAGAAAATCACTTTCCTTTGAAAGTGCCTTAAGCTACTTACAAGCATTCACCAGAAACTTACATGCGTTCCTCTGAAAGAGAAGCAGTCTGTTCCAACACTTCAATTCACTGTGCGAAGTGAATGGAGTGTTGGTTCACTTTCTAAATGCTGTCCTTTCAGAGAAAATCACTTTCCTTTGAAAGTGCCTTAAGCTACTTGCAAGCATTAGGAAGAAACTCACATGCGTTTCTCTGAAAGAGAAGCAGTCTGTTCCAACACTTCAATTCACTGTGCGAAGTGAATGGAGTGTTGCTTCACTTTCTAAATGCTGTCCTTTCTGAGAAAATCACTTTCCTTTGAAAGTGCCTTAAGCTACTTGCAAGCATTAGGAAGAAACTCACATGCGTTTCTCTAAAAGAGAAGCAGTCTGTTCCAACACTTCAATTCACTGTGTGAAGTGAATGGAGTGTTGCCTCACTTTCTAAATGCTCTCCTCTCAGAGAAAATCACTTTCCTTTGAAAGTGCCTTAAGCTACTTACAAGCATTCAACAGAAACTCACATGCGTTTCTCTGAAAGTGAAGCAGTCTGTTCCAACACTTCAGTTCACTGTGCGAAGTGAATGGAGTGTTGCTTCACTTTCTAAATGCTGTCCTTTCAGAGAAAATCACTTTCCTTTGAAAGTGCCTTAAGCTACTTACAAGCATTCAACAGAAACTCACATGCATTTCTCTGAAAGAGAAGCAGTCTGTTCCAACACTTCAATTCACTGTGCGAAGTGAATGGAGTGTTGCTTCACTTTCTAAATGCTGTCCTTTCAGAGAAAATCACTTTCCTTTGAAAGTGCCTTAAGCTACTTGCAAGCATTAGGAAGAAACTCACATGCGTTTCTCTGAAAGAGAAGCAGTCTGTTCCAACACTTCAATTCACTGTGCGAAGTGAATGGAGTGTTGCTTCACTTTCTAAATGCTGTCCTTTCAGAGAAAATCACTTTCCTTTGAAAGTGCCTTAAGCTACTTGCAAGCATTAGGAAGAAACTCACATGCGTTTCTCTGAAAGAGAAGCAGTCTGTTCCAACACTTCAATTCACTGTGTGAAGTGAATGGAGTGGTGCCTCACTTTCTAAATGCTCTCCTCTCAGAGAAAATCACTTTCCTTTGAAAGTGCCTTAAGCTACTTACAAACATTCAACAGAAACTCACATGCGTTTCTCTGAAAGAGAAGCAGTCTGTTCCAACACTTCAATTCACTGTGCGAAGTGAATGGAGTGTTGCTTCACTTTCTAAATTATGTCCTTTCAGAGAAAATCACTCTCCTTTGAAAGTGCCTTAAGCAACTTGTAAGCATTCACAAGAAACACTAATGCGTTTCTATGAAAGAGAAGCACTCTGTTCCAACACTTCAGTTCACTGCACGAAGTGAATGGAGTGTTGCTTCACTTTCTAAATGCTGTCCTTTCAGAGAAAATCACTTTCCTTTGAAAGTGCCTTAAGCTTCTTACAAGCATTCACCAGAAACTCACATGTGTTTCTCTGAAAGAGAAGCAGTCGGTTTCAACACTTCAATTCACTGTGCGAAGTGAATGGAGTGTTGCTCACTTTCTAAATTATGTCCTTTCAGAGAAAATCACTTTCCTTTGAAAGTGCCTTAAGCCACTTGCAAGCATTCACAAGAAACACTAATGCGTTTCTATGAAAGAGAAGCACTCTGTTCCAACTCTTCATTCACTGCACGAAGGGAATGGAGTGTTGCTTCACTTTCTAAATGCTGTCCTTTCAGAGAAAATCACTTTCCTTTGAAAGTGCCTTAAGCTACTTACAAGCATTCACCAGAAACTCACATGCGTTTCTCTGAAAGAGAAGCAGTCTGTTCCAACACTTCAATTCACTGTGCGAAGTGAATGGAGTGTTGCTTCACTTTCTAAATGCTGTCCTTTCAGAGAAAATCACTTTCCTTTGAAAGTGCCTTAAGCTACTTACAAGCATTCAACAGAAACTCACATGCATTTCTCTGAAAGAGAAGCAGTCTGTTCCAACACTTCAATTCACTGTGCGAAGTGAATGTAGTGTTGCTTCACTTTCTAAATGCTGTCCTTTCTGAGAAAATCACTTTCCTTTGAAAGTGCCTTAAGCTACTTGCAAGCATTAGGAAGAAACTCACATGCGTTTCTCTGAAAGAGAAGCAGTCTGTTCCAACACTTCAATTCACTGTGTGAAGTGAATGGAGTGTTGCCTCACTTTCTAAATGCTGTCCTCTCAGAGAAAATCACTTTCCTTTGAAAGTGCCTTAAGCTACTTACAAGCATTCAACAGAAACTCACATGCGTTTCTCTGAAAGTGAAGCAGTCTGTTCCAACACTTCAATTCACTGTGCGAAGTGAATGGAGTGTTGCTTCACTTTCTAAATGCTGTCCTTTCTGAGAAAATCACTTTCCTTTGAAAGTGCCTTAAGCTACTTGCAAGCATTAGGAAGAAACTCACATGCGTTTCTCTGAAAGAGAAGCAGTCTGTTCCAACACTTCAATTCACTGTGTGAAGTGAATGGAGTGTTGCCTCACTTTCTAAATGCTCTCCTCTCAGAGAAAATCACTTTCCTTTGAAAGTGCCTTAAGCTACTTACAAGCATTCAACAGAAACACACATGCGTTTCTCTGAAAGTAAAGCAGTCTGTTCCAACACTTCAATTCACTGTGCGAAGTGAATGGAGTGTTGCTTCACTTTCTAAATGCTGTCCTTTCAGAGAAAATCACTTTCCTTTGAAAGTGCCTTAAGCTACTTACAAGCATTCAACAGAAACTCACATGCATTTCTCTGAAAGAGAAGCAGTCTGTTCCAACACTTCAATTCACTGTGCGAAGTGAATGGAGGGTTGCTTCACTTTCTAAATTATGTCCTTTCAGAGAAAATCACTTTCCTTTGAAAGTGCCTTAAGCAACTTGCAAGCATTCACAAGAAACACTAATGCGTTTCTATGAAATAGAAGCACTCTGTTCCAACACTTCAGTTCACTGCACGAAGTGAATGGAGTGTTGCTTCACTTTCTAAATGCTGTCCTTTCAGAGAAAATCACTTTCCTTTGAAAGTGCCTTAAGCTTCTTACAAGCATTCACCAGAAACTCACATGTGTTTCTCTGAAAGAGAAGCAGTCGGTTCCAACACTTCAATTCACTGTGCGAAGTGAATGGAGTGTTGCTTCACGTTCTAAATGCTGTCCTTTCAGAGAAAATCACTTTCCTTTGAAAGTGCCTTAAGCTATTTGCAAGCATTAGGAAGAATCTCACATGCGTTTCTCTGAAAGAGAAGCAGTCTGTTCCAACACTTCAATTCACTGTGCGAAGTGAATGGAGTGTTGCCTCACTTTCTAAATGCTGTCCTTTCTGAGAAAATCACTTTCCTTTGAAAGTGCCTTAAGCTACTTGCAAGCATTCGGAAGAAACTCACATGCGTTTCTCTGAAAGAGAAGCAGTCTGTTCCAACACTTCAATTCACTGTTTGAAGTGAATGGAGTGCTGCCTCACTTTCTAAATGCTGTCCTTTCAGAGAAAATCACTTTCCTTTGAAAGTGCCTTAAGCTACTTACAAGCATTCAACAGAAACTCACATGCGTTTCTCTGAAAGTGAAGCAGTCTGTTCCAACACTTCAATTCACTTTGCAAAGTGAATGGAGTGTTGCTTCACTTTCTAAATGCTGTCCTTTCAGAGAAAATCACTTTCCTTTGAAAGTGCCTTAAGCTACTTACAAGCATTCAACAGAAACTCACATGCATTTCTCTGGAAGAGAAGCAGTCTGTTCCCACACTTCAATTCACTGTGCGAAGTGAATGGAGTGTTGCTTCACTTTCTAAATTATGTCTTTTCAGAGAAAATCACTTTCCTTTGAAAGTGCCTTAAGCAACTTGCAAGCATTCACAAGAAACACTAATGCGTTTCTATGAAAGATAAGCACTCTGTTCCAATACTTCAATTCACTGCAAGAAGTGAATGGAGTGTTGCTTCACTTTCTAAATGCTGTCCTTTCAGAGAAAATCACTTTCCTTTGAAAGTGCCTTAAGCTACTTGCAAGCATTAGGAAGAAACTCACATGCGTTTCTCTGAAAGAGAAGCAGTCTGTTCCAACACTTCAATTCACTGTGCGAAGTGAATGGAGTGTTGCCTCACTTTCTAAATGCTGTCCTTTCAGAGAAAATCACTTTCCTTTGAAAGTGCCTTAAACTACTTTCAAGCATTCACAAAAAACTCACATGCGCTTCTCTGAAAGAGAAGCAGTCTGTTCCAACACTTCAATTCACTGTGCGAAGTGAATGGAGTGTTGCTTCACTTTCTAAATGCTGTCCTTTCAGAGAAAATCACTTTCCTTTGATAGTGCCTTAAGCTACTTGCAAGCATTAGGAAGAAACTCACATGCGTTTCTCTGAAAGAGAAGCAGTCTGTTCCATCCCTTCAATTCACTGTGTGAAGTGAATAGAGTGTTGCCTCACTTTCTAAATGCTGTGCTTTCAGAGAAAATCACTTTCCTTTGAAAGTGCCTTAAGCTACTTACAAGCATTTAACAGAAACTCACATGCGTTTCTCTGAAAGAGAAGCAGTCTGTTCCAACACTTCAATTCACTGTGCGAAGTGAATGGAGTGTTGCTTCACTTTCTAAATGCTGTCCTTTCAGAGAAAATCACTTTCCTTTGAAAGTGCCTTAAGCTACTTGCAAGCATTAGGAAGAAACTCACATGCGTTTCTCTGAAAGAGAAGCAGTCTGTTCCAACACTTCAATTCACTGTGTGAAGTGAATGGAGTGATGCCTCACTTTCTAAATGCTGTCCTTTCAGAGAAAATCACTTTCCTTTGAAAGTGCCTTAAGCTACTTACAAGCATTCAACAGAAACTCACATGCATTTCTCTGAAAGAGAAGCAGTCTGTTCCAACACTTCAATTCACTGTTCGAAGTGAAGGGAGTGTTGCCTCACTTTCTAAATGCTGTCCTTTCAGAGAAAATCACTTTCCTTTGAAAGTGCCTTAAGCTACTTACAAGCATTCAACAGAAACTCACATGCATTTCTCTGAAAGAGAAGCAGTCTGTTCCAACGCTTCAATTCACTGTGCGAAGTGAATGGAGTGTTGCTTCACTTTCTAAATGCTGTCCTTTCAGAGAAAATCACTTTCCTTTGAAAGTGCCTTAAGCTACTTGCAAGCATTAGGAAGAAACTCACATGCGTTTCTCTGAAAGAGAAGCAGTCTGTTCCAACACTTCAATTCACTGTGCGAAGTAAATGGAGTGTTGCCTCACTTTCTGAATGCTGTCCTTTCAGAGAAAATCACTTTCCTTTGAAAGTGCCTTAAGCTACTTACAAGCATTCAACAGAAACTCACATGCGTTTCTCTGAAAGTGAAGCAGTCTGTTCCAACACTTCAATTCACTGTGCGAAGTGAATGGAGTGTTGCTTCACTTTCTAAATGCTGTCCTTTCAGAGAAAATCACTTTCCTTTGAAAGTGCCTTAAGCTACTTACAAGCATTCAACAGAAACTCAAATGCATTTCTCTGAAAGAGAAGCAGTCTGTTCCAACACTTCAATTCACTGTGCGAAGTGAATGGAGTGTTGCCTCACTTTCTAAATGCTGTCCTTTCAGAGAAAATCACTTTCCTTTGAAAGTGCCTTAAGCTACTTGCAAGCATTCACAAGAAACACTAATGCGTTTCTATGAAAGAGAATCACTCTGTTCCAACACTTCAATTCACTTCACGAAGTGAATGGAGTGTTGCTTCACTTTCTAAATGCTGTCCTTTCAGAGAAAATCACTTTCCTTTGAAAGTGCCTTAAGCTTCTTACAAGCATTTACCAGAAACTCACATGCGTTTCACTGAAAGAGAATCACTCGGTTCCAACACTTCAATTCACTGTGCGAAGTGAATGGTCTGTTGCTTCACTTTCTAAATGCTGTCCTTTCAGAGAAAATCACTTTCCTTTGAAAGTGCCTTAAGCTACTTGCAAGCATTAGGAAGAAACTCACATGCGTTTTTCTGAAAGAGAAGCAGTCTGTTCCAACACTTCAATTCACTGTGCGAAGTGAATGGAGTGTTGCCTCACTTTCTAAATGCTGTCCTTTCAGAGAAAATCACTTTCCTTTGAAAGTGCCTTAAGCTACTTACAAGCATTCACCAGAAACTCACATGCGTTTCTCTGAAAGAGAAGCAGTCTGTTCCAACACTTCAATTCACTGTGTGAAGAAATGGAGTGCTGCCTCACTTTCTAAATGCTGTCCTTTCAGAGAAAATCACTTTCCTTTGAAAGTGCCTTAAGCTACTTACAAGCATTCACCAGAAACTCACATGCATTTCTCTGAAAGAGAAGCAGTCTGTTCCAACACTTCAATTCACTGTTCGAAGTGAAGGGAGTGTTGCTTCACTTTCTAAATGCTGTCCTTTCAGAGAAAATCACTTTCCTTTGAAAGTGCCTTAAGCTACTTACAAGCATTCACCAGAAACTCACATGCGTTTCTCTGAAAGAGAAGCAGTCTGTTCCAACACTTCAATTCACTCTGCGAAGTGAATGGAGTGTTGCTTCACTTTCTAAATGCTGTCCTTTCTGAGAAAATCACTTTCCTTTGAAAGTGCCTTAAGGTACTTACAAGCATTCAACAGAAACTCACATGCATTTCTCTGAAAGAGAAGCAGTCTGTTCCAACACTTCAATTCACTGTGCGAAGTGAATGGAGTGTTGCTTCACTTTCTAAATGCTGTCCTTTCAGAGAAAATCACTTTCCTTTGAAAGTGCCTTAAGCTACTTACAAGCATTCACCAGAAACTCACATGCGTTTCTCTGAAAGAGAAGCAGTCTGTTCCAACACTTCAATTCCCTGTGCGAAGTGAATGGAGTGTTGCTTCACTTTCTAAATGCTGTCCTTTCAGAGAAAATCACTTTCCCTTGAAAGTGCCTTAAGCTACTTGCAAGCATTAGGAAGAAACTCACATGCGTTTCTCTGAAAGAGAAGCAGTCTGTTCCAACACGTCAATTCACTGTGCAAAGTGAATGGAGTGTTGCTTCACTTTCTAAATGCTGTCCTTTCAGAGAAAATCACTTTCCTTTGAAAGTGCCGTAAGCTACTTACAAGCATTCACCAGAAACTCACATGTGTTTCTCTGAAAGAGAAGCAGTCTGTTCCAACACTTCAATTCACTGTGCGAAGTGAATGGAGTGTTGCTTCACTTTCTAAATGCTGTCCTTTCTGAGAAAATCACTTTCCCTTGAAAGTGCCTTAAGTTACTTGCAAGTATTAGGAAGAAACTCACATGCGTTTCTCTGAAAGAGAAGCAGTCTGTTCCAACACTTCAATTCACTGCACGAAGGGAATGGAGTGTTGCTTCACTTTCTAAATGCTGTCCTTTCAGAGAAAATCACTTTCCTTTGAAAGTGCCTTAAGCTACTTATAAGCATTCACCAGAAACTCACATGCGTTAATCTGAAAGAGAAGCAGTCCGTTCCAACACTTCAATTCACTGTGCAAAGTGAATGGAGTGTTGCTTCACTTTCTAAATGCTGTCCTTTCAGAGAAAATCACTTTCCTTTGAAAGTGCCTTAAGCTACTTACAAGCATTAACAAGAAACACTAATGCGTTTCTATGAAAGAGAAGCAGTCTGTTCCAACACTTCAATTCACTGTGCGAAGTGAATGGAGTGTTGCCTCACTTTCTAAATGCTGTCCTTTCAGAGAAAATCACTTTCCATTGAAAGTGCCTTAAACTACTTTCAAGCATTCACAAAAAACTCACATGAGTTTCTCTGAAAGAGAAGCAGTCTGTTCCAATACTTCATTTCACTCTGCGAAGTGAATGGAGTGTTGATTCACTTTCTAAATGCTGTCCTTTCAGAGAAAATCACTTTCCTTTGAAAGTGCCTTAAGCTACTTACAAGCATTCAACAGAAACTGACATGCATTTCTCTGAAAGAGAAGCATCTGTTCCAACACTTCAACTCACTGTGCGATGTGAATGGAGTGTTGCTTCACTTTCTAAATACTGTCCTTTCAGAGAAAATCACTTTCCTTTGAAAGTGCCTTAAGCTACTTACAAGCATTCACCAGAAACTCACATGCGTTTCTCTGAAAGAGAAGCAGTCTGTTTCAACACTTCAATTCACTGTGCGAAGTGAATGGAGTGTTGCTTCACTTTCTAAATGCTGTCCTTTCAGAGAAAATCACTTTCCCTTGAAAGTGCCTTAAGCTACTTGCAAGCATTAGGAAGAAACTCACATGCGTTTCTCTGAAAGAGAAGCAGTCTGTTCCAACACTTCAATTCACTGTGCGAAGTGAATGGAGTGTTGCTTCACTTTCTCAATGCTGTCCTTTCTGAGAAAATCACTTTCCTTTGAAAGTGCCTTAAGCTACTTGCAAGCATTAGGAAGACACTCACATGCGTTTCTCTGAAAGAGAAGCAGTCTGTTCCAACACTTCAATTCACTGTGTGAAGTGAATGGAGTGTTGCCTCACTTTCTAAATGCTCTCCTCTCAGAGAAATCACTTTCTTTTGAAAGTGCCTTAAGCTACTTACAAGCATTCAACAGAAACTCACATGCGTTTCTCTGAAAGTGAAGCAGTCTGTTCCAACACTTCAATTCACTGTGCGAAGTGAATGGAGTGTTGCTTCACTTTCTAAATGCTGTCCTTTCAGAGAAAATCACTTTCCTTTGAAAGTGCCTTAAGCTACTTACAAGCATTCAACAGAAACTCACATGCATTTCTCTGAAAGAGAAGCAGTCTGTTCCAACACTTCAATTCACTGTGCGAAGTGAATGGAGTGTTGCTTCACTTTCTAAATTATGTCCTTTCAGAGAATATCACTTTCCTTTGAAAGTGCCTTAAGCAACTTGCAAGCATTCACAAGAAACACTAATGCGTTTCTATGAAATAGAAGCACTCTGTTCCAACACTTCAGTTCACTGCACGAAGTGTATGGAGTTTTGCTTCACTTTCTAAATGCTGTTCTTTCAGAGAAAATCACTTTCCTTTGAAAGTGCCTTAAGCTTCTTACAAGCATTCACCAGAAACTCACATGTGTTTCTCTGAAAGAGAAGCAGTCGGTTCCAACACTTCAATTCACTGTGCGAAGTGAATGGAGTGTTGCTTCACGTTCTAAATGCTGTCCTTTCAGAGAAAATCACTTTCCTTTGAAAGTGCCTTAAGCTATTTGCAAGCATTAGGAAGAAACTCACATGCGTTTCTCTGAAAGAGAAGCAGTCTGTTCCAACACTTCAATTCACTGTGCGAAGTGAATGGAGTGTTGCCTCACTTTCTAAATGCTGTCCTTTCTGAGAAAATCACTTTCCTTTGAAAGTGCCTTAAGCTACTTGCAAGCATTCGGAAGAAACTCACATGCGTTTCTCTGAAAGAGAAGCAGTCTGTTCCAACACTTCAATTCACTGTGTGAAGTGAATGGAGTGCTGCCTCCCTTTCTAAATGCTGTCCTTTCAGAGAAAATCACTTTCCTTTGAAAGTGCCTTAAGCTACTTACAAGCATTCAACAGAAACTCACATGCGTTTCTCTGAAAGTGAAGCAGTCTGTTCCAACACTTCAATTCACTCTGCGAAGTGAATGGAGTGTTGCTTCACTTTCTAAATGCTGTCCTTTCAGAGAAAATCACTTTCCTTTGAAAGTGCCTTAAGCTACTTACAAGCATTCAACAGAAACTCACATGCATTTCTCTGAAAGAGAAGCAGTCTGTTCCCACACTTCAATTCACTGTGCGAAGTGAATGGAGTGTTGCTTCACTTTCTAAATTATGTCCTTTCAGAGAAAATCACTTTCCTTTGAAAGTGCCTTAAGCAACTTGCAAGCATTCACAAGAAACACTAATGCGTTTCTATGAAAGAGAAGCACTCTGTTCCAACACTTCAATTCACTGCAAGAAGTGAATGGAGTGTTGCTTCACTTTCTAAATGCTGTCCTTTCAGAGAAAATCACTTTCCTTTGAAAGTGCCTTAAGCTACTTGCAAGCATTAGGAAGAAACTCACATGCGTTTCTCTGAAAGAGAAGCAGTCTGTTCCAACACTTCAATTCACTGTGCGAAGTGAATGGAGTGTTGCCTCACTTTCTAAATGCTGTCCTTTCAGAGAAAATCACTTTCCTTTGAAAGTGCCTTAAACTACTTTCAAGCATTCACAAAAAACACACATGCGCTTCTATGAAAGAGAAGCAGTCTGTTCCAACACTTCAATTCACTGTGCGAAGTGAATGGAGTGTTGCTTCACTTTCTAAATGCTGTCCTTTCAGAGAAAATCACTTTCCTTTGATAGTGCCTTAAGCTACTTGCAAGCATTAGGAAGAAACTCACATGCGTTTCTCTGAAAGAGAAGCAGTCTGTTCCATCCCTTCAATTCACTGTGTGAAGTGAATAGAGTGTTGCCTCACTTTCTAAATGCTGTGCTTTCAGAGAAAATCACTTTCCTTTGAAAGTGCCTTAAGCTACTTACAAGCATTTAACAGAAACTCACATGCGTTTCTCTGAAAGAGAAGCAGTCTGTTCCAATACTTCAATTCACTCTGCGAAGTGAATGGAGTATTGCTTCACTTTCTAAATGCTGTCCTTTCAGAGAAAATCACTTTCTTTTGAAAGTGCCTTAAGCTACTTACATGCATTCAACAGAAACTCACATGCGTTTCTCTGAAAGAGAAGCAGTCTGTTCCAAAACTTCAATTCAATGTGCGAAGTGAATGGAGTGTTGCTTCACTTTCTAAATGCTGTTCTTTCAGAGAAAATCACTTTCCTTTGAAAGTGCCTTAAGCTACTTGCAAGCATTAGGAAGAAACTCACTTGCGTTTCTCTGAAAGAGAAGCAGTCTGTTCCAACACATCAATTCACTGTGCGAAGTGAATGGAGTGTTGCTTCACTTTCTAAATGCTGTCCTTTCAGAGAAAATCACTTTCCTTTGAAAGTGCCTTAAGCTACTTGCAAGCATTAGGAAGAAACTCACCTGCGTTTCTCTGAAAGAGAAGCACTCTGTTCCAACACTTCAACTCACTGCAAGAAGTGAATGGAGTGTTGCTTCACTTTCTAAATGCTGTCCTTTCAGAGAAAATCACTTTCCTCTGAAAGTGCCTTAAGCTACTTGCAAGCATTAGGAAGAAACTCACATGCGTTTCTCTGAAAGAGAAGCACTCTGTTCCAACACTTCAATTCACTGCAAGAAGTGAATGGAGTGTTGCTTCACTTTCTAAATGCTGTCCTTTCAGAGAAAATCACTTTCCTTTGAAAGTGCCTTAAGCTAATTGCAAGCATTAGGAAGAAACTCACATGCGTTTCTCTGAAAGAGAAGCAGTCTGTTCCATCCCTTCAATTCACTGTGTGAAGTGAATAGAGTGTTGCCTCACTTTCTAAATGCTGTGCTTTCAGAGAAAATCACTTTCCTTTGAAAGTGCCTTAAGCTACTTACAAGCATTTAACAGAAACTCACATGCGTTTCTCTGAAAGAGAAGCAGTCTGTTCCAATACTTCAATTCACTCTGCGAAGTGAATGGAGTATTGCTTCACTTTCTAAATGCTGTCCTTTCAGAGAAAATCACTTTCCTTTGAAAGTGCCTTAAGCTACTTACAAGCATTCAACAGAAACTCACATGCGTTTCTCTGAAAGAGAAGCAGTCTGTTCCAAAACTTCAATTCAATGTGCGAAGTGAATGGAGTGTTGCTTCACTTTCTAAATGCTGTTCTTTCAGAGAAAATCACTTTCCTTTGAAAGTGCCTTAAGCTACTTGCAAGCATTAGGAAGAAACTCACATGCGTTTCTCTGAAAGAGAAGCAGTCTGTTCCAACACTTCAATTCACTGTGCGAAGTGAATGGAGTGTTGCTTCACTTTCTAAATGCTGTCCTTTCAGAGAAAATCACTTTCCTTTGAAAGTGCCTTAAGCTACTTGCAAGCATTAGGAAGAAACTCACATGCGTTTCTCTGAAAGAGAAGCAGTCTGTTCCAACACTTCTATTCACTGTTCGAAGTGAAGGGAGTGTTGCCTCACTTTCTAAATGCTGTCCTTTCAGAGTAAATCACTTTCCTTTGAAAGTGCCTTAAGCTACTTACAAGCATTCAACAGAAACACACATGCATTTCTCTGAAAGAGAAGCAGTCTGTTCCAACACTTCAATTCACTGTGCGAAGTGAATGGAGTGTTGCTTCACTTTCTAAATGCTGTCTTTTCAGAGAAAATCACTTTCCTTTGAAAGTGCCTTAAGCTACTTGCAAGCATTAGGAAGAAACTCACATGCGTTTCTCTGAAAGAGAAGCAGTCTGTTCCAACACTTCAATTCACTGTGCGAAGTGAATGGCGTGTTGCCTCACTTTCTAAATGCTGTCCTTTCAGAGAAAATCACTTTCCTTTGAAAGTGCCTTAAGCTACTTACAAGCATTCACCAGAAACTCACATGCGTTTCTCTGAAAGAGAAGCAGTCTGTTCCAACACTTCAATTCCCTGTGCGAAGTGAATGGAGTGTTGCTTCACTTTCTAAATGCTGTCCTTTCAGAGAAAATCACTTTCCCTTGAAAGTGCCTTAAGCTACTTGCAAGCATTAGGAAGAAACTCACATGCGTTTCTCTGAAAGAGAAGCAGTCTGTTCCAACACGTCAATTCACTGTGCAAAGTGAATGGAGTGTTGCTTCACTTTCTAAATGCTGTCCTTTCAGAGAAAATCACTTTCCTTTGAAAGTGCCGTAAGCTACTTACAAGCATTCACCAGAAACTCACATGTGTTTCTCTGAAAGAGAAGCAGTCTGTTCCAACACTTCAATTCACTGTGCGAAGTGAATGGAGTGTTGCCTCACTTTCTAAATGCTGTCCTTTCTGAGAAAATCACTTTCCCTTGAAAGTGCCTTAAGCTACTTGCAAGTATTAGGAAGAAACTCACATGCGTTTCTCTGAAAGAGAAGCAGTCTGTTCCAACACTTCAATTCACTGCACGAAGGGAATGGAGTGTTGCTTCACTTTCTAAATGCTGTCCTTTCAGAGAAAATCACTTTCCTTTGAAAGTGCCTTAAGCTACTTATAAGCATTCACCAGAAACTCACATGCGTTAATCTGAAAGAGAAGCAGTCCGTTCCAACACTTCAATTCACTGTGCAAAGTGAATGGAGTGTTGCTTCACTTTCTAAATGCTGTCCTTTCAGAGAAAATCACTTTCCTTTGAAAGTGCCTTAAGCTACTTACAAGCATTAACAAGAAACACTAATGCGTTTCTATGAAAGAGAAGCAGTCTGTTCCAACACTTCAATTCACTGTGCGAAGTGAATGGAGTGTTGCCTCACTTTCTAAATGCTGTCCTTTCAGAGAAAATCACTTTCCATTGAAAGTGCCTTAAACTACTTTCAAGCATTCACAAAAAACTCACATGAGTTTCTCTGAAAGAGAAGCAGTCTGTTCCAATACTTCATTTCACTCTGCGAAGTGAATGGAGTGTTGATTCACTTTCTAAATGCTGTCCTTTCAGAGAAAATCACTTTCCTTTGAAAGTGCCTTAAGCTACTTACAAGCATTCAACAGAAACTGACATGCATTTCTCTGAAAGAGAAGCATCTGTTCCAACACTTCAACTCACTGTGCGATGTGAATGGAGTGTTGCTTCACTTTCTAAATACTGTCCTTTCAGAGAAAATCACTTTCCTTTGAAAG
The DNA here is from genome assembly GCF_982192425.1 of Myodes glareolus. NCBI lineage: Eukaryota > Metazoa > Chordata > Mammalia > Rodentia > Cricetidae > Myodes > Myodes glareolus. The sequence continues at coordinate 72,355,181 of NC_142042.1, forward strand.
TGCCTTAAGCTACTTACAAGCATTCACCAGAAACTCACATGCGTTTCTCTGAAAGAGAAGCAGTCTGTTTCAACACTTCAATTCACTGTGCGAAGTGAATGGAGTGTTGCTTCACTTTCTAAATGCTGTCCTTTCAGAGAAAATCACTTTCCCTTGAAAGTGCCTTAAGCTACTTGCAAGCATTAGGAAGAAACTCACATGCGTTTCTCTGAAAGAGAAGCAGTCTGTTCCAACACTTCAATTCACTGTGCGAAGTGAATGGAGTGTTGCTTCACTTTCTCAATGCTGTCCTTTCTGAGAAAATCACTTTCCTTTGAAAGTGCCTTAAGCTACTTGCAAGCATTAGGAAGACACTCACATGCGTTTCTCTGAAAGAGAAGCAGTCTGTTCCAACACTTCAATTCACTGTGTGAAGTGAATGGAGTGTTGCCTCACTTTCTAAATGCTCTCCTCTCAGAGAAATCACTTTCTTTTGAAAGTGCCTTAAGCTACTTACAAGCATTCAACAGAAACTCACATGCGTTTCTCTGAAAGTGAAGCAGTCTGTTCCAACACTTCAATTCACTGTGCGAAGTGAATGGAGTGTTGCTTCACTTTCTAAATGCTGTCCTTTCAGAGAAAATCACTTTCCTTTGAAAGTGCCTTAAGCTACTTACAAGCATTCAACAGAAACTCACATGCATTTCTCTGAAAGAGAAGCAGTCTGTTCCAACACTTCAATTCACTGTGCGAAGTGAATGGAGTGTTGCTTCACTTTCTAAATTATGTCCTTTCAGAGAATATCACTTTCCTTTGAAAGTGCCTTAAGCAACTTGCAAGCATTCACAAGAAACACTAATGCGTTTCTATGAAATAGAAGCACTCTGTTCCAACACTTCAGTTCACTGCACGAAGTGAATGGAGTTTTGCTTCACTTTCTAAATGCTGTTCTTTCAGAGAAAATCACTTTCCTTTGAAAGTGCCTTAAGCTTCTTACAAGCATTCACCAGAAACTCACATGTGTTTCTCTGAAAGAGAAGCAGTCGGTTCCAACACTTCAATTCACTGTGCGAAGTGAATGGAGTGTTGCTTCACGTTCTAAATGCTGTCCTTTCAGAGAAAATCACTTTCCTTTGAAAGTGCCTTAAGCTATTTGCAAGCATTAGGAAGAAACTCACATGCGTTTCTCTGAAAGAGAAGCAGTCTGTTCCAACACTTCAATTCACTGTGCGAAGTGAATGGAGTGTTGCCTCACTTTCTAAATGCTGTCCTTTCTGAGAAAATCACTTTCCTTTGAAAGTGCCTTAAGCTACTTGCAAGCATTCGGAAGAAACTCACATGCGTTTCTCTGAAAGAGAAGCAGTCTGTTCCAACACTTCAATTCACTGTGTGAAGTGAATGGAGTGCTGCCTCCCTTTCTAAATGCTGTCCTTTCAGAGAAAATCACTTTCCTTTGAAAGTGCCTTAAGCTACTTACAAGCATTCAACAGAAACTCACATGCGTTTCTCTGAAAGTGAAGCAGTCTGTTCCAACACTTCAATTCACTCTGCGAAGTGAATGGAGTGTTGCTTCACTTTCTAAATGCTGTCCTTTCAGAGAAAATCACTTTCCTTTGAAAGTGCCTTAAGCTACTTACAAGCATTCAACAGAAACTCACATGCATTTCTCTGAAAGAGAAGCAGTCTGTTCCCACACTTCAATTCACTGTGCGAAGTGAATGGAGTGTTGCTTCACTTTCTAAATTATGTCCTTTCAGAGAAAATCACTTTCCTTTGAAAGTGCCTTAAGCAACTTGCAAGCATTCACAAGAAACACTAATGCGTTTCTATGAAAGAGAAGCACTCTGTTCCAACACTTCAATTCACTGCAAGAAGTGAATGGAGTGTTGCTTCACTTTCTAAATGCTGTCCTTTCAGAGAAAATCACTTTCCTTTGAAAGTGCCTTAAGCTACTTGCAAGCATTAGGAAGAAACTCACATGCGTTTCTCTGAAAGAGAAGCAGTCTGTTCCAACACTTCAATTCACTGTGCGAAGTGAATGGAGTGTTGCCTCACTTTCTAAATGCTGTCCTTTCAGAGAAAATCACTTTCCTTTGAAAGTGCCTTAAACTACTTTCAAGCATTCACAAAAAACTCACATGCGCTTCTCTGAAAGAGAAGCAGTCTGTTCCAACACTTCAATTCACTGTGCGAAGTGAATGGAGTGTTGCTTCACTTTCTAAATGCTGTCCTTTCAGAGAAAATCACTTTCCTTTGATAGTGCCTTAAGCTACTTGCAAGCATTAGGAAGAAACTCACATGCGTTTCTCTGAAAGAGAAGCAGTCTGTTCCATCCCTTCAATTCACTGTGTGAAGTGAATAGAGTGTTGCCTCACTTTCTAAATGCTGTGCTTTCAGAGAAAATCACTTTCCTTTGAAAGTGCCTTAAGCTACTTACAAGCATTTAACAGAAACTCACATGCGTTTCTCTGAAAGAGAAGCAGTCTGTTCCAATACTTCAATTCACTCTGCGAAGTGAATGGAGTATTGCTTCACTTTCTAAATGCTGTCCTTTCAGAGAAAATCACTTTCTTTTGAAAGTGCCTTAAGCTACTTACATGCATTCAACAGAAACTCACATGCGTTTCTCTGAAAGAGAAGCAGTCTGTTCCAAAACTTCAATTCAATGTGCGAAGTGAATGGAGTGTTGCTTCACTTTCTAAATGCTGTTCTTTCAGAGAAAATCACTTTCCTTTGAAAGTGCCTTAAGCTACTTGCAAGCATTAGGAAGAAACTCACTTGCGTTTCTCTGAAAGAGAAGCAGTCTGTTCCAACACATCAATTCACTGTGCGAAGTGAATGGAGTGTTGCTTCACTTTCTAAATGCTGTCCTTTCAGAGAAAATCACTTTCCTTTGAAAGTGCCTTAAGCTACTTGCAAGCATTAGGAAGAAACTCACCTGCGTTTCTCTGAAAGAGAAGCACTCTGTTCCAACACTTCAACTCACTGCAAGAAGTGAATGGAGTGTTGCTTCACTTTCTAAATGCTGTCCTTTCAGAGAAAATCACTTTCCTCTGAAAGTGCCTTAAGCTACTTGCAAGCATTAGGAAGAAACTCACATGCGTTTCTCTGAAAGAGAAGCACTCTGTTCCAACACTTCAATTCACTGCAAGAAGTGAATGGAGTGTTGCTTCACTTTCTAAATGCTGTCCTTTCAGAGAAAATCACTTTCCTTTGAAAGTGCCTTAAGCTAATTGCAAGCATTAGGAAGAAACTCACATGCGTTTCTCTGAAAGAGAAGCAGTCTGTTCCATCCCTTCAATTCACTGTGTGAAGTGAATAGAGTGTTGCCTCACTTTCTAAATGCTGTGCTTTCAGAGAAAATCACTTTCCTTTGAAAGTGCCTTAAGCTACTTACAAGCATTTAACAGAAACTCACATGCGTTTCTCTGAAAGAGAAGCAGTCTGTTCCAATACTTCAATTCACTCTGCGAAGTGAATGGAGTATTGCTTCACTTTCTAAATGCTGTCCTTTCAGAGAAAATCACTTTCCTTTGAAAGTGCCTTAAGCTACTTACAAGCATTCAACAGAAACTCACATGCGTTTCTCTGAAAGAGAAGCAGTCTGTTCCAAAACTTCAATTCAATGTGCGAAGTGAATGGAGTGTTGCTTCACTTTCTAAATGCTGTTCTTTCAGAGAAAATCACTTTCCTTTGAAAGTGCCTTAAGCTACTTGCAAGCATTAGGAAGAAACTCACATGCGTTTCTCTGAAAGAGAAGCAGTCTGTTCCAACACTTCAATTCACTGTGCGAAGTGAATGGAGTGTTGCTTCACTTTCTAAATGCTGTCCTTTCAGAGAAAATCACTTTCCTTTGAAAGTGCCTTAAGCTACTTGCAAGCATTAGGAAGAAACTCACATGCGTTTCTCTGAAAGAGAAGCAGTCTGTTCCAACACTTCAATTCACTGCACGAAGTGAAGGGAGTGTTGCCTAACTTTCTAAATGCTGTCCTTTCAGAGAAAATCACTTTCCTTTGAAAGTGCCTTAAGCTACTTACAAGCATTCAACAGAAACTCACATGCATTTCTCTGAAAGAGAAGCAGTCTGTTCCAACACTTCAATTCACTGTGCGAAGTGAATGGAGTGTTGCTTCACTTTCTAAATGCTGTCCTTTCAGAGAAAATCACTTTCCTTTGAAAGTGCCTTAAGCTACTTGCAAGCATTAGGAAGAAACTCACATGCGTTTCTCTGAAAGAGAAGCAGTCTGTTCCAACACTTCAATTCACTGTGCGAAGTGAATGGAGTGTTGCCTCACTTTCTAAATGCTGTCCTTTCAGAGAAAATCACTTTCCTTTGAAAGTGCCTTAAGCTACTTACAAGCATTCAACAGAAACTCACATGCGTTTCTCTGAAAGTGAAGCAGTCTGTTCCAACACTTCAATTCACTGTGAGAAGTGAATGGAGTGTTGCTTCACTTTCTAAATGCTGTCCTTTCAGAAAAAATCACTTTCCTTTGAAAGTGCCTTAAGCTACTTACAAGCATTCAACAGAAACTCAAATGCATTTCTCTGAAAGAGAAGCAGTCTGTTCCAACACTTCAATTCACTGTGCGAAGTGAATGGAGTGTTGCCTCACTTTCTAAATGCTGTCCTTTCAGAGAAAATCACTTTCCTTTGAAAGTGCCTTAAGGTACTTGCAAGCATTCACAAGAAACACTAATGCGTTTCTATGAAAGAGAATCACTCTGTTCCAACACTTCAATTCACAGCACGAAGTGAATGGTCTGTTGCTTCACTTTCTAAATGCTGTCCTTTCAGAGAAAATCACTTTCCTTTGAAAGTGCCTTAAGCTACTTGCAAGCATTAGGAAGAAACTCACATGCGTTTTTCTGAAAGAGAAGCAGTCTGTTCCAACACTTCAATTCACTGTGCGAAGTGAATGGAGTGTTGCCTCACTTTCTAAATGCTGTCCTTTCAGAGAAAAACACTTTCCTTTGAAAGTGCCTTAAGCTACTTACAAGCATTCACCAGAAACTCACATGCGTTTCTCTGAAAGAGAAGCAGTCTGTTCCAACACTTCAATTCACTGTGTGAAGAAATGGAGTGCTGCCTCACTTTCTAAATGCTGTCCTTTCAGAGAAAATCACTTTCCTTTGAAAGTGCCTTAAGCTACTTACAAGCATTCACCAGAAACTCACATGCATTTCTCTGAAAGAGAAGCAGTCTGTTCCAACATTTCAATTCACTGTTCGAAGTGAATGGAGTTTTGCTTCACTTTCTAAATGCTGTCCTTTCAGAGAAAATCACTTTCCTTTGAAAGTGCCTTAAGCTACTTACAAGCATTCACCAGAAACTCACATGCGTTTCTCTGAAAGAGAAGCAGTCTGTTCCAACACTTCAATTCACTGTGCGAAGTGAATGGAGTGTTGCTTCACTTTGTAAATGCTGTCCTTTCAGAGAAAATCACTTTCCTTTGAAAGTGCCTTAAGCTACTTACAAGCATTCACCAGAAACTCACATGCGTTTCTCTGAAAGAGAAGCAGTCTGTTCCAACACTTCAATTCACTGTGCGAAGTGAATGGAGTGTTGCTTCACTTTCTAAATGCTGTCCTTTCAGAGAAAATCACGTTCCTTTGAAAGTGCCTTAAGCTACTTACAAGCATTCACCAGAAACTCACATGCGTTTCTCTGAAAGAGAAGCAGTCTGTTCCAACACTTCAATTCCCTGTGCGAAGTGAATGGAGTGTTGCTTCACTTTCTAAATGCTGTCCTTTCAGAGAAAATCACTTTCCCTTGAAAGTGCCTTAAGCTACTTGCAAGCATTAGGAAGAAACTCACATGCGTTTCTCTGAAAGAGAAGCAGTCTGTTCCAACACTTCAATTCACTGTGCAAAGTGAATGGAGTGTTGCTTCACTTTCTAAATGCTGTCCTTTCAGAGAATATCACTTTCCTTTGAAAGTGCCGTAAGCTACTTACAAGCATTCACCAGAAACTCACATGTGTTTCTCTGAAAGAGAAGCAGTCTGTTCCAACACTTCAATTCACTGTGCGAAGTGAATGGAGTGTTGCTTCACTTTCTAAATGCTGTCCTTTCTGAGAAAATCACTTTCCCTTGAAAGTGCCTTAAGCTACTTGCAAGTATTAGGAAGAAACTCACATGCGTTTCTCTGAAAGAGAAGCAGTCTGTTCCAAAACTTCAATTCACTGCACGAAGGGAATGGAGTGTTGCTTCACTTTCTAAATGCTGTCCTTTCAGAGAAAATCACTTTCCTTTGAAAGTGCCTTAAGCTACTTACAAGCATTCACCAGAAACTCACATGCGTTAATCTGAAAGAGAAGCAGTCCGTTCCAACACTTCAATTCACTGTGCAAAGTGAATGGAGTGTTGCTTCACTTTCTAAATGCTGTCCTTTCAGAGAAAATCACTTTCCTTTGAAAGTGCCTTAAGCTACTTACAAGCATTAACAAGAAACACTAATGCGTTTCTATGAAAGAGAAGCAGTGTGTTCCAACACTTCAATTCACTGTGCGAAGTGAATGGAGTGTTGCCTCACTTTCTAAATGCTGTCCTTTCAGAGAAAATCACTTTCCATTGAAAGTGCCTTAAACTACTTTCAAGCATTCACAAAAAACTCACATGAGTTTCTCTGAAAGAGAAGCAGTCTGTTCCAATACTTCATTTCACTCTGCGAAGTGAATGGAGTGTTGATTCACTTTCTAAATGCTGTCCTTTCAGAGAAAATCACTTTCCTTTGAAAGTGCCTTAAGCTACTTACAAGCATTCAACAGAAACTGACATGCATTTCTCTGAAAGAGAAGCATCTGTTCCAACACTTCAACTCACTGTGCGATGTGAATGGAGTGTTGCTTCACTTTCTAAATACTGTCCTTTCAGAGAAAATCACTTTCCTTTGAAAGTGCCTTAAGCTACTTACAAGCATTCACCAGAAACTCACATGCGTTTCTCTGAAAGAGAAGCAGTCTGTTCCAACACTTCAATTCACTGTGCGAAGTGAATGGAGTGTTGCTTCACTTTCTAAATGCTGTCCTTTCAGAGAAAATCACTTTCCTTTGAAAGTGCCTTAAGCTACTTGCAAGCATTAGGAAGAAACTCACATGCGTTTCTCTGTAAGAGAAGCAGTCTGTTCCAACACTTCAATTCACTGTGCGAAGTGAATGGAGTGTTGCTTCACTTTCTAAATGCTGTCCTTTCAGAGAAAATCACTTTCCTTTGAAAGTGCCTTAAGCTACTTGCAAGCATTACGAAGAAACTCTCATGCATTTCTCTGAAAGAGAAGCAGTCTGTTCCAACACTTCAATTCACTGAGTGAAGTGAATGGAGTGTTGCTTCACTCTCTAAATGCTGTCATTTCAGAGAAAATCACTTTCCTTTGAAAGTGCCTTAAGCAACTTACAAGCATTCACAAGAAACACTAATGCGTTTCTCTGAAAGAGAAGCAGTCTGTTCCAACACTTCAATTCACTGTGCGAAGTGAATGGAGTGTTGCTTCATTTTCTAAATGCTGTCCTTTCAGAGAAAATCACTTTCCCTTGAAAGTGCCTTAAGCTACTTGCAAGTCTTAGGAAGAAACTCACATGCGTTTCTCTGTAAGAGAAGCAGTCTGTTCCAACACTTCAATTCACTACACGAAGGGAATGGAGTGTTGCTTCACTTTCTAAATGCTGTCCTTTCAGAGAAAATCACTTTCCTTAGAAAGTGCCTTAAGCTACTTACAAGCATTCACCAGAACCTCACATGCGTTAATCTGAAAGAGAAGCAGTCGGTTCCAACACTTCAATTCACTGTGCAAAGTGAATGGAGTGTTGCTTCACTTTCTAAATGCTGTCCTTTCAGAGAAAATCACTTTCCTTTGAAAGTGCCTTAAACTACTTTCAAGCATTCACAAAAAACTCACATGCATTTCTCTTAAAGAGAAGCAGTCTGTTCCAACACTTCAATTCACTGTGCGAAGTGAATGGACTGTTGCTTCAGTTTGTAAATGCTGTTCTTTCAGAGAAAATCACTTTCCTTTGAAAGTGCCTTAAGCAACTTGCAAGTGTTCACAAGAAACTCACATGCGTTTTTCTGAAAGAGAAGCAGTCTGTTCCAACACTTCAATTCACTGTGCGAAGTGAATGGAGTGTTGCTTCACTTTCTAAATGCTGTCCTTTCAGAGAAAATCACTTTCCTTTGAAAGTGCCTAAAGCTACTTACAAGCATTCACCAGAAACTCACATGCGTTTCTCTGAAAGAGAAGCAGTCTGTTCCAACACTTCAATTCACTGTGCGAAGTGAATGGAGTGTTGCTTCACTTTCTAAATGCTGTCCTTTCAGAGAAAATCACTTACCTTTGAAAGTGCCTTAAGCTACTTACAAGCATTCAACAGAAACTCACATGCGTTTCTCTGAAAGAGAAGCAGTCTGTTCCAAAACTTCAATTCAATGTGCGAAGTGAATGGAGTGTTGCTTCACTTTCTAAATGCTGTTCTTTCAGAGAAAATCACTTTCCTTTGAAAGTGCCTTAAGCTACTTGCAAGCATTAGGAAGAAACTCACATGCGTTTCTCTGAAAGAGAAGCAGTCTGTTCCAACACTTCAATTCACTGTGCGAAGTGAATGGAGTGTTGCTTCACTTTCTAAATGCTGTCCTTTCAGAGAAAATCACTTTCCTTTGAAAGTGCCTTAAGCTACTTGCAAGCATTAGGAAGAAACTCACATGCGTTTCTCTGAAAGAGAAGCAGTCTGTTCCAACACTTCAATTCACTGTGTGAAGTGAATGGAGTGTTGCCTCACTTTCTAAATGCTGTCCTTTCAGAGAAAATCACTTTCCTTTGAAAGTGCCTTAAGCTACTTACAAGCATTCAACAGAAACTCACATGCATTTCTCTGAAAGAGAAGCAGTCTGTTCCAACACTTCAATTCACTGCACGAAGTGAAGGGAGTGTTGCCTCACTTTCTAAATGCTGTCCTTTCAGAGAAAATCACTTTCCTTTGAAAGTGCCTTAAGCTACTTACAAGCATTCAACAGAAACTCACATGCATTTCTCTGAAAGAGAAGCAGTCTGTTCCAACACTTCAATTCACTGTGCGAAGTGAATGGAGTGTTGCTTCACTTTCTAAATGCTGTCCTTTCAGAGAAAATCACTTTCCTTTGAAAGTGCCTTAAGCTACTTGCAAGCATTAGGAAGAAACTCACATGCGTTTCTCTGAAAGAGAAGCAGTCTGTTCCAACACTTCAATTCACTGTGCGAAGTGAATGGAGTGTTGCCTCACTTTCTAAATGCTGTCCTTTCAGAGAAAATCACTTTCCTTTGAAAGTGCCTTAAGCTACTTACAAGCATTCAACAGAAACTCACATGCGTTTCTCTGAAAGTGAAGCAGTCTGTTCCAACACTTCAATTCACTGTGCGAAGTGAATGGAGTGTTGCTTCACTTTCTAAATGCTGTCCTTTCAGAGAAAATCACTTTCCTTTGAAAGTGCCTTAAGCTACTTACAAGCATTCAACAGAAACTCAAATGCATTTCTCTGAAAGAGAAGCAGTCTGTTCCAACACTTCAATTCACTGTGCGAAGTGAATGGAGTGTTGCCTCACTTTCTAAATGCTGTCCTTTCAGAGAAAATCACTTTCCTTTGAAAGTGCCTTAAGCTACTTGCAAGCATTCACAAGAAACACTAATGCGCTTCTATGAAAGAGAATCACTCTGTTCCAACACTTCAATTCACTGCACGAAGTGAATGGAGTGTTGCTTCACTTTCTAAATGCTCTCCTTTCAGAGAAAATCACTTTCCTTTGAAAGTGCCTCAAGCTTCTTACAAGCATTCACCAGAAACTCACATGCGTTTCACTGAAAGAGAATCACTCGGTTCCAACACTTCAATTCACTGTGCGAAGTGAATGGTGTGTTGCTTCACTTTCTAAATGCTGTCCTTTCAGAGAAAATCACTTTCCTTTGAAAGTGCCTTAAGCTACTTGCAAGCATTAGGAAGAAACTCACATGCGTTTTTCTGAAAGAGAAGCAGTCTGTTCCAACACTTCAATTCACTGTGCGAAGTGAAAGGAGTGTTGCCTCACTTTCTAAATGCTGTCCTTTCAGAGAAAATCACTTTCCTTTGAAAGTGCCTTAAGCTACTTACAAGCATTCACCAGAAACTCACATGCGTTTCTCTGAAAGAGAAGCAGTCTGTTCCAACACTTCAATTCACTGTGTGAAGAAATGGAGTGCTGCCTCACTTTCTAAATGCTGTCCTTTCAGAGAAAATCACTTTCCTTTGAAAGTGCCTTAAGCTACTTACAAGCATTCACCAGAAACTCACATGCATTTCTCTGAAAGAGAAGCAGTCTGTTCCAACACTTCAATTCACTGTTCGAAGTGAATGGAGTGTTGCTTCACTTTCTAAATGCTGTCCTTTCAGAGAAAATCACTTTCCTTTGAAAGTGCCTTAAGCTACTTACAAGCATTCACCAGAAACTCACATGCGTTTCTCTGAAAGAGAAGCAGTCTGTTCCAACACTTCAATTCACTGTGCGAAGTGAATGGAGTGTTGCTTCACTTTGTAAATGCTGTCCTTTCAGAGAAAATCACTTTCCTTTGAAAGTGCCTTAAGCTACTTACAAGCATTCACCAGAAACTCACATGCGTTTCTCTGAAAGAGAAGCAGTCTGTTCCAACACTTCAATTCCCTGTGCGAAGTGAATGGAGTGTTGCTTCACTTTCTAAATGCTGTCCTTTCAGAGAAAATCACTTTCCTTAGAAAGTGCCTTAAGCTACTTACAAGCATTCACCAGAACCTCACATGCGTTAATCTGAAAGAGATGCAGTCGGTTCCAACACTTCAATTCACTGTGCAAAGTGAATGGAGTGTTGCTTCACTTTCTAAATGCTGTCCTTTCAGAGAAAATCACTTTCCTTTGAAAGTGCCTTAAACTACTTTCAAGCATTCACAAAAAACTCACATGCATTTCTCTTAAAGAGAAGCAGTCTGTTCCAACACTTCAATTCACTGTGCGAAGTGAATGGAGTGTTGCTTCAGTTTGTAAATGCTGTCCTTTCAGAGAAAATCACTTTCCTTTGAAAGTGCCTTAAGCAACTTGCAAGTGTTCACAAGAAACTCACATGCGTTTTTCTGAAAGAGAAGCAGTCTGTTCCAACACTTCAATTCACTGTGCGAAGTGAATGGAGTGTTGCTTCACTTTCTAAATGCTGTCCTTTCAGAGAAAATCACTTTCCTTTGAAAGTGCCTAAAGCTACTTACAAGCATTCACCAGAAACTCACATGCGTTTCTCTGAAAGAGAAGCAGTCTGTTCCAACACTTCAATTCACTGTGCGAAGTGAATGGAGTGTTGCTTCACTTTCTAAATGCTGTCCTTTCAGAGAAAATCACTTTCCTTTGAAAGTGCCTTAAGCTACTTACAAGCATTCAACAGAAACTCACATGCGTTTCTCTGAAAGAGAAGCAGTCTGTTCCAAAACTTCAATTCAATGTGCGAAGTGAATGGAGTGTTGCTTCACTTTCTAAATGCTGTTCTTTCAGAGAAAATCACTTTCCTTTGAAAGTGCCTTAAGCTACTTGCAAGCATTAGGAAGAAACTCACATGCGTTTCTCTGAAAGAGAAGCAGTCTGTTCCAACACTTCAATTCACTGTGCGAAGTGAATGGAGTGTTGCTTCACTTTCTAAATGCTGTCCTTTCAGAGAAAATCACTTTCCTTTGAAAGTGCCTTAAGCTACTTGCAAGCATTAGGAAGAAACTCACATGCGTTTCTCTGAAAGAGAAGCAGTCTGTTCCAACACTTCAATTCACTGTGTGAAGTGAATGGAGTGTTGCCTCACTTTCTAAATGCTGTCCTTTCAGAGAAAATCACTTTCCTTTGAAAGTGCCTTAAGCTACTTACAAGCATTCAACAGAAACTCACATGCATTTCTCTGAAAGAGAAGCAGTCTGTTCCAACACTTCAATTCACTGCACGAAGTGAAGGGAGTGTTGCCTCACTTTCTAAATGCTGTCCTTTCAGAGAAAATCACTTTCCTTTGAAAGTGCCTTAAGCTACTTACAAGCATTCAACAGAAACTCACATGCATTTCTCTGAAAGAGAAGCAGTCTGTTCCAACACTTCAATTCACTGTGCGAAGTGAATGGAGTGTTGCTTCACTTTCTAAATGCTGTCCTTTCAGAGAAAATCACTTTCCTTTGAAAGTGCCTTAAGCTACTTGCAAGCATTAGGAAGAAACTCACATGCGTTTCTCTGAAAGAGAAGCAGTCTGTTCCAACACTTCAATTCACTGTGCGAAGTGAATGGAGTGTTGCCTCACTTTCTAAATGCTGTCCTTTCAGAGAAAATCACTTTCCTTTGAAAGTGCCTTAAGCTACTTACAAGCATTCAACAGAAACTCACATGCGTTTCTCTGAAAGTGAAGCAGTCTGTTCCAACACTTCAATTCACTGTGCGAAGTGAATGGAGTGTTGCTTCACTTTCTAAATGCTGTCCTTTCAGAGAAAATCACTTTCCTTTGAAAGTGCCTTAAGCTACTTACAAGCATTCAACAGAAACTCAAATGCATTTCTCTGAAAGAGAAGCAGTCTGTTCCAACACTTCAATTCACTGTGCGAAGTGAATGGAGTGTTGCCTCACTTTCTAAATGCTGTCCTTTCAGAGAAAATCACTTTCCTTTGAAAGTGCCTTAAGCTACTTGCAAGCATTCACAAGAAACACTAATGCGCTTCTATGAAAGAGAATCACTCTGTTCCAACACTTCAATTCACTGCACGAAGTGAATGGAGTGTTGCTTCACTTTCTAAATGCTCTCCTTTCAGAGAAAATCACTTTCTTTTGAAAGTGCCTCAAGCTTCTTACAAGCATTCACCAGAAACTCACATGCGTTTCACTGAAAGAGAATCACTCGGTTCCAACACTTCAATTCACTGTGCGAAGTGAATGGTGTGTTGCTTCACTTTCTAAATGCTGTCCTTTCAGAGAAAATCACTTTCCTTTGAAAGTGCCTTAAGCTACTTGCAAGCATTAGGAAGAAACTCACATACGTTTTTCTGAAAGAGAAGCAGTCTGTTCCAACACTTCAATTCACTGTGCGAAGTGAAAGGAGTGTTGCCTCACTTTCTAAATGCTGTCCTTTCAGAGAAAATCACTTTCCTTTGAAAGTGCCTTAAGCTACTTACAAGCATTCACCAGAAACTCACATGCGTTTCTCTGAAAGAGAAGCAGTCTGTTCCAACACTTCAATTCACTGTGTGAAGAAATGGAGTGCTGCCTCACTTTCTAAATGCTGTCCTTTCAGAGAAAATCACTTTCCTTTGAAAGTGCCTTAAGCTACTTACAAGCATTCACCAGAAACTCACATGCATTTCTCTGAAAGAGAAGCAGTCTGTTCCAACACTTCAATAAACTGTTCGAAGTGAATGGAGTGTTGCTTCACTTTCTAAATGCTGTCCTTTCAGAGAAAATCACTTTCCTTTGAAAGTGCCTTAAGCTACTTACAAGCATTCACCAGAAACTCACATGCGTTTCTCTGAAAGAGAAGCAGTCTGTTCCAACACTTCAATTCACTGTGCGAAGTGAATGGAGTGTTGCTTCACTTTGTAAATGCTGTCCTTTCAGAGAAAATCACTTTCCTTTGAAAGTGCCTTAAGCTACTTACAAGCATTCACCAGAAACTCACATGCGTTTCTCTGAAAGAGAAGCAGTCTGTTCCAACACTTCAATTCACTGTGCGAAGTGAATGGAGTGTTGCCTCACTTTCTAAATGCTGTCCTTTCAGAGAAAATCACTTTCCTTTGAAAGTGCCTTAAGCTACTTACAAGCATTCAACAGAAACTCACATGCATTTCTCTGAAAGAGAAGCAGTCTGTTCCAACACTTCAATTCACTGCACGAAGTGAAGGGAGTGTTGCCTCACTTTCTAAATGCTGTCCTTTCAGAGAAAATCACTTTCCTTTGAAAGTGCCTTAAGCTACTTACAAGCATTCAACAGAAACTCACATGCATTTCTCTGAAAGAGAAGCAGTCTGTTCCAACACTTCAATTCACTGTGCGAAGTGAATGGAGTGTTGCTTCACTTTCTAAATGCTGTCCTTTCAGAGAAAATCACTTTCCTTTGAAAGTGCCTTAAGCTACTTGCAAGCATTAGGAAGAAACTCACATGCGTTTCTCTGAAAGAGAAGCAGTCTGTTCCAACACTTCAATTCACTGTGCGAAGTGAATGGAGTGTTGCCTCACTTTCTAAATGCTGTCCTTTCAGAGAAAATCACTTTCCTTTGAAAGTGCCTTAAGCTACTTACAAGCATTCAACAGAAACTCACATGCGTTTCTCTGAAAGTGAAGCAGTCTGTTCCAACACTTCAATTCACTGTGCGAAGTGAATGGAGTGTTGCTTCACTTTCTAAATGCTGTCCTTTCAGAGAAAATCACTTTCCTTTGAAAGTGCCTTAAGCTACTTACAAGCATTCAACAGAAACTCAAATGCATTTCTCTGAAAGAGAAGCAGTCTGTTCCAACACTTCAATTCACTGTGCGAAGTGAATGGAGTGTTGCCTCACTTTCTAAATGCTGTCCTTTCAGAGAAAATCACTTTCCTTTGAAAGTGCCTTAAGCTACTTGCAAGCATTCACAAGAAACACTAATGCGCTTCTATGAAAGAGAATCACTCTGTTCCAACACTTCAATTCACTGCACGAAGTGAATGGAGTGTTGCTTCACTTTCTAAATGCTCTCCTTTCAGAGAAAATCACTTTCCTTTGAAAGTGCCTCAAGCTTCTTACAAGCATTCACCAGAAACTCACATGCGTTTCACTGAAAAAGAATCACTCGGTTCCAACACTTCAATTCAATGTGCGAAGTGAATGGAGTGTTGCTTCACTTTCTAAATGCTGTTCTTTCAGAGAAAATCACTTTCCTTTGAAAGTGCCTTAAGCTACTTGCAAGCATTAGGAAGAAACTCACATGCGTTTCTCTGAAAGAGAAGCAGTCTGTTCCAACACTTCAATTCACTGTGCGAAGTGAATGGAGTGTTGCTTCACTTTCTAAATGCTGTCCTTTCAGAGAAAATCACTTTCCTTTGAAAGTGCCTTAAGCTACTTGCAAGCATTAGGAAGAAACTCACATGCGTTTCTCTGAAAGAGAAGCAGTCTGTTCCAACACTTCAATTCACTGTGCGAAGTGAATGGAGTGTTGCTTCACTTTCTAAATGCTGTCCTTTCAGAGAAAATCACTTTCCTTTGAAAGTGCCTTAAGCTACTTGCAAGCATTAGGAAGAAACTCACATGCGTTTCTCTGAAAGAGAAGCAGTCTGTTCCAACACTTCAATTCACTGTGTGAAGTGAATGGAGTGTTGCCTCACTTTCTAAATGCTGTCCTTTCAGAGAAAATCACTTTCCTTTGAAAGTGCCTTAAGCTACTTACAAGCATTCAACAGAAACTCACATGCATTTCTCTGAAAGAGAAGCAGTCTGTTCCAACACTTCAATTCACTGCACGAAGTGAAGGGAGTGTTGCCTCACTTTCTAAATGCTGTCCTTTCAGAGAAAATCACTTTCCTTTGAAAGTGCCTTAAGCTACTTACAAGCATTCAACAGAAACTCACATGCATTTCTCTGAAAGAGAAGCAGTCTGTTCCAACACTTCAATTCACTGTGCGAAGTGAATGGAGTGTTGCTTCACTTTCTAAATGCTGTCCTTTCAGAGAAAATCACTTTCCTTTGAAAGTGCCTTAAGCTACTTGCAAGCATTAGGAAGAAACTCACATGCGTTTCTCTGAAAGAGAAGCAGTCTGTTCCAACACTTCAATTCACTGTGCGAAGTGAATGGAGTGTTGCCTCACTTTCTAAATGCTGTCCTTTCAGAGAAAATCACTTTCCTTTGAAAGTGCCTTAAGCTACTTACAAGCATTCAACAGAAACTCACATGCGTTTCTCTGAAAGTGAAGCAGTCTGTTCCAACACTTCAATTCACTGTGCGAAGTGAATGGAGTGTTGCTTCACTTTCTAAATGCTGTCCTTTCAGAGAAAATCACTTTCCTTTGAAAGTGCCTTAAGCTACTTACAAGCATTCAACAGAAACTCAAATGCATTTCTCTGAAAGAGAAGCAGTCTGTTCCAACACTTCAATTCACTGTGCGAAGTGAATGGAGTGTTGCCTCACTTTCTAAATGCTGTCCTTTCAGAGAAAATCACTTTCCTTTGAAAGTGCCTTAAGCTACTTGCAAGCATTCACAAGAAACACTAATGCGCTTCTATGAAAGAGAATCACTCTGTTCCAACACTTCAATTCACTGCACGAAGTGAATGGAGTGTTGCTTCACTTTCTAAATGCTCTCCTTTCAGAGAAAATCACTTTCCTTTGAAAGTGCCTCAAGCTTCTTACAAGCATTCACCAGAAACTCACATGCGTTTCACTGAAAGAGAATCACTCGGTTCCAACACTTCAATTCACTGTGCGAAGTGAATGGTGTGTTGCTTCACTTTCTAAATGCTGTCCTTTCAGAGAAAATCACTTTCCTTTGAAAGTGCCTTAAGCTACTTGCAAGCATTAGGAAGAAACTCACATACGTTTTTCTGAAAGAGAAGCAGTCTGTTCCAACACTTCAATTCTCTGTGCGAAGTGAAAGGAGTGTTGCCTCACTTTCTAAATGCTGTCCTTTCAGAGAAAATCACTTTCCTTTGAAAGTGCCTTAAGCTACTTACAAGCATTCACCAGAAACTCACATGCGTTTCTCTGAAAGAGAAGCAGTCTGTTCCAACACTTCAATTCACTGTGTGAAGAAATGGAGTGCTGCCTCACTTTCTAAATGCTGTCCTTTCAGAGAAAATCACTTTCCTTTGAAAGTGCCTTAAGCTACTTACAAGCATTCACCAGAAACTCACATGCATTTCTCTGAAAGAGAAGCAGTCTGTTCCAACACTTCAATAAACTGTTCGAAGTGAATGGAGTGTTGCTTCACTTTCTAAATGCTGTCCTTTCAGAGAAAATCACTTTCCTTTGAAAGTGCCTTAAGCTACTTACAAGCATTCACCAGAAACTCACATGCGTTTCTCTGAAAGAGAAGCAGTCTGTTCCAACACTTCAATTCACTGTGCGAAGTGAATGGAGTGTTGCTTCACTTTGTAAATGCTGTCCTTTCAGAGAAAATCACTTTCCTTTGAAAGTGCCTTAAGCTACTTACAAGCATTCACCAGAAACTCACATGCGTTTCTCTGAAAGAGAAGCAGTCTGTTCCAACATTTCAATTCACTGTGCGAAGTGAATGGAGTGTTGCCTCACTTTCTAAATGCTGTCCTTTCAGAGAAAATCACTTTCCTTTGAAAGTGCCTTAAGCTACTTACAAGCATTCAACAGAAACTCACATGCGTTTCTCTGAAAGTGAAGCAGTCTGTTCCAACACTTCAATTCACTGTGCGAAGTGAATGGAGTGTTGCTTCACTTTCTAAATGCTGTCCTTTCAGAGAAAATCACTTTCCTTTGAAAGTGCCTTAAGCTACTTACAAGCATTCAACAGAAACTCAAATGCATTTCTCTGAAAGAGAAGCAGTCTGTTCCAACACTTCAATTCACTGTGCGAAGTGAATGGAGTGTTGCCTCACTTTCTAAATGCTGTCCTTTCAGAGAAAATCACTTTCCTTTGAAAGTGCCTTAAGCTACTTGCAAGCATTCACAAGAAACACTAATGCGCTTCTATGAAAGAGAATCACTCTGTTCCAACACTTCAATTCACTGCACGAAGTGAATGGAGTGTTGCTTCACTTTCTAAATGCTCTCCTTTCAGAGAAAATCACTTTCCTTTGAAAGTGCCTCAAGCTTCTTACAAGCATTCACCAGAAACTCACATGCGTTTCACTGAAAGAGAATCACTCGGTTCCAACACTTCAATTCACTGTGCGAAGTGAATGGTGTGTTGCTTCACTTTCTAAATGCTGTCCTTTCAGAGAAAATCACTTTCCTTTGAAAGTGCCTTAAGCTACTTGCAAGCATTAGGAAGAAACTCACATGCGTTTTTCTGAAAGAGAAGCAGTCTGTTCCAACACTTCAATTCACTGTGCGAAGTGAAAGGAGTGTTGCCTCACTTTCTAAATGCTGTCCTTTCAGAGAAAATCACTTTCCTTTGAAAGTGCCTTAAGCTACTTACAAGCATTCACCAGAAACTCACATGCGTTTCTCTGAAAGAGAAGCAGTCTGTTCCAACACTTCAATTCACTGTGTGAAGAAATGGAGTGCTGCCTCACTTTCTAAATGCTGTCCTTTCAGAGAAAATCACTTTCCTTTGAAAGTGCCTTAAGCTACTTACAAGCATTCACCAGAAACTCACATGCATTTCTCTGAAAGAGAAGCAGTCTGTTCCAACACTTCAATTCACTGTTCGAAGTGAATGGAGTGTTGCTTCACTTTCTAAATGCTGTCCTTTCAGAGAAAATCACTTTCCTTTGAAAGTGCCTTAAGCTACTTACAAGCATTCACCAGAAACTCACATGCGTTTCTCTGAAAGAGAAGCAGTCTGTTCCAACACTTCAATTCACTGTGCGAAGTGAATGGAGTGTTGCTTCACTTTGTAAATGCTGTCCTTTCAGAGAAAATCACTTTCCTTTGAAAGTGCCTTAAGCTACTTACAAGCATTCACCAGAAACTCACATGCGTTTCTCTGAAAGAGAAGCAGTCTGTTCCAACACTTCAATTCACTGTGCGAAGTGAATGGAGTGTTGCTTCACTTTCTAAATGCTGTCCTTTCTGAGAAAATCACTTTTCTTTGAAAGTGCTTTAAGGTACTTACAAGCATTCAACAGAAACTCACATGCATTTCTCTGAAAGAGAAGCAGTCTGTTCCAACACTTCAATTCACTGTGCGAAGTGAATGGAGTGTTGCTTCACTTTCTAAATGCTGTCCTTTCAGAGAAAATCACTTTCCTTTGAAAGTGCCTTAAGCTACTTACAAGCATTCACCAGAAACTCACATGCGTTTCTCTGAAAGAGAAGCAGTCTGTTCCAACACTTCAATTCCCTGTGCGAAGTGAATGGAGTGTTGCTTCACTTTCTAAATGCTGTCCTTTCAGAGAAAATCACTTTCCTTAGAAAGTGCCTTAAGCTACTTACAAGCATTCACCAGAACCTCACATGCGTTAATCTGAAAGAGAAGCAGTCGGTTCCAACACTTCAATTCACTGTGCAAAGTGAATGGAGTGTTGCTTCACTTTCTAAATGCTGTCCTTTCAGAGAAAATCACTTTCCTTTGAAAGTGCCTTAAACTACTTTCAAGCATTCACAAAAAACTCACATGCATTTCTCTTAAAGAGAAGCAGTCTGTTCCAACACTTCAATTCACTGTGCGAAGTGAATGGAGTGTTGCTTCAGTTTGTAAATGCTGTCCTTTCAGAGAAAATCACTTTCCTTTGAAAGTGCCTTAAGCAACTTGCAAGTGTTCACAAGAAACTCACATGCGTTTTTCTGAAAGAGAAGCAGTCTGTTCCAACACTTCAATTCACTGTGCGAAGTGAATGGAGTGTTGCTTCACTTTCTAAATGCTGTCCTTTCAGAGAAAATCACTTTCCTTTGAAAGTGCCTAAAGCTACTTACAAGCATTCACCAGAAACTCACATGCGTTTCTCTGAAAGAGAAGCAGTCTGTTCCAACACTTCAATTCACTGTGCGAAGTGAATGGAGTGTTGCTTCACTTTCTAAATGCTGTCCTTTCAGAGAAAATCACTTTCCTTTGAAAGTGCCTTAAGCTACTTACAAGCATTCAACAGAAACTCACATGCGTTTCTCTGAAAGAGAAGCAGTCTGTTCCAAAACTTCAATTCACTGTGCGAAGTGAATGGAGTGTTGCTTCACTTTGTAAATGCTGTCCTTTCAGAGAAAATCACTTTCCTTTGAAAGTGCCTTAAGCTACTTACAAGCATTCACCAGAAACTCACATGCGTTTCTCTGAAAGAGAAGCAGTCTGTTCCAACACTTCAATTCACTGTGCGAAGTGAATGGAGTGTTGCTTCACTTTCTAAATGCTGTCCTTTCTGAGAAAATCACTTTTCTTTGAAAGTGCTTTAAGGTACTTACAAGCATTCAACAGAAACTCACATGCATTTCTCTGAAAGAGAAGCAGTCTGTTCCAACACTTCAATTCACTGTGCGAAGTGAATGGAGTGTTGCTTCACTTTCTAAATGCTGTCCTTTCAGAGAAAATCACTTTCCTTTGAAAGTGCCTTAAGCTACTTACAAGCATTCACCAGAAACTCACATGCGTTTCTCTGAAAGAGAAGCAGTCTGTTCCAACACTTCAATTCCCTGTGCGAAGTGAATGGAGTGTTGCTTCACTTTCTAAATGCTGTCCTTTCAGAGAAAATCACTTTCCTTAGAAAGTGCCTTAAGCTACTTACAAGCATTCACCAGAACCTCACATGCGTTAATCTGAAAGAGAAGCAGTCGGTTCCAACACTTCAATTCACTGTGCAAAGTGAATGGAGTGTTGCTTCACTTTCTAAATGCTGTCCTTTCAGAGAAAATCACTTTCCTTTGAAAGTGCCTTAAACTACTTTCAAGCATTCACAAAAAACTCACATGCATTTCTCTTAAAGAGAAGCAGTCTGTTCCAACACTTCAATTCACTGTGCGAAGTGAATGGAGTGTTGCTTCAGTTTGTAAATGCTGTCCTTTCAGAGAAAATCACTTTCCTTTGAAAGTGCCTTAAGCAACTTGCAAGTGTTCACAAGAAACTCACATGCGTTTTTCTGAAAGAGAAGCAGTCTGTTCCAACACTTCAATTCACTGTGCGAAGTGAATGGAGTGTTGCTTCACTTTCTAAATGCTGTCCTTTCAGAGAAAATCACTTTCCTTTGAAAGTGCCTAAAGCTACTTACAAGCATTCACCAGAAACTCACATGCGTTTCTCTGAAAGAGAAGCAGTCTGTTCCAACACTTCAATTCACTGTGCGAAGTGAATGGAGTGTTGCTTCACTTTCTAAATGCTGTCCTTTCAGAGAAAATCACTTTCCTTTGAAAGTGCCTTAAGCTACTTACAAGCATTCAACAGAAACTCACATGCGTTTCTCTGAAAGAGAAGCAGTCTGTTCCAAAACTTCAATTCAATGTGCGAAGTGAATGGAGTGTTGCTTCACTTTCTAAATGCTGTTCTTTCAGAGAAAATCACTTTCCTTTGAAAGTGCCTTAAGCTACTTGCAAGCATTAGGAAGAAACTCACATGCGTTTCTCTGAAAGAGAAGCAGTCTGTTCCAACACTTCAATTCACTGTGCGAAGTGAATGGAGTGTTGCTTCACTTTCTAAATGCTGTCCTTTCAGAGAAAATCACTTTCCTTTGAAAGTGCCTTAAGCTACTTGCAAGCATTAGGAAGAAACTCACATGCGTTTCTCTGAAAGAGAAGCAGTCTGTTCCAACACTTCAATTCACTGTGTGAAGTGAATAGAGTGTTGCCTCACTTTCTAAATGCTGTCCTTTCAGAGAAAATCACTTTCCTTTGAAAGTGCCTTAAGCTACTTACAAGCATTCAACAGAAACTCACATGCATTTCTCTGAAAGAGAAGCAGTCTGTTCCAACACTTCAATTCACTGCACGAAGTGAAGGGAGTGTTGCCTCACTTTCTAAATGCTGTCCTTTCAGAGAAAATCACTTTCCTTTGAAAGTGCCTTAAGCTACTTACAAGCATTCAACAGAAACTCACATGCATTTCTCTGAAAGAGAAGCAGTCTGTTCCAACACTTCAATTCACTGTGCGAAGTGAATGGAGTGTTGCTTCACTTTCTAAATGCTGTCCTTTCAGAGAAAATCACTTTCCTTTGAAAGTGCCTTAAGCTACTTGCAAGCATTAGGAAGAAACTCACATGCGTTTCTCTGAAAGAGAAGCAGTCTGTTCCAACACTTCAATTCACTGTGCGAAGTGAATGGAGTGTTGCCTCACTTTCTAAATGCTGTCCTTTCAGAGAAAATCACTTTCCTTTGAAAGTGCCTTAAGCTACTTACAAGCATTCAACAGAAACTCACATGCGTTTCTCTGAAAGTGAAGCAGTCTGTTCCAACACTTCAATTCACTGTGCGAAGTGAATGGAGTGTTGCTTCACTTTCTAAATGCTGTCCTTTCAGAGAAAATCACTTTCCTTTGAAAGTGCCTTAAGCTACTTACAAGCATTCAACAGAAACTCAAATGCATTTCTCTGAAAGAGAAGCAGTCTGTTCCAACACTTCAATTCACTGTGCGAAGTGAATGGAGTGTTGCCTCACTTTCTAAATGCTGTCCTTTCAGAGAAAATCACTTTCCTTTGAAAGTGCCTTAAGCTACTTGCAAGCATTCACAAGAAACACTAATGCGCTTCTATGAAAGAGAATCACTCTGTTCCAACACTTCAATTCACTGCACGAAGTGAATGGAGTGTTGCTTCACTTTCTAAATGCTCTCCTTTCAGAGAAAATCACTTTCCTTTGAAAGTGCCTCAAGCTTCTTACAAGCATTCACCAGAAACTCACATGCGTTTCACTGAAAGAGAATCACTCGGTTCCAACACTTCAATTCACTGTGCAAAGTGAATGGTGTGTTGCTTCACTTTCTAAATGCTGTCCTTTCAGAGAAAATCACTTTCCTTTGAAAGTGCCTTAAGCTACTTGCAAGCATTAGGAAGAAACTCACATGCGTTTTTCTGAAAGAGAAGCAGTCTGTTCCAACACTTCAATTCACTGTGCGAAGTGAAAGGAGTGTTGCCTCACTTTCTAAATGCTGTCCTTTCAGAGAAAATCACTTTCCTTTGAAAGTGCCTTAAGCTACTTACAAGCATTCACCAGAAACTCACATGCGTTTCTCTGAAAGAGAAGCAGTCTGTTCCAACACTTCAATTCACTGTGTGAAGAAATGGAGTGCTGCCTCACTTTCTAAATGCTGTCCTTTCAGAGAAAATCACTTTCCTTTGAAAGTGCCTTAAGCTACTTACAAGCATTCACCAGAAACTCACATGCATTTCTCTGAAAGAGAAGCAGTCTGTTCCAACACTTCAATTCACTGTTCGAAGTGAATGGAGTGTTGCTTCACTTTCTAAATGCTGTCCTTTCAGAGAAAATCACTTTCCTTTGAAAGTGCCTTAAGCTACTTACAAGCATTCACCAGAAACTCACATGCGTTTCTCTGAAAGAGAAGCAGTCTGTTCCAACACTTCAATTCACTGTGCGAAGTGAATGGAGTGTTGCTTCACTTTGTAAATGCTGTCCTTTCAGAGAAAATCACTTTCCTTTGAAAGTGCCTTAAGCTACTTACAAGCATTCACCAGAAACTCACATGCGTTTCTCTGAAAGAGAAGCAGTCTGTTCCAACACTTCAATTCCCTGTGCGAAGTGAATGGAGTGTTGCTTCACTTTCTAAATGCTGTCCTTTCAGAGAAAATCACTTTCCTTAGAAAGTGCCTTAAGCTACTTACAAGCATTCACCAGAACCTCACATGCGTTAATCTGAAAGAGAAGCAGTCGGTTCCAACACTTCAATTCACTGTGCAAAGTGAATGGAGTGTTGCTTCACTTTCTAAATGCTGTCCTTTCAGAGAAAATCACTTTCCTTTGAAAGTGCCTTAAACTACTTTCAAGCATTCACAAAAAACTCACATGCATTTCTCTTAAAGAGAAGCAGTCTGTTCCAACACTTCAATTCACTGTGCGAAGTGAATGGAGTGTTGCTTCAGTTTGTAAATGCTGTCCTTTCAGAGAAAATCACTTTCCTTTGAAAGTGCCTTAAGCAACTTGCAAGTGTTCACAAGAAACTCACATGCGTTTTTCTGAAAGAGAAGCAGTCTGTTCCAACACTTCAATTCACTGTGCGAAGTGAATGGAGTGTTGCTTCACTTTCTAAATGCTGTCCTTTCAGAGAAAATCACTTTCCTTTGAAAGTGCCTAAAGCTACTTACAAGCATTCACCAGAAACTCACATGCGTTTCTCTGAAAGAGAAGCAGTCTGTTCCAACACTTCAATTCACTGTGCGAAGTGAATGGAGTGTTGCTTCACTTTCTAAATGCTGTCCTTTCAGAGAAAATCACTTTCCTTTGAAAGTGCCTTAAGCTACTTACAAGCATTCAACAGAAACTCACATGCGTTTCTCTGAAAGAGAAGCAGTCTGTTCCAAAACTTCAATTCAATGTGCGAAGTGAATGGAGTGTTGCTTCACTTTCTAAATGCTGTTCTTTCAGAGAAAATCACTTTCCTTTGAAAGTGCCTTAAGCTACTTGCAAGCATTAGGAAGAAACTCACATGCGTTTCTCTGAAAGAGAAGCAGTCTGTTCCAACACTTCAATTCACTGTGCGAAGTGAATGGAGTGTTGCTTCACTTTCTAAATGCTGTCCTTTCAGAGAAAATCACTTTCCTTTGAAAGTGCCTTAAGCTACTTGCAAGCATTAGGAAGAAACTCACATGCGTTTCTCTGAAAGAGAAGCAGTCTGTTCCAACACTTCAATTCACTGTGTGAAGTGAATGGAGTGTTGCCTCACTTTCTAAATGCTGTCCTTTCAGAGAAAATCACTTTCCTTTGAAAGTGCCTTAAGCTACTTACAAGCATTCAACAGAAACTCACATGCATTTCTCTGAAAGAGAAGCAGTCTGTTCCAACACTTCAATTCACTGCACGAAGTGAAGGGAGTGTTGCCTCACTTTCTAAATGCTGTCCTTTCAGAGAAAATCACTTTCCTTTGAAAGTGCCTTAAGCTACTTACAAGCATTCAACAGAAACTCACATGCATTTCTCTGAAAGAGAAGCAGTCTGTTCCAACACTTCAATTCACTGTGCGAAGTGAATGGAGTGTTGCTTCACTTTCTAAATGCTGTCCTTTCAGAGAAAATCACTTTCCTTTGAAAGTGCCTTAAGCTACTTGCAAGCATTAGGAAGAAACTCACATGCGTTTCTCTGAAAGAGAAGCAGTCTGTTCCAACACTTCAATTCACTGTGCGAAGTGAATGGAGTGTTGCCTCACTTTCTAAATGCTGTCCTTTCAGAGAAAATCACTTTCCTTTGAAAGTGCCTTAAGCTACTTACAAGCATTCAACAGAAACTCACATGCGTTTCTCTGAAAGTGAAGCAGTCTGTTCCAACACTTCAATTCACTGTGCGAAGTGAATGGAGTGTTGCTTCACTTTCTAAATGCTGTCCTTTCAGAGAAAATCACTTTCCTTTGAAAGTGCTTTAAGCTACTTACAAGCATTCAACAGAAACTCAAATGCATTTCTCTGAAAGAGAAGCAGTCTGTTCCAACACTTCAATTCACTGTGCGAAGTGAATGGAGTGTTGCCTCACTTTCTAAATGCTGTCCTTTCAGAGAAAATCACTTTCCTTTGAAAGTGCCTTAAGCTACTTGCAAGCATTCACAAGAAACACTAATGCGCTTCTATGAAAGAGAATCACTCTGTTCCAACACTTCAATTCACTGCACGAAGTGAATGGAGTGTTGCTTCACTTTCTAAATGCTCTCCTTTCAGAGAAAATCACTTTCCTTTGAAAGTGCCTCAAGCTTCTTACAAGCATTCACCAGAAACTCACATTCGTTTCACTGAAAGAGAATCACTCGGTTCCAACACTTCAATTCACTGTGCGAAGTGAATGGTGTGTTGCTTCACTTTCTAAATGCTGTCCTTTCAGAGAAAATCACTTTCCTTTGAAAGTGCCTTAAGCTACTTGCAAGCATTAGGAAGAAACTCACATGCGTTTTTCTGAAAGAGAAGCAGTCTGTTCCAACACTTCAATTCACTGTGCGAAGTGAAAGGAGTGTTGCCTCACTTTCTAAATGCTGTCCTTTCAGAGAAAATCACTTTCCTTTGAAAGTGCCTTAAGCTACTTACAAGCATTCACCAGAAACTCACATGCGTTTCTCTGAAAGAGAAGCAGTCTGTTCCAACACTTCAATTCACTGTGTGAAGAAATGGAGTGCTGCCTCACTTTCTAAATGCTGTCCTTTCAGAGAAAATCACTTTCCTTTGAAAGTGCCTTAAGCTACTTACAAGCATTCACCAGAAACTCACATGCATTTCTCTGAAAGAGAAGCAGTCTGTTCCAACACTTCAATTCACTGTGCGAAGTGAATGGAGTGTTGCTTCACTTTGTAAATGCTGTCCTTTCAGAGAAAATCACTTTCCTTTGAAAGTGCCTTAAGCTACTTACAAGCATTCACCAGAAACTCACATGCGTTTCTCTGAAAGAGAAGCAGTCTGTTCCAACACTTCAATTCACTGTGCGAAGTGAATGGAGTGTTGCTTCACTTTCTAAATGCTGTCCTTTCTGAGAAAATCACTTTTCTTTGAAAGTGCTTTAAGGTACTTACAAGCATTCAACAGAAACTCACATGCATTTCTCTGAAAGAGAAGCAGTCTGTTCCAACACTTCAATTCACTGTGCGAAGTGAATGGAGTATTGCTTCACTTTCTAAATGCTGTCCTTTCAGAGAAAATCACTTTCCTTTGAAAGTGCCTTAAGCTACTTACAAGCATTCACCAGAAACTCACATGCGTTTCTCTGAAAGAGAAGCAGTCTGTTCCAACACTTCAATTCCCTGTGCGAAGTGAATGGAGTGTTGCTTCACTTTCTAAATGCTGTCCTTTCAGAGAAAATCACTTTCCCTTGAAAGTGCCTTAAGCTACTTGCAAGCATTAGGAAGAAACTCACATGCGTTTCTCTGAAAGAGAAGCAGTCTGTTCCAACACTTCAATTCACTGTGCAAAGTGAATGGAGTGTTGCTTCACTTTATAAATGCTGTCCTTTCAGAGAAAATCACTTTCCTTTGAAAGTGCCTTAAGCTACTTACAAGCATTCACCAGAAACTCACATGCGTTTCACTGAAAGAGAAGCAGTCTGTTCCAACACTTCAATTCACTGTGCGAAGTGAATGGAGTGTTGCTTCACTTTCTAAATGCTGTCCTTTCTGAGAAAATCACTTTCCCTTGAAAGTGCGTTAAGCTACTTGCAAGTATTAGGAAGAAACTCACATGCGTTTCTCTGAAAGAGAAGCAGTCTGTTCCAACACTTCAATTCACTGCACGAAGGGAATGGAGTGTTGCTTCACTTTCTAAATGCTGTCCTTTCAGAGAAAATCACTTTCCTTTGAAAGTGCCTTAAGCTACTTACAAGCATTCACCAGAAACTCACATGCGTTAATCTGAAAGAGAAGCAGTCCGTTCCAACACTTCAATTCACTGTGCAAAGTGAATGGAGTGTTGCTTCACTTTCTAAATGCTGTCCTTTCAGAGAAAATCACTTTCCTTTGAAAGTCTCTTAAGCTACTTGCAAGCATTAACAAGAAACACTAATGCGTTTCTATGAAAGAGAAGCAGTCTGTTCCAACACTTCAATTCACTGTGCGAAGTGAATGGAGTGTTGCCTCACTTTCTAAATGCTGTCCTTTCAGAGAAAATCACTTTCCATTGAAAGTGCCTTAAACTACTTTCAAGCATTCACAAAAAACTCACATGAGTTTCTCTGAAAGAGAAGCAGTCTGTTCCAATACTTCATTTCACTCTACGAAGTGAATGGAGTGTTGCTTCACTTTCTAAATGCTGTCCTTTCAGAGAAAATCACTTTCCTTTGAAAGTGCCTTAAGCTACTTACAAGCATTCAACAGAAACTGACATGCATTTCTCTGAAAGAGAAGCATCTGTTCCAACACTTCAACTCACTGTGCGATATGAATGGAGTGTTGCTTCACTTTCTAAATGCTGTCCTTTCAGAGAAAATCACTTTCCTTTGAAAGTGCCTTAAGCTACTTACAAGCATTCACCAGAAACTCACATGCGTTTCTCTGAAAGAGAAGCAGTCTGTTCCAACACTTCAATTCACACTGCGAAGTGAATGGAGTGTTGCTTCACTTTCTAAATGCTGTCCTTTCAGAGAAAATCACTTTCCTTTGAAAGTGCCTTAAGCTACTTGCAAGCATTAGGAAGAAACTCACATGCGTTTCTCTGAAAGAGAAGCAGTCTGTTCCAACACTTCAATTCACTGTGCGAAGTGAATGGAGTGTTGCTTCACTTTCTAAATGCTGTCCTTTCAGAGAAAATCACTTTCCTTTGAAAGTGCCTTAAGCTACTTGCAAGCATTACGAAGAAACTCTCATGCATTTCTCTGAAAGAGAAGCAGTCTGTTCCAACACTTCAATTCACTGAGTGAAGTGAATGGAGTGTTGCTTCACTCTCTAAATGCTGTCATTTCAGAAAAAATCACTTTCCTTTGAAAGTGCCTTAAGCTACTTACAAGCATTCACCAGAAACTCACATGCATTTCTCTGAAAGAGAAGCAGTCTATTCCAATACTTCAATTCACTCTGCGAAGTGAATGGAGTGTTGCTTCACTTTCTAAATGCTGTCCTTTCAGAGAAAATCACTTTCCTTTGAAAGTGCCTTAAGGTACTTACAAGCATTCAACAGAAACTCACATGCATTTCTCTGAAAGAGAAGCAGTCTGTTCCAACACTTCAATTCACTGTGCGAAGTGAATGGAGTGTTGCTTCACTTTCTAAATGCTGTCCTTTCAGAGAAAATCACTTTCCTTTGAAAGTGCCTTAAGCTACATACAAGCATTCACCAGAAACTCACATGCGTTAATCTGAAAGAGAAGCAGTCAGTTCCAACACTTCAATTCACTGTGCAAAGTGAATGGAGTGTTGCTTCACTTTCTAAATGCTGTCCTTTCAGAGAAAATCACTTTCCTTTGAAAGTGCCTTAAGCTACTTACAAGCATTTAACAGAAACTCACATGCGTTTCTCTGAAAGAGAAGCAGTCTGTTCCAACACTTCAATTCACTGTGCGAAGTGAATGGAGTGTTGCTTCACTTTCTAAATGCTGTCCTTTCAGAGAAAATCACTTTCCTTTGAAAGTGCCTTAAACTACTTTCAAGCATTCACAAAAAACTCACCTGCGTTTCTCTGAAAGAGAAGCAGTCTGTTCCAACACTTCAATTCACTGTGCGAAGTGAATGGAGTGTTGCTTCACTTTCTAAATGCTGTCCTTTCAGAGAAAATCACTTTCTTTGAAAGTGCCTTAAGCTACTTGCAAGCATGAGGAAGAAACTCACATGCGTTTCTCTGAAAGAGAAGCATTCTGTTCCAACACTTCAATTCACTGTGTGAAGTGAATGGAGTGTTGCCTCACTTTCTAAATGCTGTCCTTTCAGAGAAAATCACTTTCCTTTGAAAGTGCCTTAAGCTACTTACAAGCATTCAACAGAAACTCACATGCGTTTCTCTGAAAGAGAAGCAGTCTGTTCCAACACTTCAATTCACTGTGCGAAGTGAATGGAGTGTTGCTTCAGTTTCTAAATGCTGTCCTTTCAGAGAAAATCACTTTCCTTTGAAATTGCCTTAAGCTACTTACAAGCATTCAACAGAAACTCACATGCATTTCTCTGAAAGAGAAGCAGTCTATTCCAACACTTCAATTCACTGTGCGAAGTGAATGGAGTGTTGCTTCCCTTTCTAAATTATGTCCTTTCAGAGAAAATCACTTTCCTTTGAAAGTGCCTTAAGCAACTTACAAGCATTCACCAGAAACTCACATGCGTTTCTCTGAAAGAGAAGCAGTCTGTTCCAACACTTCAATTCACTGTGCGAAGTGAATGGAGTGTTGCTTCATTTTCTAAATGCTGTCCTTTCAGAGAAAATCACTTTCCTTTGAAAGTGCCTTAAGCTACTTACAAGCATTCACCAGAAACTCACATGCGTTTCTCTGAAAAAGAAGCAGTCTGTTCCAACACTTCAATTCACTCTGCGAAGTGAATGGAGTGTTGCTTCACTTTCTAAATGCTGTCCTTTCAGAGAAAATCACTTTCCTTTGAAAGTGCCTTAAGGTACTTACAAGCATTCACCAGAAACTCACATGCGTTTCTCTGAAAGAGAAGCAGTCTGTTCCAACACTTCAATACACTGTGCGAAGTGAATGGAGTGTTGCTTCACTTTCTAAATGCTGTCCTTTCAGAGAAAATCACTTTCCCTTGAAAGTGCCTTAAGCTACTTGCAAGTATTAGGAAAAAACTCACATGCGTTTCTCTGTAAGAGAAGCAGTCTGTTCCAACACTTCAATTCACTGCACGAAGGGAATGGAGTGTTGCTTCACTTTCTAAATGCTGTCCTTTCAGAGAAAATCACTTTCCTTAGAAAGTGCCTTAAGCTACTTACAAGCATTCACCAGAAACTCACATGCGTTAATCTGAAAGAGAAGCAGTCGGTTCCAACACTTCAATTCACTGTGCAAAGTGAATGGAGTGTTGCTTCACTTTCTAAATGCTGTCCTTTCAGAGAAAATCACTTTCCTTTGAAAGTGCCTTAAACTACTTTCAAGCATTCACAAAAAACTCACATGCATTTCTCTTAAAGAGAAGCAGTCTGTTCCAACACTTCAATTCACTGTGCGAAGTGAATGGAGTGTTGCTTCAGTTTGTAAATGCTGTCCTTTCAGAGAAAATCACTTTCCTTTGAAAGTGCCTTAAGCAACTTGCAAGTATTCACAAGAAACTCACATGCGTTTCTCTGAAAGAGAAGCAGTCTGTTCCAACACTTCAATTCACTGTGCGAAGTGAATGGAGTGTTGCTTCACTTTTTAAATGCTGTCCTTTCAGAGAAAATCACTTTCCTTTGAAAGTGCCTAAAGCTACTTACAAGCATTCACCAGAAACTCACATGCGTTTCTCTGAAAGAGAAGCAGTCTGTTCCAACACTTCAATTCACTGTGCGAAGTGAATGGAGTGTTGCTTCACTTTCTAAATGCTGTCCTTTCAGAGAAAATCACTTTCCCTTGAAAGTGCCTTAAGCTACTTGCAAGCATTAGGAAGAAACTCACATGCGTTTCTCTGAAAGAGAAGCAGTCTGTTCCAACACTTCAATTCACTGCACGAAGGGAATGGAGTGTTGCCTCACTTTCTAAATGCTGTCCTTTCAGAGAAAATCACTTTCCTTTGAAATTGCCTTAAGCTACTTACAAGCATTCACCAGAAACTCACATGCGTTTCTCTGAAAGAGAAGCAGTCTGTTCCAACACTTCAATTCACTGTGCGAAGTGAATGGAGTGTTGCTTCACTTTCTAAATGCTGTCCTTTCAGAGAAAATCACTTTCCTTTGAAAGTGCCTTAAGCTACTTGCAAGCATTAACAAGAAACACTAATGCGTTTCTATGAAAGAGAAGCAGTCTGTTCCAACACTTCAATTCACTGTGCGAAGTGAATGGAGTGTGGCCTCACTTTCTAAATGCTGTCCTTTCAGAGAAAATCACTTTCCATTGAAAGTGCCTTAAACTACTTTCAAGCATTCACAAAAAACTCACATGAGTTTCTCTGAAAGAGAAGCAGTCTGTTCCAATACTTCAATTCTCTCTGCGAAGTGAATGGAGTGTTGCTTCACTTTCTAAATGCTGTCCTTTCAGAGAAAATCACTTTCCTTTGAAAGTGCCTTAAGCTACTTACAAGCATTCAACAGAAACACACATGCATTTCTCTGAAAGAGAAGCAGTCTGTTCCAACACTTCAACTCACTGTGCGATGTGAATGGAGTGTTGCTTCACTTTCTAAATGCTGTCCTTTCAGAGAAAATCACTTTCCTTTGAAAGTGCCTTAAACTACTTTCAAGCATTCACAAAAAACTCACATGCATTTCTCTTAAAGAGAAGCAGTCTGTTCCAACATTTCAATTCACTGTGCGAAGTGAATGGAGTGTTGCTTCAGTTTGTAAATGCTGTCCTTTCAGAGAAAATCGCTTTCCTTTGAAAGTGCCTTAAGCTACTTGCAAGCATTAGGAAGAAACTCACATGCGTTTCTCTGAAAGAGAAGCAGTCTGTTCCAACACTTCAATACACTGTGCGAAGTGAATGGAGTGTTGCTTTACTTTCTAAATGCTGTCCTTTCAGAGAAAATCACTTTCCTTTGAAAGTGCCTTAAGCTACTTGCAAGCATTAGGAAGAAACTCACATGCGTTTCTCTGAAAGAGAAGCAGTCTGTTCCAACACTTCAATACACTGTGCGAAGTGAATGGAGTGTTGCTTCACTTTCTAAATGCTGTCCTTTCAGAGAAAATCACTTTCCCTTGAAAGTGCCTTAAGCTACTTGCAAGTATTAGGAAGAAACTCACATGCGTTTCTCTGTAAGAGAAGCAGTCTGTTCCAACACTTCAATTCACTGCACGAAGGGAATGGAGTGTTGCTTCACTTTCTAAATGCTGTCCTTTCAGAGAAAATCACTTTCCTTAGAAAGTGCCTTAAGCTACTTACAAGTATTCACCAGAAACTCACATGCGTTAATCTGAAAGAGAAGCAGTCGGTTCCAACACTTCAATTCACTGTGCAAAGTGAATGGAGTGTTGCTTCACTTTCTAAATGCTGTCCTTTCAGAGAAAATCACTTTCCTTTGAAAGTGCCTTAAACTACTTTCAAGCATTCACAAAAAACTCACATGCATTTCTCTTAAAGAGAAGCAGTCTGTTCCAACACTTCAATTCACTGTGCGAAGTGAATGGAGTGTTGCTTCAGTTTGTAAATGCTGTCCTTTCAGAGAAAATCACTTTCCTTTGAAAGTGCCTTAAGCAACTTGCAAGTATTCACAAGAAACTCACATGCGTTTCTCTGAAAGAGAAGCAGTCTGTTCCAACACTTCAATTCACTGTGCGAAGTGAATGGAGTGTTGCTTCACTTTCTAAATGCTGTCCTTTCAGAGAAAATCACTTTCCTTTGAAAGTGCCTAAAGCTACTTACAAGCATTCACCAGAAACTCACATGCGTTTCTCTGAAAGAGAAGCAGTCTGTTCCAACACTTCAATTCACTGTGCGAAGTGAATGGAGTGTTGCTTCACTTTCTAAATGCTGTCCTTTCAGAGAAAATCACTTTCCCTTGAAAGTGCCTTAAGCTACTTGCAAGCATTAGGAAGAAACTCACATGCGTTTCTCTGAAAGAGAAGCAGTCTGTTCCAACACTTCAATTCACTGCACGAAGGGAATGGAGTGTTGCTTCACTTTCTAAATGCTGTCCTTTCAGAGAAAATCACTTTCCTTTGAAAGTGCCTTAAGCTACTTACAAGCATTCACCAGAAACTCACATGCGTTTCTCTGAAAGAGAAGCAGTCTGTTCCAACACTTCAATTCACTGTGCGAAGTGAATGGAGTGTTGCTTCACTTTCTAAATGCTGTCCTTTCAGAGAAAATCACTTTCCCTTGAAAGTGCCTTAAGCTACTTGCAAGCATTAGGAAGAAACTCACATGCGTTTCTCTGAAAGAGAAGCAGTCTGTTCCAACACTTCAATTCACTGCACGAAGGGAATGGAGTGTTGCCTCACTTTCTAAATGCTGTCCTTTCAGAGAAAATCACTTTCCTTTGAAAGTGCCTTAAGCTACTTACAAGCATTCACCAGAAACTCACATGCGTTTCTCTGAAAGAGAAGCAGTCTGTTCCAACACTTCAATTCACTGTGCGAAGTGAATGGAGTGTTGCTTCACTTTCTAAATGCTGTCCTTTCAGAGAAAATCACTTTCCTTTGAAAGTGCCTTAAGCTACTTGCAAGCATTAACAAGAAACACTAATGCGTTTCTATGAAAGAGAAGCAGTCTGTTCCAACACTTCAATTCACTGTGCGAAGTGAATGGAGTGTGGCCTCACTTTCTAAATGCTGTCCTTTCAGAGAAAATCACTTTCCATTGAAAGTGCCTTAAACTACTTTCAAGCATTCACAAAAAACTCACATGAGTTTCTCTGAAAGAGAAGCAGTCTGTTCCAATACTTCAATTCTCTCTGCGAAGTGAATGGAGTGTTGCTTCACTTTCTAAATGCTGTCCTTTCAGAGAAAATCACTTTCCTTTGAAAGTGCCTTAAGCTACTTACAAGCATTCAACAGAAACACACATGCATTTCTCTGAAAGAGAAGCAGTCTGTTCCAACACTTCAACTCACTGTGCGATGTGAATGGAGTGTTGCTTCACTTTCTAAATGCTGTCCTTTCAGAGAAAATCACTTTCCTTTGAAAGTGCCTTAAACTACTTTCAAGCATTCACAAAAAACTCACATGCATTTCTCTTAAAGAGAAGCAGTCTGTTCCAACACTTCAATTCACTGTGCGAAGTGAATGGAGTGTTGCTTCAGTTTGTAAATGCTGTCCTTTCAGAGAAAATCACTTTCCTTTGAAAGTGCCTTAAGCTACTTGCAAGCATTAGGAAGAAACTCACATGCGTTTCTCTGAAAGAGAAGCAGTCTGTTCCAACACTTCAATACACTGTGCGAAGTGAATGGAGTGTTGCTTTACTTTCTAAATGCTGTCCTTTCAGAGAAAATCACTTTCCTTTGAAAGTGCCTTAAGCTACTTGCAAGCATTAGGAAGAAACTCACATGCGTTTCTCTGAAAGAGAAGCAGTCTGTTCCAACACTTCAATACACTGTTCGAAGTGAATGGAGTGTTGCTTCACTTTCTAAATGCTGTCCTTTCAGAGAAAATCACTTTCCCTTGAAAGTGCCTTAAGCTACTTGCAAGTATTAGGAAGAAACTCACATGCGTTTCTCTGTAAGAGAAGCAGTCTGTTCCAACACTTCAATTCACTGCACGAAGGGAATGGAGTGTTGCTTCACTTTCTAAATGCTGTCCTTTCAGAGAAAATCACTTTCCTTAGAAAGTGCCTTAAGCTACTTACAAGTATTCACCAGAAACTCACATGCGTTAATCTGAAAGAGAAACAGTCGGTTCCAACACTTCAATTCACTGTGCAAAGTGAATGGAGTGTTGCTTCACTTTCTAAATGCTGTCCTTTCAGAGAAAATCACTTTCCTTTGAAAGTGCCTTAAACTACTTTCAAGCATTCACAAAAAACTCACATGCATTTCTCTTAAAGAGAAGCAGTCTGTTCCAACACTTCAATTCACTGTGCGAAGTGAATGGAGTGTTGCTTCAGTTTGTAAATGCTGTCCTTTCAGAGAAAATCACTTTCCTTTGAAAGTGCCTTAAGCAACTTGCAAGTATTCACAAGAAACTCACATGCGTTTCTCTGAAAGAGAAGCAGTCTGTTCCAACACTTCAATTCACTGCACGAAGGGAATGGAGTGTTGCTTCACTTTCTAAATGCTGTCCTTTCAGAGAAAATCACTTTCCTTTGAAAGTGCCTTAAGCTACTTACAAGCATTCACCAGAAACTCACATGCGTTTCTCTGAAAGAGAAGCAGTCTGTTCCAACACTTCAATTCACTGTGCGAAGTGAATGGAGTGTTGCTTCACTTTCTAAATGCTGTCCTTTCAGAGAAAATCACTTTCCTTTGAAAGTGCCTTAAGCTACTTACAAGCATTCACCAGAAACTCACATGCGTTTCTCTGAAAGAGAAGCAGTCTTTTCCAACACTTCAATTCCCTGTGCGAAGTGAATGGAGTGTTACTTCACTTTCTAAATGCTGTCCTTTCAGAGAAAATCACTTTCCTTTGAAAGTGCCTTAAGCTACTTACAAGCATTCACCAGAAACTCACATGCGTTTCTCTGAAAGAGAAGCAGTCTGTTCCAACACTTCAATACACTGTGCGAAGTGAATGGAGTGTTGCTTCACTTTCTAAATGCTGTCCTTTCAGAGAAAATCACTTTCCTTTGAAAGTGCCTTAAGCTACTTGCAAGCATTAACAAGAAACACTAATGTGTTTCTATGAAAGAGAAGCAGTCTGTTCCAACACTTCAATTCACTGTGCGAAGTGAATGGAGTGTGGCCTCACTTTCTAAATGCTGTCCTTTCAGAGAAAATCACTTTCCATTGAAAGTGCCTTAAACTACTTTCAAGCATTCACAAAAAACTCACATGAGTTTCTCTGAAAGAGAAGCAGTCTGTTCCAATACTTCAATTCACTCTGCGAAGTGAATGGAGTGTTGCTTCACTTTCTAAATGCTGTCCTTTCAGAGAAAATCACTTTCCTTTGAAAGTGCCTTAAGCTACTTACAAGCATTCAACAGAAACTCACATGCGTTTCTCTGAAAGAGAAGCAGTCTGTTCCAACACTTCAATTCACTGTGCGAAGTGAATGGAGTGTTGCTTTACTTTCTAAATGCTGTCCTTTCAGAGAAAATCACTTTCCTTTGAAAGTGCCTTAAGCTACTTGCAAGCATTAGGAAGAAACTCACATGCATTTCTCTGAAAGAGAAGCAGTCTGTTCCAACACTTCAATTCACTGAGTGAAGTGAATGGAGTGTTGCCTCACATTCTAAATGCTGTCCTCTCAGAGAAAATCACTTTCCTTTGAAAGTGCCTTAAGCTACTTACAAGCATTCAACAGAAACTCACATGCATTTCTCTGAAAGAGAAGCAGTCTGTTCCAATACTTCAATTCACTCTGCGAAGTGAATGGAGTGTTGTTTCACTTTCTAAATGCTGTCCTTTCAGAGAAAATCACTTTCCTTTGAAAGTGCCTTAAGCTACCTACAAGCATTCAACAGAAACTCACATGCATTTCTCTGAAAGAGAAGCAGTCTGTTCCAACACTTCAATTCACTGTGCGAAGTGAATGGAGTGTTGCTTCACTTTCTAAATGCTGTCCTTTCAGAGAAAATCACTTTCCTTTGAAAGTGATTTAAGCTACTCACAAGCATTCACCAGAAACTCACATGCGTTTCTCTTAAAGAGAAGCAGTCTGTTCCAACACTTCAATTCACTGTGCGAAGTGAATGGAGTGTTGCTTCAGTTTGTAAATGCTGTCCTTTCAGAGAAAATCACTTTCCTTTGAAAGTGCCTTAAGCAACTTGCAAGTATTCACAAGAAACTCACATGCGTTTCTCTGAAAGAGAAGCAGTCTGTTCCAACACTTCAATTCACTGTGCGAAGTGAATGGAGTGTTGCTTCACTTTCTAAATGCTGTCCTTTCAGAGAAAATCACTTTCCTTTGAAAGTGCCTAAAGCTACTTACAAGCATTCACCAGAAACTCACATGCGTTTCTCTGAAAGAGAAGCAGTCTGTTCCAACACTTCAATTCACTGTGCGAAGTGAATGGAGTGTTGCTTCACTTTCTAAATGCTGTCCTTTCAGAGAAAATCACTTTCCCTTGAAAGTGCCTTAAGCTACTTGCAAGCATTAGGAAGAAACTCACATGCGTTTCTCTGAAAGAGAAGCAGTCTGTTCCAACACTTCAATTCACTGCACGAAGGGAATGGAGTGTTGCCTCACTTTCTAAATGCTGTCCTTTCAGAGAAAATCACTTTCCTTTGAAAGTGCCTTAAGCTACTTACAAGCATTCACCAGAAACTCACATGCGTTTCTCTGAAAGAGAAGCAGTCTGTTCCAACACTTCAATTCACTGTGCGAAGTGAATGGAGTGTTGCTTCACTTTCTAAATGCTGTCCTTTCAGAGAAAATCACTTTCCTTTGAAAGTGCCTTAAGCTACTTGCAAGCATTAACAAGAAACACTAATGCGTTTCTATGAAAGAGAAGCAGTCTGTTCCAACACTTCAATTCACTGTGCGAAGTGAATGGAGTGTGGCCTCACTTTCTAAATGCTGTCCTTTCAGAGAAAATCACTTTCCATTGAAAGTGCCTTAAACTACTTTCAAGCATTCACAAAAAACTCACATGAGTTTCTCTGAAAGAGAAGCAGTCTGTTCCAATACTTCAATTCTCTCTGCGAAGTGAATGGAGTGTTGCTTCACTTTCTAAATGCTGTCCTTTCAGAGAAAATCACTTTCCTTTGAAAGTGCCTTAAGCTACTTACAAGCATTCAACAGAAACACACATGCATTTCTCTGAAAGAGAAGCAGTCTGTTCCAACACTTCAACTCACTGTGCGATGTGAATGGAGTGTTGCTTCACTTTCTAAATGCTGTCCTTTCAGAGAAAATCACTTTCCTTTGAAAGTGCCTTAAACTACTTTCAAGCATTCACAAAAAACTCACATGCATTTCTCTTAAAGAGAAGCAGTCTGTTCCAACACTTCAATTCACTGTGCGAAGTGAATGGAGTGTTGCTTCAGTTTGTAAATGCTGTCCTTTCAGAGAAAATCACTTTCCTTTGAAAGTGCCTTAAGCTACTTGCAAGCATTAGGAAGAAACTCACATGCGTTTCTCTGAAAGAGAAGCAGTCTGTTCCAACACTTCAATACACTGTGCGAAGTGAATGGAGTGTTGCTTTACTTTCTAAATGCTGTCCTTTCAGAGAAAATCACTTTCCTTTGAAAGTGCCTTAAGCTACTTGCAAGCATTAGGAAGAAACTCACATGCGTTTCTCTGAAAGAGAAGCAGTCTGTTCCAACACTTCAATACACTGTGCGAAGTGAATGGAGTGTTGCTTCACTTTCTAAATGCTGTCCTTTCAGAGAAAATCACTTTCCCTTGAAAGTGCCTTAAGCTACTTGCAAGTATTAGGAAGAAACTCACATGCGTTTCTCTGTAAGAGAAGCAGTCTGTTCCAACACTTCAATTCACTGTGCGAAGTGAATGGAGTGTTGCTTCAGTTTGTAAATGCTGTCCTTTCAGAGAAAATCACTTTCCTTTGAAAGTGCCTTAAGCAACTTGCAAGTATTCACAAGAAACTCACATGCGTTTCTCTGAAAGAGAATCAGTCTGTTCCAAAACTTCAATTCACTGTGCGAAGTGAATGGAGTGTTGCTTCACTTTCTAAATGCTGTCCTTTCAGAGAAAATCACTTTCCTTTGAAAGTGCCTAAAGCTACTTACAAGCATTCACCAGAAACTCACATGCGTTTCTCTGAAAGAGAAGCAATCTGTTCCAACACTTCAATTCACTGTGCGAAGTGAATGGAGTGTTGCTTCACTTTCTAAATGCTGTCCTTTCAGAGAAAATCACTTTCCCTTGAAAGTGCCTTAAGCTACTTGCAAGCATTAGGAAGAAACTCACATGCGTTTCTCTGAAAGAGAAGCAGTCTGTTCCAACACTTCAATTCACTGCACGAAGGGAATGGAGTGTTGCTTCACTTTCTAAATGCTGTCCTTTCAGAGAAAATCACTTTCCTTTGAAAGTGCCTTAAGCTACTTACAAGCATTCACCAGAAACTCACATGCGTTTCTCTGAAAGAGAAGCAGTCTGTTCCAACACTTCAATTCACTGTGCGAAGTGAATGGAGTGTTGCTTCACTTTCTAAATGCTGTCCTTTCAGAGAAAATCACTTTCCTTTGAAAGTGCCTTAAGCTACTTACAAGCATTCACCAGAAACTCACATGCGTTTCTCTGAAAGAGAAGCAGTCTTTTCCAACACTTCAATTCCCTGTGCGAAGTGAATGGAGTGTTACTTCACTTTCTAAATGCTGTCCTTTCAGAGAAAATCACTTTCCTTTGAAAGTGCCTTAAGCTACTTACAAGCATTCACCAGAAACTCACATGCGTTTCTCTGAAAGAGAAGCAGTCTGTTCCAACACTTCAATACACTGTGCGAAGTGAATGGAGTGTTGCTTCACTTTCTAAATGCTGTCCTTTCAGAGAAAATCACTTTCCTTTGAAAGTGCCTTAAGCTACTTGCAAGCATTAACAAGAAACACTAATGTGTTTCTATGAAAGAGAAGCAGTCTGTTCCAACACTTCAATTCACTGTGCGAAGTGAATGGAGTGTGGCCTCACTTTCTAAATGCTGTCCTTTCAGAGAAAATCACTTTCCATTGAAAGTGCCTTAAACTACTTTCAAGCATTCACAAAAAACTCACATGAGTTTCCCTGAAAGAGAAGCAGTCTGTTCCAATACTTCAATTCACTCTGCGAAGTGAATGGAGTGTTGCTTCACTTTCTAAATGCTGTCCTTTCAGAGAAAATCACTTTCCTTTGAAAGTGCCTTAAGCTACTTACAAGCATTCAACAGAAACTCACATGCGTTTCTCTGAAAGAGAAGCAGTCTGTTCCAACACTTCAATTCACTGTGCGAAGTGAATGGAGTGTTGCTTTACTTTCTAAATGCTGTCCTTTCAGAGAAAATCACTTTCCTTTGAAAGTGCCTTAAGCTACTTGCAAGCATTAGGAAGAAACTCACATGCATTTCTCTGAAAGAGAAGCAGTCTGTTCCAACACTTCAATTCACTGAGTGAAGTGAATGGAGTGTTGCCTCACATTCTAAATGCTGTCCTCTCAGAGAAAATCACTTTCCTTTGAAAGTGCCTTAAGCTACTTACAAGCATTCAACAGAAACTCACATGCATTTCTCTGAAAGAGAAGCAGTCTGTTCCAATACTTCAATTCACTCTGCGAAG
Source organism: Myodes glareolus (assembly GCF_982192425.1). Classification (NCBI taxonomy): domain Eukaryota; kingdom Metazoa; phylum Chordata; class Mammalia; order Rodentia; family Cricetidae; genus Myodes; species Myodes glareolus. The sequence continues at coordinate 72,395,265 of NC_142042.1, forward strand.
TGAATGGAGTGTTGTTTCACTTTCTAAATGCTGTCCTTTCAGAGAAAATCACTTTCCTTTGAAAGTGCCTTAAGCTACCTACAAGCATTCAACAGAAACTCACATGCATTTCTCTGAAAGAGAAGCAGTCTGTTCCAACACTTCAATTCACTGTGCGAAGTGAATGGAGTGTTGCTTCACTTTCTAAATGCTGTCCTTTCAGAGAAAATCACTTTCCTTTGAAAGTGATTTAAGCTACTCACAAGCATTCACCAGAAACTCACATGCGTTTCTCTTAAAGAGAAGCAGTCTGTTCCAACACTTCAATTCACTGTGCGAAGTGAATGGAGTGTTGCTTCAGTTTGTAAATGCTGTCCTTTCAGAGAAAATCACTTTCCTTTGAAAGTGCCTTAAGCAACTTGCAAGTATTCACAAGAAACTCACATGCGTTTCTCTGAAAGAGAAGCAGTCTGTTCCAACACTTCAATTCACTGTGCGAAGTGAATGGAGTGTTGCTTCACTTTCTAAATGCTGTCCTTTCAGAGAAAATCACTTTCCTTTGAAAGTGCCTAAAGCTACTTACAAGCATTCACCAGAAACTCACATGCGTTTCTCTGAAAGAGAAGCAGTCTGTTCCAACACTTCAATTCACTGTGCGAAGTGAATGGAGTGTTGCTTCACTTTCTAAATGCTGTCCTTTCAGAGAAAATCACTTTCCCTTGAAAGTGCCTTAAGCTACTTGCAAGCATTAGGAAGAAACTCACATGCGTTTCTCTGAAAGAGAAGCAGTCTGTTCCAACACTTCAATTCACTGCACGAAGGGAATGGAGTGTTGCTTCACTTTCTAAATGCTGTCCTTTCAGAGAAAATCACTTTCCTTTGAAAGTGCCTTAAGCTACTTACAAGCATTCACCAGAAACTCACATGCGTTTCTCTGAAAGAGAAGCAGTCTGTTCCAACACTTCAATTCACTGTGCGAAGTGAATGGAGTGTTGCTTCACTTTCTAAATGCTGTCCTTTCAGAGAAAATCACTTTCCATTGAAAGTGCCTTAAGCTACTTACAAGCATTCACCAGAAACTCACATGCGTTTCTCTGAAAGAGAAGCAGTCTTTTCCAACACTTCAATTCCCTGTGCGAAGTGAATGGAGTGTTACTTCACTTTCTAAATGCTGTCCTTTCAGAGAAAATCACTTTCCTTTGAAAGTGCCTTAAGCTACTTACAAGCATTCACCAGAAACTCACATGCGTTTCTCTGAAAGAGAAGCAGTCTGTTCCAACACTTCAATACACTGTGCGAAGTGAATGGAGTGTTGCTTCACTTTCTAAATGCTGTCCTTTCAGAGAAAATCACTTTCCTTTGAAAGTGCCTTAAGCTACTTGCAAGCATTAACAAGAAACACTAATGCGTTTCTATGAAAGAGAAGCAGTCTGTTCCAACACTTCAATTCACTGTGCGAAGTGAATGGAGTGTTGCTTTACTTTCTAAATGCTGTCCTTTCAGAGAAAATCACTTTCCTTTGAAAGTGCCTTAAGATACTTGCAAGCATTAGGAGGAAACTCACATGCATTTCTCTGAAAGAGAAGCAGTCTGTTCCAACACTTCAATTCACTGAGTGAAGTGAATGGAGTGTTGCCTCACATTCTAAATGCTGTCCTCTCAGAGAAAATCACTTTCCTTTGAAAGTGCCTTAAGCTACTTTCAAGCATTCAACAGAAACTCACATGCATTTCTCTGAAAGAGAAGCAGTCTGTTCCAATACTTCAATTCACTCTGCGAGGTGAATGGAGTGTTGTTTCACTTTCTAAATGCTGTCCTTTCAGAGAAAATCACTTTCCTTTGAAAGTGCCTTAAGCTACTTACAAGCATTCAACAGAAACTCACAAGCATTTCTCTGAAAGAGAAGCAGTCTGTTCCAACACTTCAATTCACTGTGCGAAGTGAATGGAGTGTTGCTTCACTTTCTAAATGCTGTCCTTTCAGAGAAAATCACTTTCCTTTGAAAGTGATTTAATCTACTCACAAGCATTCACCAGAAACTCACATGCGTTTCTCTGAAAGAGAAGCAGTCTGTTCCAACACTTCAATTCACTGTGCGAAGTGAATGGAGTGTTGCTTCACTTTCTAAATGCTGTCCTTTCAGAGAAAATCACTTTCCCATGAAAGTGCCTTAAGCTACTTGCAAGCATTAGGAAGAAACTCACATGTGTTTCTCTGAAAGAGAAGCAGTCTGTTCCAACACTTCAATGCACTGCACGAAGGGAATGGAGTGTTGCTTCACTTTCTAAATGCTGTCCTTTCAGAGAAAATCACTTTCCTTTGAAAGTGCATTAAGCTACTTACAAGCATTCACCAGAAACTCACATGTGTTAATCTGAAAGAGAAGCAGTCGGTTCCAACACTTCAATTCACTGTGCAAAGTGAATGGAGTGTTGCTTCACTTTCTAAATGCTGTCCTTTCAGAGAAAATCACTTTCCTTTGAAAGTGCCTTAAACTACTTTCAAGCATTCACAAAAAACTCACATGCGTTTCTCTTAAAGAGAAGCAGTCTGTTACAACACTTCAATTCACTGTGCGAAGTGAATGGAGTGTTGCTTCAGTTTGTAAATGCTGTCCTTTCAGAGAAAATCACTTTCCTTTGAAAGTGCCTTAAGCAACTTGCAAGCATTCACAAGAAACTCACATGCGTTTCTCTGAAAGAGAAGCAGTCTGTTCCAACACTTCAATTCACTGTGCGAAGTGAATGGAGTGTTGCTTCACTTTCTAAATGCTGTCCTTTCAGAGAAAATCACTTTCCTTTGAAAGTGCCTTAAGCTACTTACAAGCATTCAACTGAAACTCACATGCATTTCTCTGAAAGAGAAGCAGTCTGTTCCAACACTTCAATGCACTGTGCGAAGTGAATGGAGTGTTGCTTCACTTTCTAAATTATGTCCTTTCAGAGAAAATCACTTTCCTTTGAAAGTGCCTTAAGCAACTTACAAGCATTCACAAGAAACACTAATGCGTTTCTATGAAAGAGAAGCACTCTGTTCCAACACTTCAATTCACTGTGCGAAGTGAATTGAGTGTTGCTTCAGTTTCTAAATGCTGTCCTTTCAGAGAAAATCACTTTCCTTTAAAAGTGCCTTAAGCTACTTACAAGCATTCACCAGAAACTCACATGCGTTTCTCTGAAAGAGAAGCAGTCTGTTCCAACACTTCAATTCACTGTGCGAAGTGAATGGAGTGTTGCTTCACTTTTTAAATGCTGTCCTTTCAGAGAAAATCACTTTCCTTTGAAAGTGCCTTAAGCTACTTACAAGCATTCACCAGAAACTCACATGCGTTTCTCTGAAAGAGAAGCAGTCTTTTCCAACACTTCAATTCCCTGTGCGAAGTGAATGGAGTGTTGCTTCACTTTCTAAATGCTGTCCTTTCAGAGAAAATCACTTTCCTTTGAAAGTGCCTTAAGCTACTTACAAACATTCACCAGAAACTCACATGCGTTTCTCTGAAAGAGAAGCAGTCTGTTCCAACACTTCAATACACTGTGCGAAGTGAATGGAGTGTTGCTTCACTTTCTAAATGCTGTCCTTTCAGAGAAAATCACTTTCCATTGAAAGTGCCTTAAGCTACTTGCAAGCATTAACAAGAAACACTAATGCGTTTCTATGAAAGAGAAGCAGACTGTTCCAACACTTCAATTCACTGTGCGAAGTGAATGGAGTGTGGCCTCACTTTCTAAATGCTGTCCTTTCAGAGAAAACCACTTTCCATTGAAAGTGCCTTAAACTACTTTCAAGCATTCACAAAAAACTCACATGAGTTTCTCTGAAAGAGAAGCAGTCTGTTCCAACACTTCAATTCACTGTGCGAAGTGAATGGAGTGTTGCTTCACTTTCTAAATGCTGTCCTTTCAGAGAAAATCACTTTCCTTTGAAAGTGCCTTAAACTACTTTCAAGCATTCACAAAAAACTCACCTGCGTTTCTCTGAAAGAGAAGCAGTCTGTTCCAACACTTCAATTCACTGTGCGAAGTGAATGGAGTGTTGCTTCACTTTCTAAATGCTGTCCTTTCAGAGAAAATCACTTTCCTTTGAAAGTGCCTTAAGCTACTTGCAAGCATGAGGAAGAAACTCACATGCGTTTCTCTGAAAGAGAAGCATTCTGTTCCAACACTTCAATTCACTGTGCGAAGTGAATGGAGTGTTGCCTCACTTTCTAAATGCTGTCCATTCAGAGAAAATCACTTTCCTTTGAAAGTGCCTTAAGCTACTTACAAGCATTCAACAGAAACTCACATGCGTTTCTCTGAAAGAGAAGCAGTCTGTTCCAACACTTCAATTCACTGTGCGAAGTGAATGGAGTGTTGCTTCAGTTTCTAAATGCTGTCCTTTCAGAGAAAATCACTTTCCTTTGAAATTGCCTTAAGCTACTTACAAGCATTCAACAGAAACTCACATGCATTTCTCTGAAAGAGAAGCAGTCTATTCCAACACTTCAATTCACTGTGCGAAGTGAATGGAGTGTTGCTTCACTTTCTAAATTATGTCCTTTCAGAGAAAATCACATTCCTTTGAAAGTGCCTTAAGCAACTTACAAGCATTCACAAGAAACACTAATGCGTTTCTGTGAAAGAGAAGCACTCTGTTCCAACACTTCAATTCACTGCACGAAGGGAATGGAGTGTTGCTTCACTTTCTAAATGCTGTCCTTTCAGAGAAAATCACTTTCCTTTGAAAGTGCCTTAAGGTACTTACAAGCATTCACCAGAAACTCACATGCGTTTCTCTGAAAGAGAAGCAGTCTGTTCCAACACTTCAATTCACTGTGCGAAGTGAATGGAGTGTTGCTTCATTTTCTAAATGCTGTCCTTTCAGAGAAAATCACTTTCCTTTGAAAGTGCCTTAAGCTACTTACAAGCATTCACCAGAAACTCACATGCGTTTCTCTGAAAAAGAAGCAGTCTGTTCCAACACTTCAATTCACTCTGCGAAGTGAATGGAGTGTTGCTTCACTTTCTAAATGCTGTCCTTTCAGAGAAAATCACTTTCCTTTCAAAGTGCCTTAAGGTACTTACAAGCATTCACCAGAAACTCACATGCGTTTCTCTGAAAGAGAAGCAGTCTGTTCCAACACTTCAATACACTGTGCGAAGTGAATGGAGTGTTGCTTCACTTTCTAAATGCTGTCCTTTCAGAGAAAATCACTTTCCCTTGAAAGTGCCTTAAGCTACTTGCAAGTATTAGGAAGAAACTCACATGCGTTTCTCTGTAAGAGAAGCAGTCTGTTCCAACACTTCAATTCACTGCACGAAGGGAATGGAGTGTTGCTTCACTTTCTAAATGCTGTCCTTTCAGAGAAAATCACTTTCCTTAGAAAGTGCCTTAAGCTACTTACAAGCATTCACCAGAAACTCACATGCGTTAATCTGAAAGAGAAGCAGTCGGTTCCAACACTTCAATTCACTGTGCAAAGTGAATGGAGTGTTGATTCACTTTCTAAATGCTGTCCTTTCAGAGAAAATCACTTTCCTTTGAAAGTGATTTAAGCTACTCACAAGCATTCACCAGAAACTCACATGCGTTTCTCTGAAAGAGAAGCAGTCTGTTCCAACACTTCAATTCACTGTGCGAAGTGAATGGAGTGTTGCTTCACTTTCTAAATGCTGTCCTTTCAGAGAAAATCACTTTCCCTTGAAAGTGCCTTAAGCTACTTGCAAGCATTAGGAAGAAACTCACATGTGTTTCTCTGAAATAGAAGCAGTCTGTTCCAACACTTCAATTCACTGCACGAAGGGAATGGAGTGTTGCTTCACTTTCTAAATGCTGTCCTTTCAGAGAAAATCACTTTCCTTTGAAAGTGCCTTAAGCTACTTACAAGCATTCACCAGAAACTCACATGTGTTAATCTGAAAGAGAAGCAGTCGGTTCCAACACTTCAATTCACTGTGCAAAGTGAATGGAGTGTTGCTTCACTTTCTAAATGCTGTCCTTTCAGAGAAAATCACTTTCCTTTGAAAGTGCCTTAAGCTACTTACAAGCATTCACCAGAAACTCACATGCGTTTCTCTGAAAAAGAAGCAGTCTGTTCCAACACTTCAATTCACTCTGCGAAGTGAATGGAGTGTTGCTTCACTTTCTAAATGCTGTCCTTTCAGAGAAAATCACTTTCCCTTGAAAGTGCCTTAAGCTACTTGCAAGCATTAGGAAGAAACTCACATGTGTTTCTCTGAAATAGAAGCAGTCTGTTCCAACACTTCAATTCACTGCACGAAGGGAATGGAGTGTTGCTTCACTTTCTAAATGCTGTCCTTTCAGAGAAAATCACTTTCCTTTGAAAGTGCCTTAAGCTACTTACAAGCATTCACCAGAAACTCACATGTGTTAATCTGAAAGAGAAGCAGTCGGTTCCAACACTTCAATTCACTGTGCAAAGTGAATGGAGTGTTGCTTCACTTTCTAAATGCTGTCCTTTCAGAGAAAATCACTTTCCTTTGAAAGTGCCTTAAACTACTTTCAAGCATTCACAAAAAACTGACATGCGTTTCTCTTAAAGAGAAGCAGTCTGTTACAACACTTCAATTCACTGTGCGAAGTGAATGGAGTGTTGCTTCAGTTTGTAAATGCTGTCCTTTCAGAGAAAATCACTTTCCTTTGAAAGTGCCTTAAGCAACTTGCAAGCATTCACAAGAAACTCACATGCGTTTCTCTGAAAGAGAAGCAGTCTGTTCCAACACTTCAATTCACTGTGCGAAGTGAATGGAGTGTTGCTTCACTTTCTAAATGCTGTCCTTTCAGAGAAAATCACTTTCCTTTGAAAGTGCCTTAAGCAACTTACAAGCATTCACAAGAAACACTAATGCGTTTCTATGAAAGAGAAGCACTCTGTTCCAACACTTCAATTCACTGTGCGAAGTGAATGGAGTGTTGCTTCAGTTTCTAAATGCTGTCCTTTCAGAGAAAATCACTTTCCTTTAAAAGTGCCTTAAGCTACTTACAAGCATTCACCAGAAACTCACATGCGTTTCTCTGAAAGAGAAGCAGTCTGTTCCAACACTTCAATTCACTGTGCGAAGTGAATGGAGTGTTGCTTCACTTTCTAAATGCTGTCCTTTCAGAGAAAATCACTTTCCTTTGAAAGTGCCTTAAGCTACTTACAAGCATTCACCAGAAACTCACATGCGTTTCTCTGAAAGAGAAGCAGTCTTTTCCAACACTTCAATTCCCTGTGCGAAGTGAATGGAGTTTTGCTTCACTTTCTAAATGCTGTCCTTTCAGAGAAAATGACTTTCCTTTGAAAGTGCCTTAAGCTACTTACAAGCATTCACCAGAAACTCACATGCGTATCTCTGAAAGAGAAGCAGTCTGTTCCAACACTTCAATACACTGTGCGAAGTGAATGGAGTGTTGCTTCACTTTCTAAATGCTGTCCTTTCAGAGAAAATCACTTTCCTTTGAAAGTGCCTTAAGCTACTTGCAAGCATTAACAAGAAACACTAATGCGTTTCTATGAAAGAGAAGCAGACTGTTCCAACACTTCAATTCACTGTGCGAAGTGAATGGAGTGTGGCCTCACTTTCTAAATGCTGTCCTTTCAGAGAAAACCACTTTCCATTGAAAGTGCCTTAAACTACTTTCAAGCATTCACAAAAAACTCACATGAGTTTCTCTGAAAGAGAAGCAGTCTTTTCCAACACTTCAATGCACTGTGCGAAGTGAATGGAGTGTTGCTTCACTTTCTAAATGCTGTCCTTTCAGAGAAAATCACTTTCCTTTGAAAGTGCCTTAAACTACTTTCAAGCATTCACAAAAAACTCACCTGCGTTTCTCTGAAAGAGAAGCAGTCTGTTCCAACACTTCAATTCACTGTGCGAAGTGAATGGAGTGTTGCTTCACTTTCTAAATGCTGTCCTTTCAGAGAAAATCACTTTCCATTGAAAGTGCCTTAAGCTACTTGCAAGCATGAGGAAGAAACTCACATGCGTTTCTCTGAAAGAGAAGCATTCTGTTCCAACACTTCAATTCACTGTGTGAAGTGAATGGAGTGTTGCCTCACTTTCTAAATGCTGTCCATTCAGAGAAAATCACTTTCCTTTGAAAGTGCCTTAAGCTACTTACAAGCATTCAACAGAAACTCACATGCGTTTCTCTGAAAGAGAAGCAGTCTGTTCCAACACTTCAATTCACTGTGCGAAGTGAATGGAGTGTTGCTTCAGTTTCTAAATGCTGTCCTTTCAGAGAAAATCACTTTCCTTTGAAATTGCCTTAAGCTACTTACAAGCATTCAAAAGAAACTCACATGCATTTCTCTGAAAGAGAAGCAGTCTATTCCAACACTTCAATTCACTGTGCGAAGTGAATGGAGTGTTGCTTCACTTTCTAAATTATGTCCTTTCAGAGAAAATCACTTTCCTTTGAAAGTGCCTTAAGCAACTTACAAGCATTCACAAGAAACACTAATGCGTTTCTGTGAAAGAGAAGCACTCTGTTCCAACACTTCAATTCACTGCACGAAGGGAATGGAGTGTAGCTTTACTTTCTAAATGCTGTCCTTTCAGAGAAAATCACTTTCCTTTGAAAGTGCCTTAAGGTACTTACAAGCATTCACCAGAAACTCACATGCGTTTCTCTGAAAGAGAAGCAGTCTGTTCCAACACTTCAATTCACTGTGCGAAGTGAATGGAGTGTTGCTTCATTTTCTAAATGCTGTCCTTTCAGAGAAAATCACTTTCCTTTGAAAGTGCCTTAAGCTACTTACAAGCATTCACCAGAAACTCACATGCGTTTCTCTGAAAAAGAAGCAGTCTGTTCCAACACTTCAATTCACTCTGCGAAGTGAATGGAGTGTTGCTTCACTTTCTAAATGCTGTCCTTTCAGAGAAAATCACTTTCCTTTGAAAGTGCCTTAAGGTACTTACAAGCATTCACCAGAAACTCACATGCGTTTCTCTGAAAGAGAAGCAGTCTGTTCCAACACTTCAATACACTGTGCGAAGTGAATGGAGTGTTGCTTCACTTTCTAAATGCTGTCCTTTCAGAGAAAATCACTTTCCTTTGAAAGTGCCTTAAGCTACTTACAAGCATTCACCAGAAATTCACATGCGTTTCTCTGAAAGAGAAGCAGTCTCTTCCAATACTTCAATACACTGTGCGAAGTGAATGGAGTGTTGCTTCACTTTCTAAATGCTGTCCTTTCAGAGAAAATCACTTTCCTTTGAAAGTGCCTTAAGCTACTTGCAAGCATTAACAAGAAACACTAATGCGTTTCTATGAAAGAGAAGCAGACTGTTCCAACACTTCAATTCACTGTGCGAAGTGAATGGAGTGTGGCCTCACTTTCTAAATGCTGTCCTTTCAGAGAAAACCACTTTCCATTGAAAGTGCCTTAAGCTACTTGCAAGCATTAGGAAGTAACTCACATGCGTTTCTCTGAAAGAGAAGCAGTCTGTTCCAACACTTCAATTCACTCTGTGAAGTGAATGGAGTGTTGCCTCACTTTCTAAATGCTGTCCTTTCAGAGAAAATCACTTTCCTTTGAAAGTGCCTTAAGCTACTTACAAGCATTCACCAGAAACTCACATGCGTTTCTCTGAAAGAGAAGCAGTCTGTTCCAACACTTCAATTCACACTGCGAAGTGAATGGAGTGTTGCTTCACTTTCTAAATGCTGTCCTTTCAGAGAAAATCACTTTCCTTTGAAAGTGCCTTAAGGTACTTACAAGCATTCACCAGAAACTCACATGCGTTTCTCTGAAAGAGAAGCAGTCTGTTCCAACACTTCAATTCCCTGTGCGAAGTGAATGGAGTGTTGCTTCACTTTCTAAATGCTGTCCTTTCAGAGAAAATCACTTTTCCTTGAAAGTGCCTTAAGCTACTTGCAAGCATTAGGAAGAAACTCACATGCGTTTCTCTGAAAGAGAAGCAGTCTGTTCCAACACTTCAATTCACTGTGCGAAGTGAATGGAGTGTTGCTTCAGTTTCTAAATGCTGTCCTTTAAGAGAAAATCACATTCATTTGAAAGTGCCTTAAGCTACTTACAAGCATTCACCAGAAACTCACATGCGTTTCTCTGAAAGAGAAGCAGTCTGTTCCAACACTTCAATGCACTGTGCGAAGTGAATGGAGTGTTGCTTCACTTTCTAAATTATGTCCTTTCAGAGAAAATCACTTTCCTTTGAAAGTGCCTTAAGCAACTTACAAGCATTCACAAGAAACACTAATGCGTTTCTATGAAAGAGAAGCACTCTGTTCCAACACTTCAATTCACTGTGCGAAGTGAATGGAGTGTTGCTTCAGTTTCTAAATGCTGTCCTTTCAGAGAAAATCACTTTCCTTTGAAAGTGCCTTAAGCTACTTACAAGCATTCAACAGAAACTCACATGCGTTTCTCTGAAAGAGAAGCAGTCTGTTCCAACACTTCAATTCACTGTGCGAAGTGAATGGAGTGTTGCTTGAGTTTCTAAATGCTGTCCTTTCAGAGAAAATCACTTTCCTTTGAAAGTGCCTTAAACTACTTTCAAGCATTCACAAAAAACACACATGCGTTTCTCTTAAAGAGAAGCAGTCTGTTCCAACACTTCAATTCACTGTGCGAAGTGAATGGAGTGTTGCTTCACTTTCTAAATGCTGTCCTTTCAGAGAAAAACACTTTCCTTTGAAAGTGCCTTAAGCTACTTGCAAGCATTAGGAAGTAACTCACATGCGTTTCTCTGAAAGAGAAGCAGTCTGTTCCAACACTTCAATTCACTGTGTGAAGTGAATGGAGTGTTGCCTCACTTTCTAAATGCTGTCCTTTCAGAGAAAATCACTTTCCTTTGAAAGTGCCTTAAGCTACTTACAAGCATTCAACAGAAACTCACATGCGTTTCTCTGAAAGAGAAGCAGTCTGTTCCAATACTTCAATTCACTCTGCGAAGTGAATGGAGTGTTGCTTCACTTTCTAAATGCTGTCCTTTCAGAGAAAATCACTTTCCTTTGAAAGTGCCTTAAGGTACTTACAAGCATTCAACAGAAACTCACATGCATTTCTCTGAAAGAGAAGCAGTCTGTTCCAACACTTCAATTCACTGTGCGAAGTGAATGGAGTGTTGCTTCACTTTCTAAATGCTGTCCTTTCAGAGAAAATCACTTTCCTTTGAAAGTGCCTTAAGCTACTTACAAGCATTCACCAGAAACTCACATGCGTTAATCTGAAAGAGAAGCAGTCGGTTCCAACACTTCAATTCACTGTGCAAAGGGAATATAGTGTTGCTTCACTTTCTAAATGCTGTCCTTTCAGAGAAAATCACTTTCCTTTGAAAGTGCCTTAAACTACTTTCAAGCATTCACAAAAAACTCACATGCGTTTCTCTTAAAGAGAAGCAGTCTGTTCCAACACTTCAATTCACTGTGCGAAGTGAATGGAGTGTTGTTTCAGTTTGTAAATGCTGTCTTTTCAGAGAAAATCACTTTCCTTTGAAAGTGCCTTAAGCAACTTGCAAGCAATCACAAGAAACTCACATGCATTTCTCTGAAAGAGAAGCAGTCTGTTCCAACACTTCAATGCACTGTGCGAAGTGAATGGAGTGTTGCTTTACATTCTAAATTATGTCCTTTCAGAGAAAATCACTTTACTTTGAAAGTGCCTTAAGCAACGTACAAGCATTCACAAGAAACACTAATGCGTTTCTATGAAAGAGAAGCACTCTGTTCCAACACTTCAATTCACTGTGCGAAGTGAATGGAGTGTTGCTTCAGTTTCTAAATGCTGTCCTTTCAGAGAAAATCACTTTCCTTTGAAAGTGCCTTAAGCTACTTACAAGCATTCAACAGAAACTCACATGCGTTTCTCTGAAAGAGAAGCAGTCTGTTCCAACACTTCAATTCACTGTGCGAAGTGAATGGAGTGTTGCTTCAGTTTCTAAATGCTGTCCTTTCAGAGAAAATCACTTTCCTTTGAAAGTGCCTTAAACTACTTTCAAGCATTCACAAAAAACTCACATGTGTTTCTCTTAAAGAGAAGCAGTCTGTTCCAACACTTCAATTCACGGTGCGAAGTGAATGGAGTGTTGCTTCACTCTCTAAATGCTGTCATTTCAGAGAAAATCACTTTCCTTTGAAAGTGCCTTAAGCTACTTACAAGCATTCAACAGAAACTCACATGCGTTTCTCTGAAAGAGAAGCAGTCTGTTCCAATACTTCAATTCACTCTGCGAAGTGAATGGAGTGTTGCTTCACTTTCTAAATGCTGTCCTTTCAGAGAAAATCACTTTCCTTTGAAAGTGCCTTAAGGTACTTACAAGCATTCAACAGAAACTCACATGCATTTCTCTGAAAGAGAAGCAGTCTGTTCCAACACTTCAATTCACTGTGCGAAGTGAATGGAGTGTTGCTTCACTTTCTAAATGCTGTCCTTTCAGAGAAAATCACTTTCCTTTGAAAGTGCCTTAAGCTACTTACAAGCATTCACCAGAAACTCACATGCGTTTCTCTGAAAGAGAAGCAGTCTGTTCCAACACTTCAATTCACTGTGCGAAGTGAATGGAGTGTTGCTTCACTTTCTAAATGCTGTCCTTTCAGAGAAAATCACTTTCCCTTGAAAGTGCCTTAAGCTACTTACAAGCATTAGGAAGAAACACACATGCGTTTCTCTGAAAGAGAAGCAGTCTGTTCCAACACTTCAATTCACTGCACGAAGGGAATGGAGTGTTGCTTCACTTTCTAAATGCTGTCCTTTCAGAGAAAATCACTTTCCTTTGAAAGTGCCTTAAGCTACTTACAAGCATTCACCAGAAACTCACATGCGTTAATCTGAAAGAGAAGCAGTCGGTTCCAACACTTCAATTCACTGTGCAAAGGGAATATAGTGTTGCTTCACTTTCTAAATGCTGTCCTTTCAGAGAAAATCACTTTCCTTTGAAAGTGCCTTAAACTACTTTCAAGCATTCACAAAAAACTCACATGCGTTTCTCTTAAAGAGAAGCAGTCTGTTCCAACACTTCAATTCACTGTGCGAAGTGAATGGAGTGTTGTTTCAGTTTGTAAATGCTGTCCTTTCAGAGAAAATCACTTTCCTTTGAAAGTGCCTTAAGCAATTTGCAAGCAATCACAAGAAACTCACATGCATTTCTCTGAAAGAGAAGCAGTCTGTTCCAACACTTCAATGCACTGTGCGAAGTGAATGGAGTGTTGCTTTACATTCTAAATTATGTCCTTTCAGAGAAAATCACTTTACTTTGAAAGTGCCTTAAGCAACGTACAAGCATTCACAAGAAACACTAATGCGTTTCTATGAAAGAGAAGCAATCTGTTCCAACACTTCAATTCACTGTGCGAAGTGAATGGAGTGTTGCTTCAGTTTCTAAATGCTGTCCTTTCAGAGAAAATCACTTTCCTTTGAAAGTGCCTTAAGCTACTTACAAGCATTCAACAGAAACTCACATGCGTTTCTCTGAAAGAGAAGCAGTCTGTTCCAACACTTCAATTCACTGTGCGAAGTGAATGGAGTGTTGCTTCAGTTTCTAAATGCTGTCCTTTCAGAGAAAATCACTTTCCTTTGAAAGTGCCTTAAACTACTTTCAAGCATTCACAAAAAACTCACATGTGTTTCTCTTAAAGAGAAGCAGTCTGTTCCAACACTTCAATTCACGGTGCGAAGTGAATGGAGTGTTGCTTCACTCTCTAAATGCTGTCATTTCAGAGAAAATCACTTTCCTTTGAAAGTGCCTTAAGGTACTTACAAGCATTCAACAGAAATTCACATGCATTTCTCTGAAAGAGAAGCAGTCTGTTCCAACACTTCAATTCACTGTGCGAAGTGAATGGAGTGTTGCTTCACTTTCTAAATGCTGTCCTTTCAGAGAAAATCACTTTCCTTTGAAAGTGCCTTAAGCTACTTACATGCATTCACCAGAAACTCACATGCGTTTCTCTGAAAGAGAAGCAGTCTGTTCCAACACTTCAATTCACTGTGCGAAGTGAATGGAGTGTTGCTTCACTTTCTAAATGCTGTCCTTTCAGAGAAAATCACTTTCCCTTGAAAGTGCCTTAAGCTCCTTGCAAGCATTAAAAAAAAACTCACATGCGTTTCTCTGAAAGAGAAGCAGTCTGTTCCAACACTTCAATTCACTGTGCGAAGTGAATGGAGTGTTGCTTCACTTTCTAAATGCTGTCCTTTCAGAGAAAATCACTTTCCCTTGAAAGTGCCTTAAGCTACTTGCAAGCATTAGGAAGAAACTCACATGCGTTTCTCTGAAAGAGACGCAGTCTGTTCCAACACTTCAATTCACTGTGCGAAGTGAATGGAGTGTTGCTTCACTTTCTAAATGCTGTCCTTTCAGAGAAAATCACTTTCCCTTGAAAGTGCCTTAAGCTACTTGCAAGCATTAGGAAGAAACTCACATGCGTTTCTCTGAAAGAGAAGCAGTCTGTTCCAACACTTCAATTAACTGCACGAAGGGAATGGAGTGTTGCTTCACTTTCTAAATGCTGTCCTTTCAGAGAAAATCACTTTCCTTTGAAAGTGCCTTAAACTACTTTCAAGCATTCACAAAAAACTCACATGCGTTTCTCTTAAAGAGAAGCAGTCTGTTCCAACACTTCAATTCACTGTGCGAAGTGAATGGAGTGTTGTTTCAGTTTGTAAATGCTGTCCTTTCAGAGAAAATCACTTTCCTTTGAAAGTGCCTTAAGCAACTTGCAAGCAATCACAAGAAACTCACATGCATTTCTCTGAAAGAGAAGCAGTCTGTTCCAACACTTCAATGCACTGTGCGAAGTGAATGGAGTGTTGCTTCACATTCTAAATTATGTCCTTTCAGAGAAAATCACTTTACTTTGAAAGTGCCTTAAGCAACTTACAAGCATTCACAAGAAACACTAATGCGTTTCTATGAAAGAGAAGCACTCTGTTCCAACACTTCAATTCACTGTGCGAAGTGAATGGAGTGTTGCTTCAGTTTCTAAATGCTGTCCTTTCAGAGAAAATCACTTTCCTTTGAAAGTGCCTTAAGCTACTTACAAGCATTCACCAGAAACTCACATGCGTTTCTCTGAAAGAGAAGCAGTCTGTTCCAACACTTCAATTCACTGCACGAAGGGAATGGAGTGTTGCTTCACATTCTAAATGCTGTCCTTTCAGAGAAAATCACTTTCCTTTGAAAGTGCCTTAAGGTACTTACAAGCATTCACCAGAAACTCACATGCATTTCTCTGAAAGAGAAGCAGTCTGTTCCAATACTTCAATTCACTCTGCGAAGTGAATGGAGTGTTGCTTCACTTTCTAAATGCTGTTCTTTCAGAGAAAATCACTTTCCTTTGAAAGTGCCTTAAGGTACTTACAAGCATTCAACAGAAATTCACATGCATTTCTCTGAAAGAGAAGCAGTCTGTTCCAACACTTCAATTCCCTGTGCGAAGTGAATGGAGTGTTGCTTCACTTTCTAAATGCTGTCCTTTCAGAGAAAATCACTTTCCCTTGAAAGTGCCTTAAGCTACTTACAAGCATTCACCAGAAACTCACATGCGTTTCTCTGAAAGAGAAGCAGTCTGTTCCAACACTTCAATTCACTGTGCGAAGTGAATGGAGTGTTGCTTCACTTTCTAAATGCTGTCCTTTCAGAGAAAATCACTTTCCCTTGAAAGTGCCTTAAGCTACTTGCAAGCATTAGGAAAAAACTCACATGCGTTTATCTGAAAGAGAAGCAGTCTGTTCCAACACTTCAATTCACTGTGCGAAGTGAATGGAGTGTTGCTTCACTTTCTAAATGCTGTCCTTTCAGAGAAAATCACTTTCCCTTGAAAGTGCCTTAAGCTACTTGCAAGCATTAGGAAGAAACTCACATGCGTTTCTCTGAAAGAGAAGCAGTCTGTTCCAACACTTCAATTCACTGTGCGAAGTGAATGGAGTGTTGCTTCACTTTCTAAATGCTGTCCTTTCAGAGAAAATCACTTTCCTTTGAAAGTGCCTTAAGCTACTTACAAGCATTCACCAGAAACTCACATGCGTTTCTCTGAAAGAGAAGCAGTCTGTTCCAACACTTCAATTCACTGTGCGAAGTGAATGGAGTGTTGCTTCACTTTCTAAATGCTGTCCTTTCAGAGAAAATCACTTTCCCTTGAAAGTGCCTTAAGCTACTTGCAAGCATTAGGAAGAAACTCACATGCGTTTCTCTGAAAGAGAAGCAGTCTGTTCCAACACTTCAATTCACTGCACGAAGGGAATGGAGTGTTGCTTCACTTTCTAAATGCTGTCCTTTCAGAGAAAATCACTTTCCTTTGAAAGTGCCTTAAGCTACTTACAAGCATTCACCAGGAACTCACATGCGTTAATCTGAAAGAGAAGCAGTCGGTTCCAACACTTCAATTCACTGTGCAAAGTGAATATAGTGTTGCTTCACTTTCTAAATGCTGTCCTTTCAGAGAAAATCACTTTCCTTTGAAAGTGCCTTAAACTACTTTCAAGCATTCACAAAAAACTCACATGCGTTTCTCTTAAAGAGAAGCAGTCTGTTCCAACACTTCAATTCACTGTGCGAAGTGAATGGAGTGTTGTTTCAGTTTGTAAATGCTGTCCTTTCAGAGAAAATCACTTTCCTTTGAAAGTGCCTTAAGCAACTTGCAAGCAATCACAAGAAACTCACATGCATTTCTCTGAAAGAGAAGCAGTCTGTTCCAACACTTCAATGCACTGTGCGAAGTGAATGGAGTGTTGCTTCACATTCTAAATTATGTCCTTTCAGAGAAAATCACTTTACTTTGAAAGTGCCTTAAGCAACTTACAAGCATTCACAAGAAACACTAATGCGTTTCTATGAAAGAGAAGCACTCTGTTCCAACACTTCAATTCACTGTGCGAAGTGAATGGAGTGTTGCTTCAGTTTCTAAATGCTGTCCTTTCAGAGAAAATCACTTTCCTTGGAAAGTGCCTTAAGCTACTTACAAGCATTCAACAGAAACTCACATGCGTTTCTCTGAAAGAGAAGCAGTCTGTTCCAACACTTCAATTCACTGTGCGAAGTGAATGGAGTGTTGCTTCAGTTTCTAAATGCTGTCCTTTCAGAGAAAATCACTTTCCTTTGAAAGTGCCTTAAGCTACTTACAAGCATTCACCAGAAACTCACATGCGTTTCTCTGAAAGAGAAGCAGTCTGTTCCAACACTTCAATTCACTGTGCGAAGTGAATGGAGTGTTGCTTCACTTTCTAAATGCTGTCCTTTCAGAGAAAATCACTTTCCCTTGAAAGTGCCTTAAGCTACTGGCAAGTATTAGGAAGAAACTCACATGCGTTTCTCTGAAAGAGAAGCAGTCTGTTCCAACACTTCAATTCACTGCACGAAGGGAATGGAGTGTTGCTTCACATTCTAAATGCTGTCCTTTCAGAGAAAATCACTTTCCTTTGAAAGTGCCTTAAGCTACTTACAAGCATTCACCAGAAACTCACATGCATTTCTCTGAAAGAGAAGCAGTCTGTTCCAATACTTCAATTCACTCTGCGAAGTGAATGGAGTGTTGCTTCACTTTCTAAATGCCTGTTCTTTCAGAGAAAATCACTTTCCTTTGAAAGTGCCTTAAGGTACTTACAAGCATTCAACAGAAATTCATATGCATTTCTCTGAAAGAGAAGCAGTCTGTTCCAACACTTCAATTCACTGTGCGAAGTGAATGGAGTGTTGCTTCACTTTCTAAACGCTGTCCTTTCAGAGAAAATCACTTTCCTTTGAAAGTGCCTTAAGCTACTTACAAGCATTCACCAGAAACTCACATCCGTTTCTCTGAAAGAGAAGCAGTCTGTTCCAACACTTCAATTCACTGTGCGAAGTGAATGGAGTGTTGCTTCACTTTCTAAATGCTGTCCTTTCAGAGAAAATCACTTTCCCTTGAAAGTGCCTTAAGCTACTTGCAAGCATTAGGAAAAAACTCACATGCGTTTATCTGAAAGAGAAGCAGTCTGTTCCAACACTTCAATTCACTGTGCGAAGTGAATGGAGTGTTGCTTCACTTTCTAAATGCTGTCCTTTCAGAGAAAATCACTTTCCCTTGAAAGTGCCTTAAGCTACTTGCAAGCATTAGGAAGAAACTCACATGCGTTTCTCTGAAAGAGAAGCAGTCTGTTCCAACACTTCAATTCACTGTGCGAAGTGTATGGAGTGTTGCTTCACTTTCTAAATGCTGTCCTTTCAGAGAAAATCACTTTCCTTTGAAAGTGCCTTAAGCTACTTACAAGCATTCACCAGAAACTCACATGCGTTTCTCTGAAAGAGAAGCAGTCTGTTCCAACACTTCAATTCACTGTGCGAAGTGAATGGAGTGTTGCTTCACTTTCTAAATGCTGTCCTTTCAGAGAAAATCACTTTCCCTTGAAAGTGCCTTAAGCTACTTGCAAGCATTAGGAAGAAACTCACATGCGTTTCTCTGAAAGAGAAGCAGTCTGTTCCAACACTTCAATTCACTGCACGAAGGGAATGGAGTGTTGCTTCACTTTCTAAATGCTGTCCTTTCAGAGAAAATCACTTTCCTTTGAAAGTGCCTTAAGCTACTTACAAGCATTCACCAGGAACTCACATGCGTTAATCTGAAAGAGAAGCAGTCGGTTCCAACACTTCAATTCACTGTGCAAAGTGAATATAGTGTTGCTTCACTTTCTAAATGCTGTCCTTTCTGAGAAAATCACTTTCCTTTGAAAGTGCCTTAAACTACTTTCAAGCATTCACAAAAAACTCACATGCGTTTCTCTTAAAGAGAAGCAGTCTGTTCCAACACTTCAATTCACTGTGCGAAGTGAATGGAGTGTTGTTTCAGTTTGTAAATCCTGTCCTTTCAGAGAAAATCACTTTCCTTTGAAAGTGCCTTAAGCAACATGCAAGCAATCACAAGAAACTCACATGCATTTCTCTGAAAGAGAAGCAGTCTGTTCCAACACTTCAATGCACTGTGCGAAGTGAATGGAGTGTTGCTTCACATTCTAAATTATGTCCTTTCAGAGAAAATCACTTTTCTTTGAAAGTGCCTTAAGCAACTTACAAGCATTCACAAGAAACACTAATGCGTTTCTATGAAAGAGAAGCACTCTGTTCCAACACTTCAATTCACTGTGCGAAGTGAATGGAGTGTTGCTTCACTTTCTAAATGC
Organism: Myodes glareolus; assembly: GCF_982192425.1. Lineage (NCBI taxonomy): Eukaryota > Metazoa > Chordata > Mammalia > Rodentia > Cricetidae > Myodes > Myodes glareolus. Next base: position 72,414,337 of record NC_142042.1, read on the forward strand.
TGTCCTTTCAGAGAAAATCACTTTCCTTGGAAATTGCCTTAAGCTAGTTACAAGCATTCAACAGAAACTCACATGCGTTTCTCTGAAAGAGAAGCAGTCTGTTCCAACACTTCAATTCACTGTGCGAAGTGAATGGAGTGTTGCTTCAGTTTCTAAATGCTGTCCTTTCAGAGAAAATCACTTTCCTTTGAAAGTGCCTTAAGCTACTTACAAGCATTCACCAGCAACTCACATGCGTTTCTCTGAAAGAGAAGCAGTCTGTTCCAACACTTCAATTCACTGTGCGAAGTGAATGGAGTGTTTCTTCACTTTCTAAATGCTGTCCTTTCAAAGAAAATCACTTTCCCTTGAAAGTGCCTTAAGCTACTTGCAAGTATTAGGAAGAAACTCACATGCGTTTCTCTGAAAGAGAAGCAGTCTGTTCCAACACTTCAATTCACTGCACGAAGGGAATGGAGTGTTGCTTCACATTCTAAATGCTGTCCTTTCAGAGAAAATCACTTTCCTTTGAAAGTGCCTTAAGCTACTTACAAGCATTCACCAGAAACTCACATGCATTTCTCTGAAAGAGAAGCAGTCTGTTCCAATACTTCAATTCACTCTGCGAAGTGAATGGAGTGTTGCTTCACTTTCTAGATGCTGTTCTTTCAGAGAAAATCACTTTCCTTTGAAAGTGCCTTAAGGTACTTACAAGCATTCACCAGAAACTCACATTCATTTCTCTGAAAGAGAAGCAGTCTGTTCCAATACTTCAATTCACTGTGCGAAGTGAATGGAGTGTTGCTTCACTTTCTAAATGCTGTCCTTTCAGAGAAAATCACTTTCCCTTGAAAGTGCCTTAAGCTACTTGCAAGCATTAGGAAAAAACTCACATGCGTTTCTCTGAAAGAGAAGCAGTCTGTTCCAACACTTCAATTCACTGTGCGAAGTGAATGGAGTGTTGCTTCACTTTTTAAATGCTGTCCTTTCAGAGAAAATCACTTTCCCTTGAAAGTGCCTTAAGCTACTTGCAAGCATTAAAAAAAAAACTCACATGCGTTTCTCTGAAAGAGAAGCAGTCTGTTCCAACACTTCAATTCACTGTGCGAAGTGAATGGAGTGTTGCTTCACTTTCTAAATGCTGTCCTTTCAGAGAAAATCACTTTCCCTTGAAAGTGCCTTAAGCTACTTGCAAGCATTAGGAAGAAACTCACATGCGTTTCTCTGAAAGAGACGCAGTCTGTTCCAACACTTCAATTCACTGTGCGAAGTGAATGGAGTGTTGCTTCACTTTCTAAATGCTGTCCTTTCAGAGAAAATCACTTTCCCTTGAAAGTGCCTTAAGCTACTTGCAAGCATTAGGAAGAAACTCACATGCGTTTCTCTGAAAGAGAAGCAGTCTGTTCCAACACTTCAATTCACTGCACGAAGGGACTGGAGTGTTGCTTCACTTTCTAAATGCTGTCCTTTCAGAGAAAATCACTTTCCTTTGAAAGTGCCTTAAGCTACTTACAAGCATTCACCAGGAACTCACATGCGTTAATCTGAAAGAGAAGCAGTCGGTTCCAACACTTCAATTCACTGTGCAAAGTGAATATAGTGTTGCTTCACTTTCTAAATGCTGTCCTTTCAGAGAAAATCACTTTCCTTTGAAAGTGCCTTAAACTACTTTCAAGCATTCACAAAAAACTCACATGCATTTCTCTTAAAGAGAAGCAGTCTGTTCCAACACTTCAATTCACTGTGCGAAGTGAATGGAGTGTTGTTTCAGTTTGTAAATGCTGTCCTTTCAGAGAAAATCACTTTCCTTTGAAAGTGCCTTAAGCAACTTGCAAGCAATCACAAGAAACTCACATGCATTTCTCTGAAAGAGAAGCAGTCTGTTCCAACACTTCAATGCACTGTGCGAAGTGAATGGAGTGTTGCTTCACATTCTAAATTATGTCCTTTCAGAGAAAATCACTTTACTTTGAAAGTGCCTTAAGCAACTTACAAGCATTCACAAGAAACACTAATGCGTTTCTATGAAAGAGAAGCACTCTGTTCCAACACTTCAATTCACTGTGCGAAGTGAATGGAGTGTTGCTTCAGTTTCTAAATGCTGTCCTTTCAGAGAAAATCACTTTCCTTTGAAAGTGCCTTAAGCTACTTACAAGCATTCACCAGAAACTCACATGCGTTTCTCTGAAAGAGAAGCAGTCTGTTCCAACACTTCAATTCACTGTGCGAAGTGAATGGAGTGTTGCTTCACTTTCTAAATGCTGTCCTTTCAGAGAAAATCACTTTCCCTTGAAAGTGCCTTAAGCTACTTGCAAGTATTAGGAAGAAACTCACATGCGTTTCTCTGAAAGAGAAGCAGTCTGTTCCAACACTTCAATTCACTGCACGAAGGGAATGGAGTGTTGCTTCACATTCTAAATGCTGTCCTTTCAGAGAAAATCACTTTCCTTTGAAAGTGCCTTAAGCTACTTACAAGCATTCACCAGAAACTCACATGCATTTCTCTGAAAGAGAAGCAGTCTGTTCCAATACTTCAATTCACTCTGCGAAGTGAATGGAGTGTTGCTTCACTTTCTAAATGCTGTTCTTTCAGAGAAAATCACTTTCCTTTGAAAGTGCCTTAAGGTACTTACAAGCATTCAACAGAAATTCACATGCATTTCTCTGAAAGAGAAGCAGTCTGTTCCAACACTTCAATTCACTGTGCGAAGTGAATGGAGTGTTGCTTCACTTTCTAAATGCTGTCCTTTCAGAGAAAATCACTTTCCTTTGAAAGTGCCTTAAGCTACTTACAAGCATTCACCAGAAACTCACATGCGTTTCTCTGAAAGAGAAGCAGTCTGTTCCAACACTTCAATTCACTGTGCGAAGTGAATGGAGTGTTGCTTCACTTTCTAAATGCTGTCCTTTCAGAGAAAATCACTTTCCCTTGAAAGTGCCTTAAGCTACTTGCAAGCATTAGGAAAAAACTCACATGCGTTTATCTGAAAGAGAAGCAGTCTGTTCCAACACTTCAATTCACTGTGCGAAGTGAATGGAGTGTTGCTTCACTTTCTAAATGCTGTCCTTTCAGAGAAAATCACTTTCCCTTGAAAGTGCCTTAAGCTACTTGCAAGCATTAGGAAGAAACTCACATGCGTTTCTCTGAAAGAGAAGCAGTCTGTTCCAACACTTCAATTCACTGTGCGAAGTGAATGGAGTGTTGCTTCACTTTCTAAATGCTGTCCTTTCAGAGAAAATCACTTTCCTTTGAAAGTGCCTTAAGCTACTTACAAGCATTCACCAGAAACTCACATGCGTTTCTCTGAAAGAGAAGCAGTCTGTTCCAACACTTCAATTCACTGTGCGAAGTGAATGGAGTGTTGCTTCACTTTCTAAATGCTGTCCTTTCAGAGAAAATCACTTTCCCTTGAAAGTGCCTTAAGCTACTTGCAAGCATTAGGAAGAAACTCACATGCGTTTCTCTGAAAGAGAAGCAGTCTGTTCCAACACTTCAATTCACTGCACGAAGGGAATGGAGTGTTGCTTCACTTTCTAAATGCTGTCCTTTCAGAGAAAATCACTTTCCTTTGAAAGTGCCTTAAGCTACTTACAAGCATTCACCAGGAACTCACATGCGTTAATCTGAAAGAGAAGCAGTCGGTTCCAACACTTCAATTCACTGTGCAAAGTGAATATAGTGTTGCTTCACTTTCTAAATGCTGTCCTTTCAGAGAAAATCACTTTCCTTTGAAAGTGCCTTAAACTACTTTCAAGCATTCACAAAAAACTCACATGCGTTTCTCTTAAAGAGAAGCAGTCTGTTCCAACACTTCAATTCACTGTGCGAAGTGAATGGAGTGTTGTTTCAGTTTGTAAATGCTGTCCTTTCAGAGAAAATCACTTTCCTTTGAAAGTGCCTTAAGCAACTTGCAAGCAATCACAAGAAACTCACATGCATTTCTCTGAAAGAGAAGCAGTCTGTTCCAACACTTCAATGCACTGTGCGAAGTGAATGGAGTGTTGCTTCACATTCTAAATTATGTCCTTTCGGAGAAAATCACTTTACTTTGAAAGTGCCTTAAGCAACTTACAAGCATTCACAAGAAACACTAATGCGTTTCTATGAAAGAGAAGCACTCTGTTCCAACACTTCAATTCACTGTGCGAAGTGAATGGAGTGTTGCTTCAGTTTCTAAATGCTGTCCTTTCAGAGAAAATCACTTTCCTTGGAAAGTGCCTTACGCTACTTACAAGCATTCAACAGAAACTCACATGCGTTTCTCTGAAAGAGAAGCAGTCTGTTACAACACTTCAATTCACTGTGCGAAGTGAATGGAGTGTTGCTTCAGTTTCTAAATGCTGTCCTTTCAGAGAAAATCACTTTCCTTTGAAAGTGCCTTAAGCTACTTACAAGCATTCACCAGAAACTCACATGCGTTTCTCTGAAAGAGAAGCAGTCTGTTCCAACACTTCAGTTCACTGTGCGAAGTGAATGGAGTGTTGCTTCACTTTCTAAATGCTGTCCTTTCAGAGAAAATCACTTTCCCTTGAAAGTGCCTTAAGCTACTGGCAAGTATTAGGAAGAAACTCACATGCGTTTCTCTGAAAGAGAAGCAGTCTGTTCCAACACTTCAATTCACTGCACGAAGGGAATGGAGTGTTGCTTCACATTCTAAATGCTGTCCTTTCAGAGAAAATCACTTTCCTTTGAAAGTGCCTTAAGCTACTTACAAGCATTCACCAGAAACTCACGTGCATTTCTCTGAAAGAGAAGCAGTCTGTTCCAATACTTCAATTCACTCTGCGAAGTGAATGGAGTGTTGCTTCACTTTCTAAATGCTGTTCTTTCAGAGAAAATCACTTTCCTTTGAAAGTGCCTTAAGGTACTTACAAGCATTCAACAGAAATTCACATGCATTTCTCTTAAAGAGAAGCAGTCTGTTCCAACACTTCAATTCACTGTGCGAAGTGAATGGAGTGTTGCTTCACTTTCTAAATGCTGTCCTTTCAGAGAAAATCACTTTCCTTTGAAAGTGCCTTAAGCTACTTACAAGCATTCACCAGAAACTCACATGCGTTTCTCTGAAAGAGAAGCAGTCTGTTCCAACACTTCAATTCACTGTGCGAAGTGAATGGAGTGTTGCTTCACTTTCTAAATGCTGTCCTTTCAGAGAAAATCACTTTCCCTTGAAAGTGCCTTAAGCTACTTGCAAGCATTAGGAAAAAACTCACATGCGTTTATCTGAAAGAGAAGCAGTCTGTTCCAACACTTCAATTCACTGTGCGAAGTGAATGGAGTGTTGCTTCACTTTCTAAATGCTGTCCTTTCAGAGAAAATCACTTTCCCTTGAAAGTGCCTTAAGCTACTTGCAAGCATTAGGAAGAAACTCACATGCGTTTCTCTGAAAGAGAAGCAGTCTGTTCCAACACTTCAATTCACTGTGCGAAGTGTATGGAGTGTTGCTTCACTTTCTAAATGCTGTCCTTTCAGAGAAAATCACTTTCCTTTGAAAGTGCCTTAAGCTACTTACAAGCATTCACCAGAAACTCACATGCGTTTCTCTGAAAGAGAAGCAGTCTGTTCCAACACTTCAATTCACTGTGCGAAGTGAATGGAGTGTTGCTTCACTTTCTAAATGCTGTCCTTTCAGAGAAAATCACTTTCCCTTGAAAGTGCCTTAAGCTACTTGCAAGCATTAGGAAGAAACTCACATGCGTTTCTCTGAAAGAGAAGCAGTCTGTTCCAACATTTCAATTCACTGCACGAAGGGAATGGAGTGTTGCTTCACTTTCTAAATGCTGTCCTTTCAGAGAAAATCACTTTCCTTTGAAAGTGCCTTAAGCTACTTACAAGCATTCACCAGGAACTCACATGCGTTAATCTGAAAGAGAAGCAGTCGGTTCCAACACTTCAATTCACTGTGCAAAGTGAATATAGTGTTGCTTCACTTTCTAAATGCTGTCCTTTCTGAGAAAATCACTTTCCTTTGAAAGTGCCTTAAACTACTTTCAAGCATTCACAAAAAACTCACATGCGTTTCTCTTAAAGAGAAGCAGTCTGTTCCAACACTTCAATTCACTGTGCGAAGTGAATGGAGTGTTGTTTCAGTTTGTAAATCCTGTCCTTTCAGAGAAAATCACTTTCCTTTGAAAGTGCCTTAAGCAACTTGCAAGCAATCACAAGAAACTCACATGCATTTCTCTGAAAGAGAAGCAGTCTGTTCCAACACTTCAATGCACTGTGCGAAGTGAATGGAGTGTTGCTTCACATTCTAAATTATGTCCTTTCAGAGAAAATCACTTTTCTTTGAAAGTGCCTTAAGCTACTTACAAGCATTCACCAGAAACTCACATGCATTTCTCTGAAAGAGAAGCAGTCTGTTCCAATACTTCAATTCACTCTGCGAAGTGAATGGAGTGTTGCTTCACTTTCTAGATGCTGTTCTTTCAGAGAAAATCACTTTCCTTTGAAAGTGCCTTAAGCTACTTACATGCATTCACCAGAAACTCACATGCGTTTCTCTGAAAGAGAAGCAGTCTGTTCCAACACTTCAATTCACTGTGCGAAGTGAATGGAGTGTTGCTTCACTTTCTAAATGCTGTCCTTTCAGAGAAAATCACTTTCCCTTGAAAGTGCCTTAAGCTTCTTGCAAGCATTAAAAAAAAACTCACATGCGTTTCTCTGAAAGAGAAGCAGTCTGTTCCAACACTTCAATTCACTGTGCGAAGTGAATGGAGTGTTGTTTCACTTTCTAAATACTGTCCTTTCAGAGAAAATCACTTTCCCTTGAAAGTGCCTTAAGCTACTTGCAAGCATTAGGAAGAAACTCACATGCGTTTCTCTGAAAGAGACGCAGTCTGTTCCAACACTTCAATTCACTGTGCGAAGTGAATGGAGTGTTGCTTCACTTTCTAAATGCTGTCCTTTCAGAGAAAATCACTTTCCTTTGAAAGTGCCTTAAGCTACTTACAAGCATTCACCAGAAACTCACATGCGTTTCTCTGAAAGAGAAGCAGTCTGTTCCAACACTTCAATTCACTGTGCGAAGTGAATGGAGTGTTGCTTCACTTTCTAAATGCTGTCCTTTCAGAGAGAATCACTTTCCCTTGAAAGTGCCTTAAGCTACTTGCAAGTATTAGGAAGAAACTCACATGCGTTTCTCTGAAAGAGAAGCAGTCTGTTCCAACATTTCAATTCACTGCACGAAGGGAATGGAGTGTTGCTTCACATTCTAAATGCTGTCCTTTCAGAGAAAATCACTTTCCTTTGAAAGTGCCTTAAGCTACTTACAAGCATTCACCAGGAACTCACATGCGTTAATCTGAAAGAGAAGCAGTCGGTTCCAACACTTCAGTTCACTGTGCAAAGTGAATGGAGTGTTGCTTCACTTTCTAAATGCTGTCCTTTCAGAGAAAAACACTTTCCTTTGAAAGTGCCTTAAGCAACTTACAAGCATTCACAAGAAACACTAATGCGTTTCTATGAAAGAGAAGCACTCTGTTCCAACACTTCAATTCACTGCACGAAGGGAATGGAGTGTTGCTTCACTTTCTAAATGCTGTCCTTTCAGAGAAAATCACTTTCCTTTGAAAGTGCCTTAAGCTACTTACAAGCATTCAACAGAAACTCACATGCGTTTCTCTGAAAGAGAAGCAGTCTGTTCCAACACTTCAATTCTCTGTGCGAAGTGAATGGAGTGTTGCTTCACTTTCTAAATGCTGTCCTTTCAGAGAAAATCACTTTCCTTTGAAAGTGCCTTAAGCTACTTACAAGCATTCACCAGAAACTCACATGCGTTTCTCTAAAAAAGAAGCAGTCTGTTCCAACACTTCAATTCACTCTGCGAAGTGAATGGAGTGTTGCTTCACTTTCTAAATGCTGTCCTTTCAGAGAAAATCACTTTCCTTTGAAAGTGCCTTAAACTACCTTCAAGAATTCACAAAAAACTCACATGCGTTTCTCTTAAAGAGAAGCAGTCTGTTCCAACACTTCAATTCACTGTGCGAAGTGAATGGAGTGTTGCTTCAGTTTGTAAATGCTGTCCTTTCAGAGAAAATCACTTTCCTTTGAAAGTGCCTTAAGCAACTTGCAAGCATTCACAAGAATCTCACATGCGTTTCTCTGAAAGAGAAGCAGTCTGTTCCAACACTTCAATTCACTGTGCGAAGTGAATGGAGTGTTGCTTCACTTTCTAAATGCTTTCCTTTCAGAGAAAATCACTTTCCTTTGAAAGTGCCTTAAGCTACTTGCAAGCATTAGGAAGAAACTCACATGCGTTTCTCTGAAAGAGAAGCAGTCTGTTCCAACACTTCAATTCACTGTGCGAAGTGAATGGAGTGTTGCTTCACTTTCTAAATGCTGTCCTTTCAGAGAAAATCACTTTCCTTTGAAAGTGCCTTAAGGTACTTGCAAGCATGAGGAAGAAACTCACATGCGTTTCTCTGAAAGAGAAGCATTCTGTTCCAACACTTCAATTCACTGTGTGAAGTGAATGGAGTGTTGCCTCACTTTCTAAATGCTGTCCTTTCAGAGAAAATCACTTTCCTTTGAAAGTGCCTGAAGCTACTTGCAAGCATTAGGAAGAAACTCACATGCGTTTCTCTGAAAGAGAAGCAGTCTGTTCCAACACTTCAATTCAATGTGCGAAGTGAATGGAGTGTTGCTTCACTTTCTAAATGCTGTCCTTTCAGAGAAAATCACTTTCCTTTGAAAGTGCCTTAAGCTACTTACAAGCATTCAACAGTAACTCACATGCATTTCTCTGAAAGAGAAGCAGTCTGTTCCAACACTTCAATTCACTGTGCGAAGTGAATGGAGTGTTGCTTCACTTTCTAAATTATGTCCTTTCAGAGTAAATCACTTTCCTTTGAAAGTGCCTTAAGCAACTTACAAGCATTCACAAGAAACACTAATGCGTTTCTATGAAAGAGAAGCACTCTGTTCCAACACTTCAATTCACTACACGAAGGGAATGGAGTGTTGCTTCACTTTCTAAATGATGTCCTTTCAGAGAAAATCACTTTCCTTTGAAAGTGCCTTAAGCTACTTACAAGCATTAGGAAGAAACTCACATGCGTTTCTCTGAAAGAGAAGCAGTCTGTTCCAACACTTCAATTCACTATGCGAAGTGAATGGAGTGTTGCTTCACTTTCTAAACGCTGTCCTTTCAGAGAAAATCACTTTCCTTTGAAAGTGCCTTAAGCTACTTACAAGCATTCACCAGAAACTCACATGCGTTTCTCTGAAAAAGAAGCAGTCTGTTCCAACACTTCAATTCACTGTGCGAAGTGAATGGAGTGTTGCTTCACTTTCTAAATGCTGTCCTTTCAGAGAAAATCACTTTCCTTTGAAAGTGCCTTAAGGTACTTACAAGCATTCACCAGAAACTCACATGCGTTTCTCTGAAAGAGAAGCAGTTTGTTCCAACACTTCAATTCACTGTGCGAAGTGAATGGAGTGTTGTTTCAGTTTCTAAATGCTGTCCTTTCAGAGAAAATCACTTTCCCTTGAAAGTGCCTTAAGCTACTTGCAAGCATTAGGAAGAAAGTCACATGCGTTTCTCTGAAAGAGAAGCAGTCTGTTCCAACACTTCAATTCACTGTGCGAAGTGAATGGAGTGTTGCTTCACTTTCTAAATGCTGTCCTTTCAGAGAAAATCACTTTCCTTTGAAAGTGCTTTAAACTACTTTCAAGCATTCATAAAAAACTCACATGCGTTTGTCTGAAAGAGAAGCAGTCTGTTCCAGCACTTCAATTCACTGTGTGAAGTGAATGGAGTGTTGCCTCACTTTCTAAATGCTGTCCTTTCAGAGAAAATCACTTTCCTTTGAAAGTGCCTTAAGCTACTTACAAGCATTCAACAGAAACTCACATGCGTTTCTCTGAAAGAGAAGCAGTCTGTTCCAACACTTCAATTCACTGTGCGAAGTGAATGGAGTGTTGCTTCACTTTCTAAATGCTGTCCTTTCAGAGAAAATCACTTTCCTTTGAAAGTGCCTTAAGCTACTTACAAGCATTCACCAGAAACTCACATGCGTTTCTCTGAAAGAGAAGCAGTCTGTTCCAACACTTCAATTCACTTTGCGAAGTGAATGGAGTGTTGCTTCACTTTCTAAATGCTGTCCTTTCAGAGAAAATCACTTTCCCTTGAAAGTGCCTTAAGCTACTTGCAAGTATTAGGAAGAAACTCACATGCGTTTCTCTGAAAGAGAAGCAGTCTGTTCCAACACTTCAATTCACTGCACGAAGGGAATGGAGTGTTGCTTCACATTCTAAATGCTGTCCTTTCAGAGAAAATCACTTTCCTTTGAAAGTGCCTTAAGCTACTTACAAGCATTCACCAGAAACTCACATGCATTTCTCTGAAAGAGAAGCAGTCTGTTCCAATACTTCAATTCACTCTGCGAAGTGAATGGAGTGTTGCTTCACTTTCTAAATGCTGTTCTTTCAGAGAAAATCACTTTCCCTTGAAAGTGCCTTAAGGTACTTACAAGCATTCAACAGAAATTCACATGCATTTCTCTGAAAGAGAAGCAGTCTGTTCCAACACTTCAATTCACTGTGCGAAGTGAATGGAGTGTTGCTTCACTTTCTAAATGCTGTCCTTTCAGAGAAAATCACTTTCCTTTGAAAGTGCCTTAAGCTACTTACAAGCATTGAACAGAAATTCACATGCGTTTCTCTGAAAGAGAAGCAGTTTGTTCCAACACTTCAATTCACTGTGCGAAGTGAATGGAGTGTTGTTTCAGTTTCTAAATGCTGTCCTTTCAGAGAAAATCACTTTCCCTTGAAAGTGCCTTAAGCTACTTGCAAGCATTAGGAAGAAAGTCACATGCGTTTCTCTGAAAGAGAAGCAGTCTGTTCCAACACTTCAATTCACTGTGCGAAGTGAATGGAGTGTTGCTTCACTTTCTAAATGCTGTCCTTTCAGAGAAAACACTTTCCTTTGAAAGTGCTTTAAACTACTTTCAAGCATTCATAAAAAACTCACATGCGTTTCTCTGAAAGAGAAGCAGTCTGTTCCAGCACTTCAATTCACTGTGTGAAGTGAATGGAGTGTTGCCTCACTTTCTAAATGCTGTCCTTTCAGAGAAAATCACTTTCCTTTGAAAGTGCCTTAAGCTACTTACAAGCATTCAACAGAAACTCACATGCGTTTCTCTGAAAGAGAAGCAGTCTGTTCCAACACTTCAATTCACTGTGCGAAGTGAATGGAGTGTTGCTTCACTTTCTAAATGCTGTCCTTTCAGAGAAAATCACTTTCCTTTGAAAGTGCCTTAAGCTATTTACAAGCATTCACCAGAAACTCACATGCGTTTCTCTGAAAGAGAAGCAGTCTGTTCCAACACTTCAATTCACTTTGCGAAGTGAATGGAGTGTTGCTTCACTTTCTAAATGCTGTCCTTTCAGAGAAAATCACTTTCCCTTGAAAGTGCCTTAAGCTACTTGCAAGTATTAGGAAGAAACTCACATGCGTTTCTCTGAAAGAGAAGCAGTCTGTTCCAACACTTCAATTCACTGCACGAAGGGAATGGAGTGTTGCTTCACATTCTAAATGCTGTCCTTTCAGAGAAAATCACTTTCCTTTGAAAGTGCCTTAAGCTACTTACAAGCATTCACCAGAAACTCACATGCATTTCTCTGAAAGAGAAGCAGTCTGTTCCAATACTTCAATTCACTCTGCGAAGTGAATGGAATGTTGCTTCACTTTCTAAATGCTGTTCTTTCAGAGAAAATCACTTTCCCTTGAAAGTGCCTTAAGGTACTTACAAGCATTCAACAGAAATTCACATGCATTTCTCTGAAAGAGAAGCAGTCTGTTCCAACACTTCAATTCACTGTGCGAAGTGAATGGAGTGTTGCTTCACTTTCTAAATGCTGTCCTTTCAGAGAAAATCACTTTCCTTTGAAAGTGCCTTAAGCTACTTACAAGCATTCACCAGAAACTCACATGCGTTTCTCTGAAAGAGAAGCAGTCTGTTCCAACACTTCAATTCACTGTGCGTAGTGAATGGAGTGTTGCTTCACTTTCTAAATGCTGTCCTTTCAGAGAAAATCACTTTCCCTTGAAAGTGCCTTAAGCTTCTTGCAAGCATTAAAAAAAAACTCACATGCGTTTCTCTGAAAGAGAAGCAGTCTGTTCCAACACTTCAATTCACTGTGCGAAGTGAATGGAGTGTTGCTTCACTGTCTAAATGCTGTCCTTTCAGAGAAAATCACTTTCCCTTGAAAGTGCCTTAAGCTACTTGCAAGCATTAGGAAGAAACTCACATGCGTTTCTCTGAAAGAGAAGCAGTCTGTTCCAACACTTCAATTCACTCTGCGAAGTGAATGGAGTGTTGCTTCACTTTCTAAATGCTGTCCTTTCAGAGAAAATCACTTTCCTTTGAAAGTGCCTTAAGCTACTTACAAGCATTCACCAGAAACTCACATGCGTTTCTCTGAAAGAGAAGCAGTCTGTTCCAACACTTCAATTCACTGTGCGAAGTGAATGGAGTGTTGCTTCACTTTCTAAATGCTGTCCTTTCAGAGAAAATCACTTTCCCTTGAAAGTGCCTTAAGCTACTTGCAAGTATTAGGAAGAAACTCACATGCGTTTCTCTGAAAGAGAAGCAGTCTGTTCCAACACTTCAATTCACTGCACGAAGGGAATGGAGTGTTGCTTCACTTTCTAAATGCTGTCCTTTCAGAGAAAATCACTTTCCTTTGAAAGTGCCTTAAGCTACTTACAAGCATTCACCAGAAACTCACATGCGTTAATCTGAAAGAGAAGCAGTCGGTTCCAACACTTCAATTCACTGTGCAAAGTGAATGGAGTGTTGCTTCACTTTCTAAATGCTGTCCTTTCTGAGAAAATCACTTTCCTTTGAAAGTGCCTTAAGCTACTTACAAGCATTCACCAGAAACTCACATGCGTTTCTCTGAAAGAGAAGCAGTCTGTTCCAACACTTCAATTCACTGTGCGAAGTGAATGGAGTGTTGCTTCAGTTTGTAAATGCTGTCCTTTCAGAGAAAATCACTTTCCTTTGAAAGTGCCTTAAGCAACTTGCAAGCATTCACAAGAATCTCACATGCGTTTCTCTGAAAGAAAAGCAGTCTGTTCCAACACTTCAATTCACTGTGCGAAGTGAATGGAGTGTTGCTTCACTTTCTAAATGCTGTCCTTTCAGAGAAAATCACTTTCCTTTGAAAGTGCCTTAAGCTACTTGCAAGCATTAGGAAGAAACTCACATGCGTTTCTCTGAAAGAGAAGCAGTCTGTTCCAACACTTCAATTCACTGTGCGAAGTGAATGGAGTGTTGCTTCACTTTCTAAATGCTGTCCTTTCAGAGAAAATCACTTTCCTTTGAAAGTGCCTTAAGGTACTTGCAATCATGAGGAGGAAACTCACATGCGTTTCTCTGAAAGAGAAGCATTCTGTTCCAACACTTCAATTCACTGTGTGAAGTGAATGGAGTGTTGCCTCACTTTCTAAATGCTGTCCTTTCAGAGAAAATCACTTTCCTTTGAAAGTGCCTGAAGCTACTTGCAAGCATTAGGAAGAAACTCACATGCGTTTCTCTGAAAGAGAAGCAGTCTGTTCCAACACTTCAATTCAATGTGCGAAGTGAATGGAGTGTTGCTTCACTTTCTAAATGCTGTCCTTTCAGAGAAAATCACTTTCCTTTGAAAGTGCCTTAAGCTACTTACAAGCATTCAACAATAACTCACATGCATTTCTCTGAAAGAGAAGCAGTCTGTTCCAACACTTCAATTCACTGTGCGAAGTGAATGGAGTGTTGCTTCACTTTCTAAATTATGTCCTTTCAGAGTAAATCACTTTCCTTTGAAAGTGCCTTAAGCAACTTACAAGCATTCACAAGAAACACTAATGCGTTTCTCTGAAAGAGAAGCAGTCTGTTCCAACACTTCAATTCACTGTGCGTAGTGAATGGAGTGTTGCTTCACTTTCTAAATGCTGTCCTTTCAGAGAAAATCACTTTCCCTTGAAAGTGCCTTAAGCTTCTTGCAAGCATTAAAAAAAAACTCACATGCGTTTCTCTGAAAGAGAAGCAGTCTGTTCCAACACTTCAATTCACTGTGCGAAGTGAATGGAGTGTTGCTTCACTTTCTAAATGCTGTCCTTTCAGAGAAAATCACTTTCCCTTGAAAGTGCCTTAAGCTACTTGCAAGCATTAGGAAGAAACTCACATGCGTTTCTCTGAAAGAGAAGCAGTCTGTTCCAACACTTCAATTCACTCTGCGAAGTGAATGGAGTGTTGCTTCACTTTCTAAATGCTGTCCTTTCAGAGAAAATCACTTTCCTTTGAAAGTGCCTTAAGCTACTTACAAGCATTCACCAGAAACTCACATGCGTTTCTCTGAAAGAGAAGCAGTCTGTTCCAACACTTCAATTCACTGTGCGAAGTGAATGGAGTGTTGCTTCACTTTCTAAATGCTGTCCTTTCAGAGAAAATCACTTTCCCTTGAAAGTGCCTTAAGCTACTTGCAAGTATTAGGAAGAAACTCACATGCGTTTCTCTGAAAGAGAAGCAGTCTGTTCCAACACTTCAATTCACTGCACGAAGGGAATGGAGTGTTGCTTCACTTTCTAAATGCTGTCCTTTCAGAGAAAATCACTTTCCTTTGAAAGTGCCTTAAGCTACTTACAAGCATTCACCAGAAACTCACATGCGTTAATCTGAAAGAGAAGCAGTCGGTTCCAACACTTCAATTCACTGTGCAAAGTGAATGGAGTGTTGCTTCACTTTCTAAATGCTGTCCTTTCTGAGAAAATCACTTTCCTTTGAAAGTGCCTTAAGGTACTTACAAGCATTCACCAGAAACTCACATGCGTTTCTCTGAAAGAGAAGCAGTCTGTTCCAACACTTCAATTCACTGTGCGAAGTGAATGGAGTGTTGCTTCAGTTTGTAAATGCTGTCCTTTCAGAGAAAATCACTTTCCTTTGAAAGTGCCTTAAGCAACTTGCAAGCATTCACAAGAATCTCACATGCGTTTCTCTGAAAGAAAAGCAGTCTGTTCCAACACTTCAATTCACTGTGCGAAGTGAATGGAGTGTTGCTTCACTTTCTAAATGCTGTCCTTTCAGAGAAAATCACTTTCCTTTGAAAGTGCCTTAAGCTACTTGCAAGCATTAGGAAGAAACTCACATGCGTTTCTCTGAAAGAGAAGCAGTCTGTTCCAACACTTCAATTCACTGTGCGAAGTGAATGGAGTGTTGCTTCACTTTCTAAATGCTGTCCTTTCAGAGAAAATCACTTTCCTTTGAAAGTGCCTTAAGGTACTTGCAATCATGAGGAGGAAACTCACATGCGTTTCTCTGAAAGAGAAGCATTCTGTTCCAACACTTCAATTCACTGTGTGAAGTGAATGGAGTGTTGCCTCACTTTCTAAATGCTGTCCTTTCAGAGAAAATCACTTTCCTTTGAAAGTGCCTGAAGCTACTTGCAAGCATTAGGAAGAAACTCACATGCGTTTCTCTGAAAGAGAAGCAGTCTGTTCCAACACTTCAATTCAATGTGCGAAGTGAATGGAGTGTTGCTTCACTTTCTAAATGCTGTCCTTTCAGAGAAAATCACTTTCCTTTGAAAGTGCCTTAAGCTACTTACAAGCATTCAACAATAACTCACATGCATTTCTCTGAAAGAGAAGCAGTCTGTTCCAACACTTCAATTCACTGTGCGAAGTGAATGGAGTGTTGCTTCACTTTCTAAATTATGTCCTTTCAGAGTAAATCACTTTCCTTTGAAAGTGCCTTAAGCAACTTACAAGCATTCACAAGAAACACTAATGCGTTTCTATGAAAGAGAAGCACTCTGTTCCAACACTTCAATTCACTGCACGAAGGGAATGGAGTGTTGCTTCACTTTCTAAATGCTGTCCTTTCAGAGAAAATCACTTTCCTTTGAAAGTGCCTTAAGCTACTTACAAGCATTCAACAGAAACTCACATGCGTTTCTCTGAAAGAGAAGCAGTCTGTTCCAACACTTCAATTCACTATGCGAAGTGAATGGAGTGTTGCTTCACTTTCTAAACGCTGTCCTTTCAGAGAAAATCACTTTCCTTTGAAAGTGCCTTAAGCTACTTACAAGCATTCACCAGAAACTCACATGCGTTTCTCTGAAAAAGAAGCAGTCTGTTCCAACACTTCAATTCACTGTGCGAAGTGAATGGAGTGTTGCTTCACTTTCTAAATGCTGTCCTTTCAGAGAAAATCACTTTCCTTTGAAAGTGCCTTAAGGTACTTACAAGCATTCACCAGAAACTCACATGCGTTTCTCTGAAAGAGAAGCAGTTTGTTCCAACACTTCAATTCACTGTGCGAAGTGAATGGAGTGTTGCTTCAGTTTCTAAATGCTGTCCTTTCAGAGAAAATCACTTTCCCTTGAAAGTGCCTTAAGCTACTTGCAAGCATTAGGAAGAAAGTCACATGCGTTTCTCTGAAAGAGAAGCAGTCTGTTCCAACACTTCAATTCACTGTGCGAAGTGAATGGAGTGTTGCTTCACTTTCTAAATGCTGTCCTTTCAGAGAAAATCACTTTCCTTTGAAAGTGCTTTAAACTACTTTCAAGCATTCATAAAAAACTCACATGCGTTTCTCTGAAGGAGAAGCAGTCTGTTCCAGCACTTCAATTCACTGTGTGAAGTGAATGGAGTGTTGCCTCACTTTCTAAATGCTGTCCTTTCAGAGAAAATCACTTTCCTTTGAAAGTGCCTTAAGCTACTTACAAGCATTCAACAGAAACTCACATGCGTTTCTCTGAAAGAGAAGCAGTCTGTTCCAACACTTCAATTCACTGTGCGAAGTGAATGGAGTGTTGCTTCACTTTCTAAATGCTGTCCTTTCAGAGAAAATCACTTTCCTTTGAAAGTGCCTTAAGCTACTTACAAGCATTCAACAGAAACTCACATGCGTTTCTCTGAAAGAGAAGCAGTCTGTTCCAACACTTCAATGCACTGTGCGAAGTGAATGGAGTGTTGCTTTACTTTCTAAATTATGTCCTTTCAGAGAAAATCACTTTCCTTTGAAAGTGCCTTAAGCAACTTGCAAGCATTCACAAGAAACACTAAGGCATTTCTATGAAAGAGAAGCACTCTGTTCCAACACTTCAATTCACTGTACGAAGTGAATGGAGTGTTGCTTCACTTTCTAAATGCTGTCCTTTCAGAGAAAATCACTTTCCTTTGAAAGTGCCTTAAGCTACTTACAAGCATTCACCAGAAACTCACATGCGTTTCTATGAAAGAGAAGCATTCGGTTCCAACATTTCAATTCACTGTGCTAAGTGAATGGAGTGTTGCCTCACTTTCTAAATGCTGTCGTTTCAGAGAAAATCACTCTCCTTTGAAAGTGCCTGAAACTACTTTCAAGCATTCATAAAAAGCTCACATGCGTTTCTCTGAAAGAGAAGCAGTCTGTTCCAACACTTCAATTCACTGTGCGAAGTGAATGGAGTGTTGCTTCACTTTCTAAATGCTGTCCTTTCAGAGAAAATCACTTTCCTTTGATAGTGCCTTAAGCTACTTGCAAGCATTAGGGAGAAACTCACATGCGTTTCTCTGAAACAGAAGCAGTCAGTTCCAACACTTCAATTCACTGTGTGAAGTGAATAGAGTGTTGCCTCACTTTCTAAATGCTGTCCTTTCAGAGAAAATCATTTTCCTTTGAAAGTGCCTTAAGCTACTTACAAGCATTTAACAGAAACTCACATGCGTTTCTCTGAAAGAGAAGCAGTCTGTTCCAACACTTCAATTCACTGTGCGAAGTGAATGGAGTGTTGCTTCACTTTCTAAATGCTGTCCTTTCAGAGAAAATCACTTTCCTTTGAAAGTGCCTTAAGCTACTTGCAAGCATTGGGAAGAAACTCACATGCGTTTCTCTGAAAGAGAAGCAGTCTGTTCCAACACTTCAATTCACTGTGCGAAGTGAATGGAGTGTTGCTTCACTTTCTAAATGCTGTCCTTTCAGAGAAAATCACTTTCCTTTGAAAGTGCCTTAAGCTACTTGCAAGCATTGGGAAGAAACTCACATGCGTTTCTCTGAAAGAGAAGCAGTCTGTTCCAACACTTCAATTCACTGTGTGAAGTGAATGGAGTGTTGCCTCACTTTCTAAATGCTGTCCTTTCAGAGAAAATCACTTTCCTCTGAAAGTGCCTTAAGCTACTTGCAAGCATTAGGAAGAAACTCACATGCGTTTCTCTGAAAGAGAAGCAGTCTGTTCCTACACTTCAATTCACTGCACGAAGGGAATGGAGTGTTGCTTCACTTTCTAAATGCTGTCCTTTCAGAGAAAATCACTTTCCTTTGAAAGTGCCTTAAGCTACTTACAAGCATTCAACAGAAACTCACATGCGTTAATCTGAAAGAGAAGCAGTCGGTTCCAACACTTCAATTCACTGTGCAAAGTGAATGGAGTGTTGCTTCACTTTCTAAATGCTGTCCTTTCAGAGAAAATCACTTTCCTTTGAAAGTGCCTTAAACTACTTTCAAGCATTCACAAAAAACTCACATGCGTTTCTCTTAAAGAGAAGCAGTCTGTTCCAACACTTCAATTCACTGTGCGAAGTGAATGGAGTGTTGCTTCAGTTTGTAAATGCTGTCCTTTCAGAGAAAATCACTTTCCTTTGAAAGTGCCTTAAGCAACTTGCAAGCATTCACAAGAAACTCACATGCGTTTCTCTGAAAGAGAAGCAGTCTGTTCCAACACTTCAATTCACTCTGCGAAGTGAATGGAGTGTTGCTTCACTTTCTAAATGCTGTCCTTTCAGAGAAAATCACTTTCCTTTGAAAGTGCCTTAAGCTACTTACAAGCATTCAACTGAAACTCACATGCATTTCTCTGAAAGAGAAGCAGTCTGTTCCAACACTTCAATGCACTGTGCGAAGTGAATGGAGTGTTGCTTCACTTTCTAAATTATGTCCTTTCAGAGAAAATCACTTTCCTTTGAAAGTGCCTTAAGCAACTTACAAGCATTCACAAGAAACACTAATGCGTTTCTATGAAAGAGAAGCACTCTGTTCCAACACTTCAATTAACTGCACGAAGGGAATGGAGTGTTGCTTCACTTTCTAAATGCTGTCCTTTCAGAGAAAATCACTTTCCTTTGAAAGTGCCTTAAGCTACTTACAAGCATTCAACAGAAACTCACATGCGTTTCTCTGAAAGAGAAGCAGTCTGTTCCAACACTTCAATTCACTATGCGAAGTGAATGGAGTGTTGCTTCACTTTCTAAACGCTGTCCTTTCAGAGAAAATCACTTTCCTTTGAAAGTGCCTTAAGCTACTTACAAGCATTCACCAGAAACTCACATGCGTTTCTCTGAAAAAGAAGCAGTCTGTTCCAACACTTCAATTCACTGTGCGAAGTGAATGGAGTGTTGCTTCACTTTCTAAATGCTGTCCTTTCAGAGAAAATCACTTTCCTTTGAAAGTGCCTTAAGGTACTTACAAGCATTCACCAGAAACTCACATGCGTTTCTCTGAAAGAGAAGCAGTTTGTTCCAACACTTCAATTCACTGTGCGAAGTGAATGGAGTGTTGCTTCAGTTTCTAAATGCTGTCCTTTCAGAGAAAATCACTTTCCCTTGAAAGTGCCTTAAGCTACTTGCAAGCATTAGGAAGAAAGTCACATGCGTTTCTCTGAAAGAGAAGCAGTCTGTTCCAACACTTCAATTCACTGTGCGAAGTGAATGGAGTGTTGCTTCACTTTCTAAATGCTGTCCTTTCAGAGAAAATCACTTTCCTTTGAAAGTGCTTTAAACTACTTTCAAGCATTCATAAAAAACTCACATGCGTTTCTCTGAAGGAGAAGCAGTCTGTTCCAGCACTTCAATTCACTGTGTGAAGTGAATGGAGTGTTGCCTCACTTTCTAAATGCTGTCCTTTCAGAGAAAATCACTTTCCTTTGAAAGTGCCTTAAGCTACTTACAAGCATTCAACAGAAACTCACATGCGTTTCTCTGAAAGAGAAGCAGTCTGTTCCAACACTTCAATTCACTGTGCGAAGTGAATGGATTGTTGCTTCACTTTCTAAATGCTGTCCTTTCAGAGAAAATCACTTTCCTTTGAAAGTGCCTTAAGCTACTTACAAGCATTCAACAGAAACTCACATGCGTTTCTCTGAAAGAGAAGCAGTCTGTTCCAACACTTCAATGCACTGTGCGAAGTGAATGGAGTGTTGCTTCACTTTCTAAATTATGTCCTTTCAGAGAAAATCACTTTCCTTTGAAAGTGCCTTAAGCAATTTGCAAGCATTCACAAGAAACACTAAGGCATTTCTATGAAAGAGAAGCACTCTGTTCCAACACTTCAATTCACTGTACGAAGTGAATGGAGTGTTGCTTCACTTTCTAAATGCTGTCCTTTCAGAGAAAATCACTTTCCTTTGAAAGTGCCTTAAGCTACTTACAAGCATTCACCAGAAACTCACATGCGTTTCTATGAAAGAGAAGCATTCGGTTCCAACATTTCAATTCACTGTGCTAAGTGAATGGAGTGTTGCCTCACTTTCTAAATGCTGTCGTTTCAGAGAAAATCACTCTCCTTTGAAAGTGCCTGAAACTACTTTCAAGCATTCATAAAAAGCTCACATGCGTTTCTCTGAAAGAGAAGCAGTCTGTTCCAACACTTCAATTCACTGTGCGAAGTGAATGGAGTGTTGCTTCACTTTCTAAATGCTGTCCTTTCAGAGAAAATCACTTTCCTTTGATAGTGCCTTAAGCTACTTGCAAGCATTAGGGAGAAACTCACATGCGTTTCTCTGAAACAGAAGCAGTCAGTTCCAACACTTCAATTCACTGTGTGAAGTGAATAGAGTGTTGCCTCACTTTCTAAATGCTGTCCTTTCAGAGAAAATCATTTTCCTTTGAAAGTGCCTTAAGCTACTTACAAGCATTTAACAGAAACTCACATGCGTTTCTCTGAAAGAGAAGCAGTCTGTTCCAACACTTCAATTCACTGTGCGAAGTGAATGGAGTGTTGCTTCACTTTCTAAATGCTGTCCTTTCAGAGAAAATCACTTTCCTTTGAAAGTGCCTTAAGCTACTTGCAAGCATTTGGAAGAAACTCACATGCGTTTCTCTGAAAGAGAAGCAGTCTGTTCCAACACTTCAATTCACTGTGCGAAGTGAATGGAGTGTTGCTTCACTTTCTAAATGCTGTCCTTTCAGAGAAAATCACTTTCCTTTGAAAGTGCCTTAAGCTACTTGCAAGCATTGGGAAGAAACTCACATGCGTTTCTCTGAAAGAGAAGCAGTCTGTTCCAACACTTCAATTCACTGTGTGAAGTGAATGGAGTGTTGCCTCACTTTCTAAATGCTGTCCTTTCAGAGAAAATCACTTTCCTCTGAAAGTGCCTTAAGCTACTTGCAAGCATTAGGAAGAAACTCACATGCGTTTCTCTGAAAGGGAAGCAGTCTGTTCCAACACTTCAATTCACTGTGCGAAGTGAATGGAGTGTTGCCTCACTTTCTAAATGCTGTCCTTTCAGAGAAAATCACTTTCCTTCGAAAGTGCCTTAAACTACCTTCAAGCATTCATAAAAAACTCACATGCGTTTCTCTGAAAGAGAAGCAGTCTGTTCCAACACTTCAATTCACTGTGCGAAGTGAATGGAGTGTTGCTTCACTTTCTAAATGCTGTCCTTTCAGAGAAAATCACTTTCCTTTGATAGTGCCTTAAGCTACTTGCAAGCATTAGGAAAAAACTCACATGCGTTTCTCTGAAAGAGAAGCAGTCTGTTCCAACACTTCAATTCACTGTGTGAAGTGAATAGAGTGTTGCCTCACTTTCTAAATGCTGTCCTTTCAGAGAAAATCACTTTCCTTTGAAAGTGCCTTAAGCTACTTACAAGCATTTAACAGAAACTCACATGCGTTTCTCTGAAAGAGAAGCAGTCTGTTCCAACACTTCAATTCACTGTGCGAAGTGAATGGAGTGTTGCTTCACTTTCTAAATGCTGTTCTTTCAGAGAAAATCACTTTCCTTTGAAAGTGCCTTAAGCTACTTGCAAGCATTAGGAAGAAACTCACATGCGTTTCTCTGAAAGAGAAGCATTCTGTTCCAATACTTCAATTCACTCTGCGAAGTGAATGGAGTGTTGCTTCACTTTCTAAATGCTGTCCTTTCAGAGAAAATCACTTTCCTTTGAAAGTGCCTTAAGCTACTTTCAAGCATTCAACAGAAACTCACATGCATTTCTCTGAAAGAGAAGCAGTCTGTTCCAACACTTCACCTCACTGTGCGATGTGAATGGAGTGTTGCTTCACTTTCTAAATGCTGTCCTTTCAGAGAAAATCACTTTCCTTTGAAAGTGCCTTAAGCTACTTGCAAGCATTAGGAAGAAACTCACATGCGTTTCTCTGAAAGAGAAGCAGTCTGTTCCAACACTTCAATTCACTGCACGAAGGGAATGGAGTGTTGCTTTACTTTCTAAATGCTGTCCTTTCAGAGAAAATCACTTTCCTTTGAAAGTGCCTTAAGCTACTTGCAAGCATTAGGAAGAAACTCACATGCATTTCTCTGAAAGAGAAGCAGTCTGTTCCAACACTTCAATTCACTGAGTGAAGTGAATGGAGTGTTGCCTCACTTTCTAAATGCTGTCCTTTCAGAGAAAATCACTTTCCTTTGAAAGTGCCTTAAGCTACTTACAAGCATTCAACAGAAACTCACATGCATTTCTCTGAAAGAGAAGCAGTCTGTTCCAATACTTCAATTCACTGCACGAAGGGAATGGAGTGTTGCTTCACTTTCTAAATGCTGTCCTTTCAGAGAAAATCACTTTCCTTTGAAAGTGCCTTAAGCTACTTACAAGCATTCACCAGAAACTCACATGCGTTAATCTGAAAGGGAAGCAGTCGGTTCCAACACTTCAATTCACTGTGCAAAGTGAATGGAGTGTTGCTTCACTTTCTAAATGCTGTCCTTTCAGAGAAAATCACTTTCCTTTGAAAGTGCCTTAAACTACTTTCAAGCATTCACAAAAAACTCACATGCGTTTCTCTTAAAGAGAAGCAGTCTGTTCCAACACTTCAATTCACTGTTCGAAGTGAATGGAGTGTTGCTTCAGTTTGTAAATGCTGTCCTTTCAGAGAAAATCACTTTCCTTTGAAAGTGCCTTAAGCAACTTGCAAGCATTCACAAGAAACTCACATGCGTTTCTCTGAAAGAGAAACAGTCTGTTCCAACACTTCAATTCACTATGCGAAGTGAATGGAGTGTTGCTTCACTTTTCACTTTCTAAATGCTGTCCTTTCAGAGAAAATCACTTTCCTTTGAAAGTGATTTAAGCTACTCACAAGCATTCACCAGAAACTCACATGCGTTTCTCTGAAAGAGAAGCAGTCTGTTCCAACACTTCAATTCACTGTGCGAAGTGAATGGAGTGTTGCTTCACTTTCTAAATGCTGTCCTTTCAGAGAAAATCACTTTCCCTTGAAAGTGCCTTAAGCTACTTGCAAGCATTAGGAAGAAACTCACATGCGTTTCTCTGAAAGAGAAGCAGTCTGTTCCTACACTTCAATTCACTGCACGAAGGGAATGGAGTGTTGCTTCACTTTCTAAATGCTGTCCTTTCAGAGAAAATCACTTTCCTTTGAAAGTGCCTTAAGCTACTTACAAGCATTCAACAGAAACTCACATGCGTTAATCTGAAAGAGAAGCAGTCGGTTCCAACACTTCAATTCACTGTGCAAAGTGAATGGAGTGTTGCTTCACTTTCTAAATGCTGTCCTTTCAGAGAAAATCACTTTCCTTTGAAAGTGCCTTAAACTACTTTCAAGCATTCACAAAAAACTCACATGCGTTTCTCTTAAAGAGAAGCAGTCTGTTCCAACACTTCAATTCACTGTGCGAAGTGAATGGAGTGTTGCTTCAGTTTGTAAATGCTGTCCTTTCAGAGAAAATCACTTTCCTTTGAAAGTGCCTTAAGCAACTTGCAAGCATTCACAAGAAACTCACATGCGTTTCTCTGAAAGAGAAGCAGTCTGTTCCAACACTTCAATTCACTCTGCGAAGTGAATGGAGTGTTGCTTCACTTTCTAAATGCTGTCCTTTCAGAGAAAATCACTTTCCTTTGAAAGTGCCTTAAGCTACTTACAAGCATTCAACTGAAACTCACATGCATTTCTCTGAAAGAGAAGCAGTCTGTTCCAACACTTCAATGCACTGTGCGAAGTGAATGGAGTGTTGCTTCACTTTCTAAATTATGTCCTTTCAGAGAAAATCACTTTCCTTTGAAAGTGCCTTAAGCAACTTACAAGCATTCACAAGAAACACTAATGCGTTTCTATGAAAGAGAAGCACTCTGTTCCAACACTTCAATTCACTGTACGAAGTGAATGGAGTGTTGCTTCAATTTCTAAATGCTGTCCTTTTAGAGAAAATCTCTTTCCTTTGAAAGTGCCTTAAGCTACTTACAAGCATTCAACAGAAACTCACATGCGTTTCTCTGAAAGAGAAGCAGTCTGTTCCAACACTTCAATTCACTGTGCGAAGTGAATGGAGTGTTGCTTCAGTTTCTAAATGCTGTCCTTTCAGAGAAAATCACTTTCCTTTGAAAGTGCCTTAAACTACTTTCAAGCATTCACAAAACACACACATGCGTTTCTCTTAAAGAGAAGAAGTCTGTTCCAACACTTCAATTCACTGTGCGAAGTGAATGGAGTGTTGCCTCACTTTCTAAATGCTGTCCTTTCAGAGAAAATCACTTTCCTTTGAAAGTGCCTTAAGCTACTTACAAGCATTCAACAGAAACTCACATGCGTTTTTCTGAAAGAGAAGCAGTCTGTTCCAATACTTCAATTCACTCTGCGAAGTGAATGGAGTGTTGCTTCACTTTCTAAATGCTGTCCTTTCAGAGAAAATCACTTTCCTTTGAAAGTTCCTTTAGGTACTTACAAGCATTCAACAGAAACTCACATGCATTTCTCTGAAAGAGAAGCAGTCTGTTCCAACACTTCAATTCACTGTGCGAAGTGAATGGAGTGTTGCTTCACTTTCTAAATGCTGTCCTTTCAGAGAAAATCACTTTCCTTTGAAAGTGATTTAAGCTACTCACAATCATTCACCAGAAACTCACATGCGTTTCTCTGAAAGAGAAGCAGTCTGTTCCAACACTTCAATTCACTGTGCGAAGTGAATGGAGTGTTGCTTCACTTTCTAAATGCTGTCCTTTCAGAGAAAATCACTTTCCCTTGAAAGTGCCTTAAGCTACTTGCAAGCATTTGGAAGAAACTCACATGCGTTTCTCTGAAAGAGAAGCAGTCTGTTCCAACACTTCAATTCACTGCACGAAGGGAATGGAGTGTTGCTTCACTTTCTAAATGCTGTCCTTTCAGAGAAAATCACTTTCCTTTGAAAGTGCCTTAAGCTACTTACAAGCATTCACCAGAAACTCACATGCGTTAATCTGAAAGAGAAGCAGTCGGTTCCAACACTTCAATTCACTGTGCAAAGTGAATGGAGTGTTGCTTCACTTTCTAAATGCTGTCCTTTAAGAGAAAATCACTTTCCTTTGAAAGTGCCTTAAACTACTTTCAAGCATTCACAAAAAACTCACATGCGTTTCTCTTAAAGAGAAGCAGTCTGTTCCAACACTTCAATGCACTGTGCGAAGAGAATGGAGTGTTGCTTCACATTCTAAATTATGTCCTTTCAGAGAAAATCACTTTACTTTGAAAGTGCCTTAAGCAACTTACAAGCATTCACAAGAAACACTAATGCGTTTCTATGAAAGAGAAGCACTCTGTTCCAACACTTCAATTCACTGTGCGAAGTGAATGGAGTGTTGCTTCAGTTTCTAAATGCTGTCCTTTCAGAGAAAATCACTTTCCTTTGAAAGTGCCTTAAGCTACTTACAAGCATTCAACAGAAACTCACATGCGTTTCTCTGAAAGAGAAGCAGTCTGTTCCAACACTTCAATTCACTGTGCGAAGTGAATGGAGTGTTGCTTCAGTTTCTAAATGCTGTCCTTTCAGAGAAAATCACTTTCCTTTGAAAGTGCCTTAAGCTACTTACAAGCATTCACCAGAAACTCACATGCGTTTCTCTGAAAGAGAAGCAGTCTGTTCCAACACTTCAATTCACTGTGCGAAGTGAATGGAGTGTTGCTTCACTTTCTAAATGCTGTCCTTTCAGAGAAAATCACTTTCCCTTGAAAGTGCCTTAAGCTACTTGCAAGCATTAGGAAAAAACTCACATGCGTTTCTCTGAAAGAGAAGCAGTCTGTTCCAACACTTCAATTCACTGTGCGAAGTGAATGGAGTGTTGCTTCACTTTCTAAATGCTGTCCTTTCAGAGAAAAACACTTTCCCTTGAAAGTGCCTTAAGCTACTTGCAAGCATTAGGAAGAAACTCACATGCGTTTCTCTGAAAGAGAAGCAGTCTGTTCCAACACTTCAATTCACTGTGCGAAGTGAATGGAGTGTTGCTTCACTTTCTAAATATTGTCCTTTCAGAGAAAATCACTTTTCCTTGAAAGTGCCTTAAGCTACTTGCAAGTATTAGGAAGAAACTCACATGCATTTCTCTGAAAGAGAAGCAGTCTGTTCCAACAAATCAATTCACTGCACGAAGGGAATGGAGTGTTGCTTCACTTTCTAAATGCTGTCATTTCAGAGAAAATCACTTTCCTTTGAAAGTGCCTTAAGCTACTTACAAGCATTCACCAGGAACTCACGTGCGTCAATCTGAAAGAGAAGCAGTCGGTTCCAACACTTCAGTTCACTGTGCGAAGTGAATGGAGTGTTGCTTCACTTTCTAAATGCTGTCCTTTCAGAGAAAATCACTTTCCTTTGAAAGTGCCTTAAGCTACTTGCAAGCATGAGGAAGAAACTCACATGCGTTTCTCTGAAAGAGAAGCATTCTGTTCCAACACTTCAATTCACTGTGTGATGTGAATGGAGTGTTGCCTCACTTTCTAAATGCTGTCCTTTCAGAGAAAATCACTTTCCTTTGAAAGTGCCTTAAGCAACTTGCAAGCATTCACAAGAAACTCACATGCGTTTCTCAGAAAGAGAAGCAGTCTGTTCCAACACTTCAATTCACTGTGCGAAGTGAATGGAGTGTTGCTTCACTTTCTAAATGCTGTCCTTTCAGAGAAAATCACTTTCCTTTGAAAGTGCCTTAAGATACTTGCAAGCATTAGGAAGAAACTCACATGCGTTTCTCTGAAAGAGAAGCAGTCTGTTCCAACACTTCAATTCACTGTGCGAAGTGAATGGAGTGTTGCTTCACTTTCTAAATGCTGTCCTTTCAGAGAAAATCACTTTCCTTTGAAAGTGCCTTAAGCTACTTACAAGCATTCAACAGAAACTCACATGCATTTCTCTGAAAGAGAAGCAGTCTGTTACGACACTTCAATTCACTGTGCGAAGTGAATGGAGTGTTGCTTCACTTTCTAAATGCTGTCCTTTCAGAGAAAATCCCTTTCCTTTGAAAGTGCCTTAAGCTACTTACAAGCATTTAACAGAAACTCACATGCGTTTCTCTGAAAGAGAAGCAGTCAGTTCCAACACTACAATTCACTGTGCGAAGTGAATGGAGTGTTGCTTCAGTTTCTAAATGCTGTCCTTTCAGAGAAAATCACTTTCCTTTGAAAGTGCCTTAAGCTACTTGCAAGCATTAGGAAGAAACTCACATGCGTTTCTCTGAAAGAGAAGCATTCTGTTCCAACACTTCAATTCACTGTGTGATGTGAATGGAGTGTTGCCTCACTTTCTAAATGCTGTCCTTTCAGAGAAAATCACTTTCCTTTGAAAGTGCCTTAAGCAACTTGCAAGCATTCACAAGAAACTCACATGCGTTTCTCAGAAAGAAAAGCAGTCTGTTCCAACACTTCAATTCACTGTGCGAAGTGAATGGAGTGTTGCTTCACTTTCTAAATGCTGTCCTTTCAGAGAAAATCACTTTCCTTTGAAAGTGCCTTAAGATACTTGCAAGCATTAGGAAGAAACTCACATGCGTTTCTCTGAAAGAGAAGCAGTCTGTTCCAACACTTCAATTCACTGTGCGAAGTGAATGGAGTGTTGCTTCACTTTCTAAATGCTGTCCTTTCAGAGAAAATCACTTTCCTTTGAAAGTGCCTTAAGCTACTTACAAGCATTCAACAGAAACTCACATGCATTTCTCTGAAAGAGAAGCAGTCTGTTACGACACTTCAATTCACTGTGCGAAGTGAATGGAGTGTTGCTTCACTTTCTAAATGCTGTCCTTTCAGAGAAAATCACTTTCCTTTGAAAGTGCCTTAAGCTACTTACAAGCATTTAACAGAAACTCACATGCGTTTCTCTGAAAGAGAAGCAGTCTGTTCCAACACTTCAATTCACGGTGCGAAGTGAATGGAGTGTTGCTTCACTCTCTAAATGCTGTCATTTCAGAGAAAATCACTTTCCTTTGAAAGTGCCTTAAGCTACTTACAAGCATTCACCAGAAAATCACATGCATTTCTCTGAAAGAGAAGCAGTCTGTTCCAATACTTCAATTCACTCTGCGAAGTGAATGGAGTGTTGCTTCACTTTCTAAATGCTGTTCTTTCAGAGAAAATCACTTTCCTTTGAAAGTGCCTTAAGGTACTTACAAGCATTCAACAGAAATTCACATGCATTTCTCTGAAAGAGAAGCAGTCTGTTCCAACATTTCAATTCACTGTGCGAAGTGAATGGAGTGTTGCTTCACTTTCTAAATGCTGTCCTTTCAGAGAAAATCACTTTCCTTTGAAAGTGCCTTAAGCTACTTACAAGCATTCAACAGAAACTCACATGCATTTCTCTGAAAGAGAAGCAGTCTGTTACGACACTTCAATTCACTGTGCGAAGTGAATGGAGTGTTGCTTCACTTTCTAAATGCTGTCCTTTCAGAGAAAATCACTTTCCTTTGAAAGTGCCTTAAGCTACTTACAAGCATTTAACAGAAACTCACATGCGTTTCTCTGAAAGAGAAGCAGTCTGTTCCAACACTTCAATTCACGGTGCGAAGTGAATGGAGTGTTGCTTCACTCTCTAAATGCTGTCATTTCAGAGAAAATCACTTTCCTTTGAAAGTGCCTTAAGCTACTTACAAGCATTCACCAGAAAATCACATGCATTTCTCTGAAAGAGAAGCAGTCTGTTCCAATACTTCAATTCACTCTGCGAAGTGAATGGAGTGTTGCTTCACTTTCTAAATGCTGTTCTTTCAGAGAAAATCACTTTCCTTTGAAAGTGCCTTAAGGTACTTACAAGCATTCAACAGAAATTCACATGCATTTCTCTGAAAGAGAAGCAGTCTGTTCCAACATTTCAATTCACTGTGCGAAGTGAATGGAGTGTTGCTTCACTTTCTAAATGCTGTCCTTTCAGAGAAAATCACTTTCCTTTGAAAGTGCCTTAAGCTACTTACAAGCATTCACCAGAAACTCACATGCGTTTCTCTGAAAGAGAAGCAGTCTGTTCCAACACTTCAATTCACTGTGCGAAGTGAATGGAGTGTTGCTTCACTTTCTAAATGCTGTTCTTTCAGAGAAAATCACTTTCCTTTGAAAGTGCCTTAAGGTACTTACAAGCATTCAACAGAAATTCACATGCATTTCTCTGAAAGAGAAGCAGTCTGTTCCAACATTTCAATTCACTGTGCGAAGTGAATGGAGTGTTGCTTCACTTTCTAAATGCTGTCCTTTCAGAGAAAATCACTTTCCTTTGAAAGTGCCTTAAGCTACTTACAAGCATTTAACAGAAACTCACATGCGTTTCTCTGAAAGAGAAGCAGTCTGTTCCAACACTTCAATTCACTGTGCGAAGTGAATGGAGTGTTGCTTCACTTTGTAAATGCTGTCCTTTCAGAGAAAATCACTTTCCTTTGAAAGTGCCTTAAGATACTTGCAAGCATTAGGAAGAAACTCACATGCGTTTCTCTGAAAGAGAAGCAGTCTGTTCCAACACTTCAATTCACTGTGCGAAGTGAATGGAGTGTTGCTTCACTTTCTAAATGCTGTCCTTTCAGAGAAAATCACTTTCCTTTGAAAGTGCCTTAAGCTACTTACAAGCATTCAACAGAAACTCACATGCATTTCTCTGAAAGAGAAGCAGTCTGTTACGACACTTCAATTCACTGTGCGAAGTGAATGGAGTGTTGCTTCACTTTCTAAATGCTGTCCTTTCAGAGAAAATCCCTTTCCTTTGAAAGTGCCTTAAGCTACTTACAAGCATTTAACAGAAACTCACATGCGTTTCTCTGAAAGAGAAGCAGTCTGTTCCAACACTACAATTCACTGTGCGAAGTGAATGGAGTGTTGCTTCAGTTTCTAAATGCTGTCCTTTCAGAGAAAATCACTTTCCTTTGAAAGTGCCTTAAGCTACTTGCAAGCATGAGGAAGAAACTCACATGCGTTTCTCTGAAAGAGAAGCATTCTGTTCCAACACTTCAATTCACTGTGTGATGTGAATGGAGTGTTGCCTCACTTTCTAAATGCTGTCCTTTCAGAGAAAATCACTTTCCTTTGAAAGTGCCTTAAGCAACTTGCAAGCATTCACAAGAAACTCACATGCGTTTCTCAGAAAGAGAAGCAGTCTGTTCCAACACTTCAATTCACTGTGCGAAGTGAATGGAGTGTTGCTTCACTTTCTAAATGCTGTCCTTTCAGAGAAAATCACTTTCCTTTGAAAGTGCCTTAAGATACTTGCAAGCATTAGGAAGAAACTCACATGCGTTTCTCTGAAAGAGAAGCAGTCTGTTCCAACACTTCAATTCACTGTGCGAAGTGAATGGAGTGTTGCTTCACTTTCTAAATGCTGTCCTTTCAGAGAAAATCACTTTCCTTTGAAAGTGCCTTAAGCTACTTAAAAGCATTCAACAGAAACTCACATGCATTTCTCTGAAAGAGAAGCAGTCTGTTACGACACTTCAATTCACTGTGCGAAGTGAATGGAGTGTTGCTTCACTTTCTAAATGCTGTCCTTTCAGAGAAAATCACTTTCCTTTGAAAGTGCCTTAAGCTACTTACAAGCATTTAACAGAAACTCACATGCGTTTCTCTGAAAGAGAAGCAGTCTGTTCCAACACTTCAATTCACGGTGCGAAGTGAATGGAGTGTTGCTTCACTCTCTAAATGCTGTCATTTCAGAGAAAATCACTTTCCTTTGAAAGTGCCTTAAGCTACTTACAAGCATTCACCAGAAAATCACATGCATTTCTCTGAAAGAGAAGCAGTCTGTTCCAATACTTCAATTCACTCTGCGAAGTGAATGGAGTGTTGCTTCACTTTCTAAATGCTGTTTTTTCAGAGAAAATCACTTTCCTTTGAAAGTGCCTTAAGGTACTTACAAGCATTCAACAGAAATTCACATGCATTTCTCTGAAAGAGAAGCAGTCTGTTCCAACATTTCAATTCACTGTGCGAAGTGAATGGAGTGTTGCTTCACTTTCTAAATGCTGTCCTTTCAGAGAAAATCACTTTCCTTTGAAAGTGCCTTAAGCTACTTACAAGCATTCACCAGAAACTCACATGCGTTTCTCTGAAAGAGAAGCAGTCTGTTCCAACACTTCAATTCACTGTGCGAAGTGAATGGAGTGTTGCTTCACTTTCTAAATGCTGTCCTTTCAGAGAAAATCACTTTCCCTTGAAAGTGCCTTAAGCTACTTGCAAGCATTAGGAAAAAACTCACATGCGTTTCTCTGAAAGAGAAGCAGTCTGTTCCAACACTTCAATTCACTGTGCGAAGTGAATGGAGTGTTGCTTCACTTTCTAAATGCTGTCCTTTCAGAGAAAATCACTTTCCTTTGAAAGTGCCTTAAGCTACTTACAAGCATTTAACAGAAACTCACATGCGTTTCTCTGAAAGAGAAGCAGTCTGTTCCAACACTTCAATTCACTGTGCGAAGTGAATGGAGTGTTGCTTCAGTTTCTAAATGCTGTCCTTTCAGAGAAAATCACTTTCCTTTGAAAGTGCCTTAAACTACTTTCAAGCATTCACAAAAAACTCACATGCGTTTCTCTTAAAGAGAAGCAGTCTGTTCCAACACTTCAATTCACGGTGCGAAGTGAATGGAGTGTTGCTTCACTCTCTAAATGCTGTCATTTCAGAGAAAATCACTTTCCTTTGAAAGTGCCTTAAGCTACTTACAAGCATTCACCAGAAAATCACATGCATTTCTCTGAAAGAGAAGCAGTCTGTTCCAATACTTCAATTCACTCTGCGAAGTGAATGGAGTGTTGCTTCACTTTCTAAATGCTGTTCTTTCAGAGAAAATCACTTTCCTTTGAAAGTGCCTTAAGGTACTTACAAGCATTCAACAGAAATTCACATGCATTTCTCTGAAAGCGAAGCAGTCTGTTCCAACATTTCAATTCACTGTGCGAAGTGAATGGAGTGTTGCTTCACTTTCTAAATGCTGTCCTTTCAGAGAAAATCACTTTCCTTTGAAAGTGCCTTAAGCTACTTACAAGCATTCACCAGAAACTCACATGCGTTTCTCTGAAAGAGAAGCAGTCTGTTCCAACACTTCAATTCACTGTGCGAAGTGAATGGAGTGTTGCTTCACTTTCTAAATGCTGTCCTTTCAGAGAAAATCACTTTCCCTTGAAAGTGCCTTAAGCTACTTGCAAGCATTAGGAAAAAAATCACATGCGT
This sequence comes from Myodes glareolus, assembly GCF_982192425.1. NCBI lineage: Eukaryota > Metazoa > Chordata > Mammalia > Rodentia > Cricetidae > Myodes > Myodes glareolus. The sequence goes on from NC_142042.1 coordinate 72,446,902, forward strand.
TTCTCTGAAAGAGAAGCAGTCTGTTCCAACACTTCAATTCACTGTGCGAAGTGAATGGAGTGTTACTTCACTTTCTAAATGCTGTCCTTTCAGAGAAAATCACTTTCCCTTGAAAGTGCCTTAAGCTACTTGCAAGCATTAGGAAGAAACTCACATGCGTTTCTCTGAAAGAGAAGCAGTCTGTTCCAACACTTCAATTCACTGTGCGAAGTGAATGGAGTGTTGCTTCACTTTCTAAATGCTGGCCTTTCAGAGAAAATCACTTTCCCTTGAAAGTGCCTTAAGCTACTTGCAAGTATTAGGAAGAAACTCACATGCATTTCTCTGAAAGAGAAGCAGTCTGTTCCAACACTTCAATTCACTGCACGAAGGTAATGGAGTGTTGCTTCACTTTCTAAATGCTGTCCTTTCAGAGAAAATCACTTTCCTTTGAAAGTGCCTTAAGCTACTTACAAGCATTCACCAGGAACTCACGTGCGTCAATCTGAAAGAGAAGCAGTCGGTTCCAACACTTCAGTTCACTGTGCAAAGTGAATGGAGTGTTGCTTCACTTTCTAAATGCTGTCCTTTCAGAGAAAATCACTTTCCTTTGAAAGTGCCTTAAGCTACTTGCAAGCATGAGGAAGAAACTCACATGCGTTTCTCTGAAAGAGAAGCATTCTGTTCCAACACTTCAATTCACTGTGTGATGTGAATGGAGTGTTGCCTCACTTTCTAAATGCTGTCCTTTCAGAGAAAATCACTTTCCTTTGAAAGTGCCTTAAGCAACTTGCAAGCATTCACAAGAAACTCACATGCGTTTCTCAGAAAGAGAAGCAGTCTGTTCCAACACTTCAATTCACTGTGCGAAGTGAATGGAGTGTTGCTTCACTTTCTAAATGCTGTCCTTTCAGAGAAAATCACTTTCCTTTGAAAGTGCCTTAAGCTACTTGCAAGCATTAGGAAGAAACTCACATGCGTTTCTCTGAAAGAGAAGCAGTCTGTTCCAACACTTCAATTCACTGTGCGAAGTGAATGGAGTGTTGCTTCACTTTCTAAATGCTGTCCTTTCAGAGAAAATCACTTTCCTTTGAAAGTGCCTTAAGCTACTTATAAGCATTCAACAGAAACTCACATGCATTTCTCTGAAAGAGAAGCAGTCTGTTACGACACTTCAATTCACTGTGCGAAGTGAATGGAGTGTTGCTTCACTTTCTAAATGCTGTCCTTTCAGAGAAAATCACTTTCCTTTGAAAGTGCCTTAAGCAACTCACAAGCATTCACCAGAAACTCACATGCGTTTCTCTGAAAGAGAAGCAGTCTGTTCCAACACTTCAATTCACTGTGCGAAGTGAATGGAGTGTTGCTTCACTTTCTAAATGCTGTCCTTTCAGAGAAAATCACTTTCCTTTGAAAGTGCCTTAAGCAACTCACAAGCATTCACCAGAAACTCACATGCGTTTCTCTGAAAGAGAAGCAGTCTGTTCCAACACTTCAATGCACTGTGCGAAGTGAATGGAGTGTTGCTTCACTTTCTAAATTATGTCCTTTCAGAGAAAATCACTTTCCTTTGAAAGTGCCTTAAGCAACTTACAAGCATTCACAAGAAACACTAATGCGTTTCTATGAAAGAGAAGCACTCTGTTCCAACACTTCAATTCACTGTGCGAAGTGAATGGAGTGTTGCTTCACTTTCTAAATGCTGTCCTTTCAGAGAAAATCACTTTCCTTTGAAAGTGCCTTAAGCTACTTGCAAGCATTAGGAAGAAACTCACATGCGTTTCTCTGAAAGAGAAGCAGTCTGTTCCAACACTTCAATTCACGGTGCGAAGTGAATGGAGTGTTGCTTCACTCTCTAAATGCTGTCATTTCAGAGAAAATCACTTTCCTTTGAAAGTGCCTTAAGCTACTTACAAGCATTCACCAGAAAATCACATGCATTTCTCTGAAAGAGAAGCAGTCTGTTCCAATATTTCAATTCACTCTGCGAAGTGAATGGAGTGTTGCTTCACTTTCTAAATGCTGTTCTTTCAGAGAAAATCACTTTCCTTTGAAAGTGCCTTAAGGTACTTACAAGCATTCAACAGAAATTCACATGCATTTCTCTGAAAGAGAAGCAGTCTGTTCCAACATTTCAATTCACTGTGCGAAGTGAATGGAGTGTTGCTTCACTTTCTAAATGCTGTCCTTTCAGAGAAAATCACTTTCCTTTGAAAGTGCCTTAAGCTACTTACAAGCATTCACCAGAAACTCACATGCGTTTCTCTGAAAGAGAAGCAGTCTGTTCCAACACTTCAATTCACTGTGCGAAGTGAATGGAGTGTTGCTTCACTTTCTAAATGCTGTCCTTTCAGAGAAAATCACTTTCCCTTGAAAGTGCCTTAAGCTACTTGCAAGCATTAGGAAAAAACTCACATGCGTTTCTCTGAAAGAGAAGCAGTCTGTTCCAACACTTCAATTCACTGTGCGAAGTGAATGGAGTGTTGCTTCACTTTCTAAATGCTGTCCTTTCAGAGAAAATCACTTTCCTTTGAAAGTGCCTTAAGCTACTTACAAGCATTTAACAGAAACTCACATGCGTTTCTCTGAAAGAGAAGCAGTCTGTTCCAACACTTCAATTCACTGTGCGAAGTGAATGGAGTGTTGCTTCAATTTCTAAATGCTGTCCTTTCAGAGAAAATCACTTTCCTTTGAAAGTGCCTTAAACTACTTTCAAGCATTCACAAAAAACTCACATGCGTTTCTCTTAAAGAGAAGCAGTCTGTTCCAACACTTCAATTCACGGTGCGAAGTGAATGGAGTGTTGCTTCACTCTCTAAATGCTGTCATTTCAGAGAAAATCACTTTCCTTTGAAAGTGCCTTAAGCTACTTACAAGCATTCACCAGAAAATCACATGCATTTCTCTGAAAGAGAAGCAGTCTGTTCCAATACTTCAATTCACTCTGCGAAGTGAATGGAGTGTTGCTTCACTTTCTAAATGCTGTTCTTTCAGAGAAAATCACTTTCCTTTGAAAGTGCCTTAAGGTACTTACAAGCATTCAACAGAAATTCACATGCATTTCTCTGAAAGAGAAGCAGTCTGTTCCAACATTTCAATTCACTGTGCGAAGTGAATGGAGTGTTGCTTCACTTTCTAAATGCTGTCCTTTCAGAGAAAATCACTTTCCTTTGAAAGTGCCTTAAGCTACTTACAAGCATTCACCAGAAACTCACATGCGTTTCTCTGAAAGAGAAGCAGTCTGTTACGACACTTCAATTCACTGTGCGAAGTGAATGGAGTGTTGCTTCACTTTCTAAATGCTGTCCTTTCACAGAAAATCACTTTCCCTTGAAAGTGCCTTAAGCTACTTGCAAGCATTAGGAAAAAACTCACATGCGTTTCTCTGAAAGAGAAGCAGTCTGTTCCAACACTTCAATTCACTGTGCGAAGTGAATGGAGTGTTGCTTCACTTTCTAAATGCTGTCCTTTCAGAGAAAATCACTTTCCCTTGAAAGTGCCTTAAGCTACTTGCAAGCATTAGGAAGAAACTCACATGCGTTTCTCTGAAAGATAAGCAGTCTGTTCCAACACTTCAATTCACTGTGCGAAGTGAATGGAGTGTTGCTTCACTTTCTAAATGCTGTCCTTTCAGAGAAAATCACTTTCCCTTGAAAGTGCCTTAAGCTACTTGCAAGTATTAGGAAGAAACTCACATGCATTTCTCTGAAAGAGAAGCAGTCTGTTCCAACACTTCAATTCACTGCACGAAGGGAATGGAGTGTTGCTTCACTTTCTAAATGCTGTCCTTTCAGAGAAAATCACTTTCCTTTGAAAGTGCCTTAAGCTACTTACAAGCATTCACCAGGAACTCACGTGCGTCAATCTGAAAGAGAAGCAGTCGGTTCCAACACTTCAGTTCACTGAGCAAAGTGAATGGAGTGTTGCTTCACTTTCTAAATGCTGTCCTTTCAGAGAAAATCACTTTCCTTTGAAAGTGCCTTAAGCTACTTGCAAGCATGAGGAAGAAACTCACATGCGTTTCTCTGAAAGAGAAGCATTCTGTTCCAACACTTCAATTCACTGTGTGATGTGAATGGAGTGTTGCCTCACTTTCTAAATGCTGTCCTTTCAGAGAAAATCACTTTCCTTTGAAAGTGCCTTAAGCAACTTGCAAGCATTCACAAGAAACTCACATGCATTTCTCAGAAAGAGAAGCAGTCTGTTCCAACACTTCAATTCACTGTGCGAAGTGAATGGAGTGTTGCTTCACTTTCTAAATGCTGTCCTTTCAGAGAAAATCACTTTCCTTTGAAAGTGCCTTAAGCTACTTGCAAGCATTAGGAAGAAACTCACATGCGTTTCTCTGAAAGAGAAGCAGTCTGTTCCAACACTTCAATTCACTGTGCGAAGTGAATGGAGTGTTGCTTCACTTTCTAAATGCTCTCCTTTCAGAGAAAATCACTTTCCTTTGAAAGTGCCTTAAGCTACTTACAAGCATTCAACAGAAACTCACATGCATTTCTCTGAAAGAGAAGCAGTCTGTTACGACACTTCAATTCACTGTGCGAAGTGAATGGAGTGTTGCTTCACTTTCTAAATGCTGTACTTTCAGAGAAAATCACTTTCCTTTGAAAGTGCCTTAAGCAACTCACAAGCATTCACCAGAAACTCACATGCGTTTCTCTGAAAGAGAAGCAGTCTGTTCCAACACTTCAATTCACTGTGCGAAGTGAATGGAGTGTTGCTTCACTTTCTAAATGCTGTCCTTTCAGAGAAAATCACTTTCCTTTGAAAGTGCCTTAAGCTACTTGCAAGCATTAGGAAGAAACTCACATGCATTTCTCTGAAAGAGAAGCAGTCTGTTCCAACACTTCAATTCACTGTGCGAAGTGAATGGAGTGTTGCTTCACTTTCTAAATTATGTCCTTTCAGAGAAAATCACTTTCCTTTGAAAGTGCCTTAAGCTACTTGCAAGCATGAGGAAGAAACTCACATGCGTTTCTCTGAAAGAGAAGCATTCTGTTCCAACACTTCAATTCACTGTGTGAAGTGAATGGAGTGTTGCCTCACTTTCCAAATGCTGTCCTTTCAGAGAAAATCACTTTCCTTTGAAAGTGCCTTAAGCTACTTACAAGCATTCAACAGAAACTCACATGCGTTTCTCTGAAAGAGAAGCAGTCTGTTTCAACACTTCAATTCAATGTGCGAAGTGAATGGAGTGTTGCTTCACTTTCTAAATGCTGTCCTTTCAGAGAAAATCACTTTCCTTTGAAAGTGCCTTAAGCTACTTACAAGCATTCAACTGAAACTCACATGCATTTCTCTGAAAGAGAAGCAGTCTGTTCCAACACTTCAATGCACTGTGCGAATTGAATGGAGTGTTGCTTCACTTTCTAAATTATGTCCTTTCAGAGAAAATCACTTTCCTTTGAAAGTGCCTTAAGCAACTTACAAGCATTCACAAGAAACACTAATGCGTTTCTATGAAAGAGAAGCACTCTGTTCCAACACTTCAATTCACTGTGCGAAGTGAATGGAGTGTTGCTTCAGTTTCTAAATGCTGTCCTTTCAGAGAAAATCACTTTCCTTTGAAAGTGCCTTAAGCTACTTACAAGAATTCAACAGAAACTCACATGCGTTTCTCTGAAAGAGAAGCAGTCTGTTCCAACACTTCAATTCACTGTGCGAAGTGAATGGAGTGTTGCTTCAGTTTCTAAATGCTGTCCTTTCAGAGAAAATCACTTTCCTTTGAAAGTGCCTTAAACTACATTCAAGCATTCACAAAAAACTCACATGCGTTTCTCTTAAAGAGAAGCAGTCTGTTCCAACACTTCAATTCACTGTGCGAAGTGAATGGAGTGTTGCTTCACTTTCTAAATGCTGTCCTTTCAGAGAAAAACACTTTCCTTTGAAAGTGCCTTAAGCTACTTGCAAGCATTAGGAAGTAACGCACATGCGTTTCTCTGAAAGAGAAGCAGTCTGTTCCAACACTTCAATTCACTGTGTGAAGTGAATGGAGTGTTGCCTCACTTTCTAAATGCTGTCCTTTCAGAGAAAATCACTTTCCTTTGAAAGTGCCTTAAGCTACTTACAAGCATTCAACAGAAACTCACATGCGTTTCTCTGAAAGAGAAGCAGTCTGTTCCAATACTTCAATTCACTCTGCGAAGTGAATGGAGTGTTGCTTCACTTTCTAAATTATGTCCTTTCAGAGAAAATCACTTTCCTTTGAAAGTGCCTTAAGGTACTTACAAGCATTCAACAGAAACTCACATGCATTTCTCTGAAAGAGAAGCAGTCTGTTCCAACACTTCAATTCACTGTGCGAAGTGAATGGAGTGTTGCTTCACTTTCTAAATGCTGTCCTTTCAGAGAAAATCACTTTCCTTTGAAAGTGCCTTAAGCTACTTACAAGCATTCACCAGAAACTCACATGCGTTTCTCTGAAAGAGAAGCAGTCTGTTCCAACACTTCAATTCACTGTGCGTAGTGAATGGAGTGTTGCTTCACTTTCTAAATGCTGTCCTTTCAGAGAAAATCACTTTCCCTTGAAAGTGCCTTAAGCTACTTGCAAGCATTCAACAGAAACTCACATGCGTTTCTCTGAAAGAGAAGCAGTCTGTTCCAACACTTCAATTCACTGTGCGAATTGAATGGAGTGTTGCTTCAGTTTCTAAATGCTGTCCTTTCAGAGAAAATCACATTCATTTGAAAGTGCCTTAAGCTACTTACAAGCATTCACCAGAAACTCACATGCGTTTCTCTGAAAGAGAAGCAGTCTGTTCCAACACTTCAATTCACTGTGCGAAGTGAATGGAGTGTTGCTTCACTTTCTAAATGCTGTCCTTTCAGAGAAAATCACTTTCCCTTGAAAGTGCCTTAAGCTACTTGCAAGCATTAGGAAGAAACTCACATGTGTTTCTCTGAAAGAGAAGCAGTCTGTTCCAACACTTCAATTCACTGCACGAAGGGAATGGAGTGTTGCTTCACTTTCTAAATGCTGTCCTTTCAGAGAAAATCACTTTCCTTTGAAAGTGCCTTAAGCTACTTACAAGCATTCACCAGAAACTCACATGCATTAATCTGAAAGAGAAGCAGTCGGTTCCAACACTTCAATTCACTGTGCAAAGTGAATATAGTGTTGCTTCACTTTCTAAATGCTGTCCTTTCAGAGAAAATCACTTTCCTTTGAAAGTGCCTTAAACTACTTTCAAGCATTCACAAAAAACTCACATGCGTTTCTCTTAAAGAGAAGCAGTCTGTTCCAACACTTCAATTCACTGTGCGAAGTGAATGGAGTGTTGTTTCAGTTTGTAAATGCTGTCCTTTCAGAGAAAATCACTTTCCTTTGAAAGTGCCTTAAGCAACTTGCAAGCAATCACAAGAAACTCACATGCATTTCTCTGAAAGAGAAGCAGTCTGTTCCAACACTTCAATGCACTGTGCGAAGTGAATGGAGTGTTGCTTCACATTCTAAATTATGTCCTTTCAGAGAAAATCACTTTACTTTGAAAGTGCCTTAAGCAACTTACAAGCATTCACAAGGAACACTAATGCGTTTCTATGAAAGAGAAGCACTCTGTTCCAACACTTCAATTCACTGTGCGAAGTGAATGGAGTGTTGCTTCACTTTCTAAATGCTGTCCTTTCAGAGAAAATCACTTTCCTTTGAAAGTGCCTTAAGCTACTTACAAGCATTCAACAGAAACTCACATGCATTTCTCTGAAAGAGAAGCAGTCTGTTCCAACACTTCAATTCACTGTGCGAAGTGAATGGAGTGTTGCTTCAGTTTCTAAATGCTGTCCTTTCAGAGAAAATCACTTTCCTTTGAAAGTGCCTTAAACTACTTTCAAGCATTCACAAAAAACTCACATGCGTTTCTCTTAAAGAGAAGCAGTCTGTTCCAACACTTCAATTCACGGTGCGAAGTGAATGGAGTGTTGCTTCACTCTCTAAATGCTGTCATTTCAGAGAAAATCACTTTCCTTTGAAAGTGCCTTAAGCTACTTACAAGCATTCACCAGAAACTCACATGCATTTCTCTGAAAGAGAAGCAGTCTGTTCCAATACTTCAATTCACTCTGCGAAGTGAATGGAGTGTTGCTTCACTTTCTAAATGCTGTTCTTTCAGAGAAAATCACTTTCCTTTGAAAGTGCCTTAAGGTACTTACAAGCATTCAACAGAAATTCACATGCATTTCTCTGAAAGAGAAGCAGTCTGTTCCAACATTTCAATTCACTGTGCGAAGTGAATGGAGTGTTGCTTCACTTTCTAAATGCTGCCCTTTCAGAGAAAATCACTTTCCTTTGAAAGTGCCTTAAGCTACTTAGAAGTATTCACCAGAAACTCACATGCGTTTCTCTGAAAGAGAAGCAGTCTGTTCCAACACTTCAATTCACTGTGCGAAGTGAATGGAGTGTTGCTTCACTTTCTAAATGCTGTCCTTTCAGAGAAAACCACTTTCCCTTGAAAGTGCCTTAAGCTACTTGCAAGCATTAGGAAAAAACTCACATGCGTTTCTCTGAAAGAGAAGCAGTCTGTTCCAACACTTCAATTCTCTGCACGAAGTGAATGGAGTGTTGCTTCACTTTCTAAATGCTGTCCTTTCAGAGAAAATCACTTTCCCTTGAAAGTGCCTTAAGCTACTTGCAAGCATTAGGAAGAAACTCACATGTGTTTCTCTGAAAGAGAAGCAGTCTGTTCCAACACTTCAATTCACTGTGCGAAGTGAATGGAGTGTTGCTTCACTTTCTAAATGCTGTCCTTTCAGAGAAAATCACTTTCCCTTGAAAGTGCCTTAAGCTACTTGCAAGTATTAGGAAGAAACTCACATGCCTTTCTCTGAAAGAGAAGCAGTCTGTTCCAACACTTCAATTCACTGCACGAAGGGAATGGAGTGTTGCTTCACTTTCTAAATGCTGTCCTTTCAGAGAAAATCACTTTCCTTTGAAAGTGCCTTAAGCTACTTACAAGCATTCACCAGGAACTCACGTGTGTCAATCTGAAAGAGAAGCAGTCGGTTCCAACACTTCAATTCACTGTGCGAAGTGAATGGAGTGTTGCTTCACTTTCTAAATGCTGTCCTTTCAGAGAAAATCACTTTCCTTTGAAAGTGCCTTAAGCTACTTGCAAGCATGAGTAAGAAACTCACATGTGTTTCTCTGAAAGAGAAGCATTCTGTTCCAACACTTCAATTCACTGTGTGATGTGAATGGAGTGCTGCCTCACTTTCTAAATGCTGTCCTTTCAGAGAAAATCACTTTCCTTTGAAAGTGCCTTAAGCAACTTGCAAGCATTCACAAGAAACTCACATGCGTTTCTCAGAAAGAGAAGCAGTCTGTTCCAACACTTCAATTCACTGTGCGAAGTGAATGGAGTGTTGCTTCACTTTCTAAATGCTGTCCTTTCAGAGAAAATCACTTTCCTTTGAAAGTGCCTTAAGCTACTTGCAAGCATTAGGAAGAAACTCACATGCGTTTCTCTGAAAGAGAAGCAGTCTGTTCCAACACTTCAATTCACTGTGCGAAGTGAATGGAGTGTTGCTTCACTTTCTAAATGCTGTCCTTTCAGAGAAAATCACTTTCCTTTGAAAGTGCCTTAAGCTACTTACAAGCATTCAACAGAAACTCACATGCATTTCTCTGAAAGAGAAGCAGTCTGTTACGACACTTCATTTCACTGTGCGAAGTGAATGGAGTGTTGCTTCACTTTTTAAATGCTGTCCTTTCAGAGAAAATCACTTTCCTTTGAAAGTGCCTTAAGCAACTCACAAGCATTCACCAGAAACTCACATGCGTTTCTCTGAAAGAGAAGCAGTCTGTTCCAACACTTCAATTCACTGTGCGAAGTGAATGGAGTGTTGCTTCACTTTCTAAATGCTGTCCTTTCAGAGAAAATCACTTTCCTTTGAAAGTGCCTTAAGCTACTTGCAAGCATTAGGAAGAAACTCACATGCGTTTCTCTGAAAGAGAAGCAGTCTGTTCCAACACTTCAATTCACTGTGTGAAGTGAATGGAGTGTTGCCTCACTTTCTAAATGCTGTCCTTTCAGAGAAAATCACTTTCCTTTGAAAGTGCCTTAAGCTACTTACAAGCATTCAACAGAAACTCACATGCGTTTCTCTGAAAGAGAAGCAGTCTGTTTCAACACTTCAATTCAATGTGCGAAGTGAATGGAGTGTTGCTTCACTTTCTAAATGCTGTCCTTTCAGAGAAAATCACTTTCCTTTGAAAGTGCCTTAAGCTACTTACAAGCATTCAACAGAAACTCACATGCATTTCTCTGAAAGAGAAGCAGTCTGTTCCAACACTTCAATTCACTGTGCGAAGTGAATGGAGTGTTGCTTCACTTTCTAAATTATGTCCTTTAAGAGTAAATCACTTTCCTTTGAAAGTGCCTTAAGCAACTTACAAGCATTCACAAGAAACACTAATGCGTTTCTATGAAAGAGAAGCACTCTGTTCCAACACTTCAATTCACTGCACGAAGGGAATGGAGTGTTGCTTCACTTTCTAAATGCTGTCCTTTCAGAGAAAATCACTTTCCTTTGAAAGTGCCTTAAGCTACTTACAAGCATTCAACAGAAACTCACATGCGTTTCTCTGAAAGAGAAGCAGTCTGTTCCAACACTTCACTTCACTATGCGAAGTGAATGGAGTGTTGCTTCACTTTTTAAACGCTGTCCTTTCAGAGAAAATCACTTTCCTTTGAAAGTGCCTTAAGCTACTTACAAGCATTCACCAGAAACTCACATGCGTTTCTCTGAAAAAGAAGCAGTCTGTTCCAACACTTCAATTCACTCTGCGAAGTAAATGGAGTGTTGCTTCACTTTCTAAATGCTGTCCTTTCAGAGAAAATCACTTTCCTTTGAAAGTGCCTTAAGGTACTTACAAGCATTCACCAGAAACTCACATGCGTTTCTCTGAAAGAGAAGCAGTCTGTTCCAACACTTCAATTCACTGTGCGAAGTGAATGGAGTGTTGCTTCACTTTCTAAATGCTGTCCTTTCAGAGAAAATCACTTTCCCTTGAAAGTGCCTTAAGCAACTTGCAAGCATTCACAAGAAACTCACATGCGTTTCTCAGAAAGAGAAGCAGTCTGTTCCAACACTTCAATTCACTGTGCGAAGTGAATGGAGTGTTGCTTCACTTTCTAAATGCTGTCCTTTCAGAGAAAATCACTTTCCTTTGAAAGTGCCTTAAGCTACTTACAAGCATTAGGAAGAAACTCACATGCGTTTCTCTGAAAGAGAAGCAGTCTGTTCCAACACTTCAATTCACTGTGCGAAGTGAATGGAGTGTTGCTTCACTTTCTAAATGCTGTCCTTTCAGAGAAAATCACTTTCCTTTGAAAGTGCCTTAAGCTACTTACAAGCATTCAACAGAAACTCACATGCATTTCTCTGAAAGAGAAGCAGTCTGTTACGACACTTCAATTCACTGTGCGAAGTGAATGGAGTGTTGCTTCACTTTCTAAATGCTGTCCTTTCAGAGAAAATCACTTTCCTTTGAAAGTGCCTTAAGCAACTCACAAGCATTCACCAGAAACTCACATGCGTTTCTCTGAAAGCGAAGCAGTCTGTTCCAACACTTCAATTCACTGTGCGAAGTGAATGGAGTGTTGCTTCACTTTCTAAATGCTGTCCTTTCAGAGAAAATCACTTTCCTTTGAAAGTGCCTTAAGCTACTTGCAAGCATTAGGAAGAAACTCACATGCGTTTCTCTGAAAGAGAAGCAGTCTGTTCCAACACTTCAATTCACTGTGCGAAGTGAATGGAGTGTTGCTTCACTTTCTAAATTATGTCCTTTCAGAGAAAATCACTTTCCTTTGAAAGTGCCTTAAGCTACTTGCAAGCATTAGGAAGAAACTCACATGCGTTTCTCTGAAAGAGAAGCAGTCTGTTCCAACACTTCAATTCACTGTGCGAAGTGAATGGAGTGTTGCTTCACTTTCTAAATGCTGTCCTTTCAGAGAAAATCACTTTCCTTTGAAAGCGCCTTAAGCTACTTGCAAGCATGAGGAAGAAACTCACATGCGTTTCTCTGAAAGAGAAGCATTCTGTTCCAACACTTCAATTCACTGTGTGAAGTGAATGGAGTGTTGCCTCACTTTCTAAATGCTGTCCTTTCAGAGAAAATCACTTTCCTTTGAAAGTGCCTTAAGCTACTTACAAGCATTCAACAGAAACTCACATGCGTTTCTCTGAAAGAGAAGCAGTCTGTTTCAACACTTCAATTCAATGTGCGAAGTGAATGGAGTGTTGCTTCACTTTCTAAATGCTGTCCTTTCAGAGAAAATCACTTTCCTTTGAAAGTGCCTTAAGCTACTTACAAGCATTCAACAGAAACTCACATGCATTTCTCTGAAAGAGAAGCAGTCTGTTCCAACACTTCAATTCACTGTGCGAAGTGAATGGAGTGTTGCTTCACTTTCTAAATTATGTCCTTTAAGAGTAAATCACTTTCCTTTGAAAGTGCCTTAAGCAACTTACAAGCATTCACAAGAAACACTAATGCGTTTCTATGAAAGAGAAGCACTCTGTTCCAACACTTCAATTCACTGCACGAAGGGAATGGAGTGTTGCTTCACTTTCTAAATGCTGTCCTTTCAGAGAAAATCACTTTCCTTTGAAAGTGCCTTAAGCTACTTACAAGCATTCAACAGAAACTCACATGCGTTTCTCTGAAAGAGAAGCAGTCTGTTCCAACACTTCACTTCACTATGCGAAGTGAATGGAGTGTTGCTTCACTTTCTAAACGCTGTCCTTTCAGAGAAAATCACTTTCCTTTGAAAGTGCCTTAAGCTACTTACAAGCATTCACCAGAAACTCACATGCGTTTCTCTGAAAAAGAAGCAGTCTGTTCCAACACTTCAATTCACTCTGCGAAGTAAATGGAGTGTTGCTTCACTTTCTAAATGCTGTCCTTTCAGAGAAAATCACTTTCCTTTGAAAGTGCCTTAAGGTACTTACAAGCATTCACCAGAAACTCACATGCGTTTCTCTGAAAGAGAAGCAGTCTGTTCCAACACTTCAATTCACTGTGCGAAGTGAATGGAGTGTTGCTTCACTTTCTAAATGCTGTCCTTTCAGAGAAAATCACTTTCCCTTGAAAGTGCCTTAAGCAACTTGCAAGCATTCACAAGAAACTCACATGCGTTTCTCAGAAAGAGAAGCAGTCTGTTCCAACACTTCAATTCACTGTGCGAAGTGAATGGAGTGTTGCTTCACTTTCTAAATGCTGTCCTTTCAGAGAAAATCACTTTCCTTTGAAAGTGCCTTAAGCTACTTGCAAGCATTAGGAAGAAACTCACATGCGTTTCTCTGAAAGAGAAGCAGTCTGTTCCAACACTTCAATTCACTGTGCGAAGTGAATGGAGTGTTGCTTCACTTTCTAAATGCTGTCCTTTCAGAGAAAATCACTTTCCTTTGAAAGTGCCTTAAGCTACTTACAAGCATTCAACAGAAACTCACATGCATTTCTCTGAAAGAGAAGCAGTCTGTTACGACACTTCAATTCACTGTGCGAAGTGAATGGAGTGTTGCTTCACTTTCTAAATGCTGTCCTTTCAGAGAAAATCACTTTCCTTTGAAAGTGCCTTAAGCAACTCACAAGCATTCACCAGAAACTCACATGCGTTTCTCTGAAAGCGAAGCAGTCTGTTCCAACACTTCAATTCACTGTGCGAAGTGAATGGAGTGTTGCTTCACTTTCTAAATGCTGTCCTTTCAGAGAAAATCACTTTCCTTTGAAAGTGCCTTAAGCTACTTGCAAGCATTAGGAAGAAACTCACATGCGTTTCTCTGAAAGAGAAGCAGTCTGTTCCAACACTTCAATTCACTGTGCGAAGTGAATGGAGTGTTGCTTCACTTTCTAAATTATGTCCTTTCAGAGAAAATCACTTTCCTTTGAAAGTGCCTTAAGCTACTTGCAAACATGAGGAAGAAACTCACATGCGTTTCTCTGAAAGAGAAGCATTCTGTTCCAACACTTCAATTCACTGTGTGAAGTGAATGGAGTGTTGCCTCACTTTCTAAATGCTGTCCTTTCAGAGAAAATCACTTTCCTTTGAAAGTGCCTTAAGCTACTTACAAGCATTCAACAGAAACTCACATGCGTTTCTCTGAAAGAGAAGCAGTCTGTTTCAACACTTCAATTCAATGTGCGAAGTGAATGGAGTGTTGCTTCACTTTCTAAATGCTGTCCTTTCAGAGAAAATCACTTTCCTTTGAAAGTGCCTTAAGCTACTTACAAGCATTCAACTGAAACTCACATGCATTTCTCTGAAAGAGAAGCAGTCTGTTCCAACACTTCAATGCACTGTGCGAAGTGAATGGAGTGTTGCTTCACTTTCTAAATTATGTCCTTTCAGAGAAAATCACTTTCCTTTGAAAGTGCCTTAAGCAACTTACAAGCATTCACAAGAAACACTAATGCGTTTCTATGAAAGAGAAGCAGTCTGTTCCAACACTTCAATTCACTGTGCGAAGTGAATGGAGTGTTGCTTCAGTTTCTAAATGCTGTCCTTTCAGAGAAAATCACTTTCCTTTGAAAGTGCCTTAAACTACTTTCAAGCATTCACAAAAAACTCACATGCGTTTCTCTTAAAGAGAAGCAGTCTGTTCCAACACTTCAATTCACTGTGCGAAGTGAATGGAGTGTTGCTTCACTTTCTAAATGCTGTCCTTTCAGAGAAAAACACTTTCCTTTGAAAGTGCCTTAAGCTACTTGCAAGCATTAGGAAGTAACGCACATGCGTTTCTCTGAAAGAGAAGCTGTCTGTTCCAACACTTCAATTCACTGTGTGAAGTGAATGGAGTGTTGCCTCACTTTCTAAATGCTGTCCTTTCAGAGAAAATCACTTTCCTTTGAAAGTGCCTTAAGCTACTTACAAGCATTCAACAGAAACTCACATGCGTTTCTCTGAAAGAGAAGCAGTCTGTTCCAATACTTCAATTCACTCTGCGAAGTGAATGGAGTGTTGCTTCACTTTCTAAATGCTGTCCTTTCAGAGAAAATCACTTTCCTTTGAAAGTGCCTTAAGGTACTTACAAGCATTCAACAGAAACTCACATGCATTTCTCTGAAAGAGAAGCAGTCTGTTCCAACACTTCAATTCACTGTGCGAAGTGAATGGAGTGTTGCTTCACTTTCTAAATGCTGTCCTTTCAGAGAAAATCACTTTCCTTTGAAAGTGCCTTAAGCTACTTACAAGCATTCACCAGAAACTCACATGCGTTTCTCTGAAAGAGAAGCAGTCTGTTCCAACACTTCAATTCACTGTGCGAAGTGAATGGAGTGTTGCTTCACTTTCTAAATGCTGTCCTTTCAGAGAAAATCACTTTCCCTTGAAAGTGCCTTCAGCTACTTGCAAGCATTCAACAGAAACTCACATGCGTTTCTCTGAAAGAGAAGCAGTCTGTTCCAACACTTCAATTCACTGTGCGAATTGAATGGAGTGTTGCTTCAGTTTCTAAATGCTGTCCTTTCAGAGAAAATCACATTCATTTGAAAGTGCCTTAAGCTACTTACAAGCATTCACCAGAAACTCACATGCGTTTCTCTGAAAGAGAAGCAGTCTGTTCCAACTCTTCAATTCACTGTGCGAAGTGAATGGAGTGTTGCTTCACTTTCTAAATGCTGTCCTTTCAGAGAAAATCACTTTCCCTTGAAAGTGCCTTAAGCTACTTGCAAGCATTAGGAAGAAACTCACATGCGTTTCTCTGAAAGAGAAGCAGTCTGTTCCAACACTTCACTTCACTGCACAAAGGGAATGGAGTGTTGCTTCACTTTCTAAATGCTGTCCTTTCAGAGAAAATCACTTTCCTTTGAAAGTGCCTTAAGCTACTTACAAGCATTCACCAGAAACTCACATGCGTTAATCTGAAAGAGAAGCATTCGGTTCCAACACTTCAATTCACTGTGCAAAGTGAATATAGTGTTGCTTCACTTTCTAAATGCTGTCCTTTCAGAGAAAATCACTTTCCTTTGAAAGTGCCTTAAACTACTTTCAAGCATTCACAAAAAGCTCACATGCGTTTCTCTTAAAGAGAAGCAGTCTGTTCCAACACTTCAATTCACTGTGCGAAGTGAATGGAGTGTTGTTTCAGTTTGTAAATGCTGTCCTTTCAGAGAAAATCACTTTCCTTTGAAAGTGCCTTAAGCAACTTGCAAGCAATCACAAGAAACTCACATGCATTTCTCTGAAAGAGAAGCAGTCTGTTCCAACACTTCAATGCACTGTGCGAAGTGAATGGAGTGTTGCTTCACATTCTAAATTATGTCCTTTCAGAGAAAATCACTTTACTTTGAAAGTGCCTTAAGCAACTTACAAGCATTCACAAGAAACACTCATGCGTTTCTATGAAAGAGAAGCACTCTGTTCCAACACTTCAATTCACTGTGCGAAGTGAATGGAGTGTTGCTTCACTTTCTAAATGCTGTCCTTTCAGAGAAAATCACTTTCCTTTGAAAGTGCCTTAAGCTACTTACAAGCATTCAACAGAAACTCACATGCATTTCTCTGAAAGAGAAGCAGTCTGTTCCAACACTTCAATTCACTGTGCGAAGTGAATGGAGTGTTGCTTCACTTTCTAAATGCTGTCCTTTCAGAGAAAATCACTTTCCTTTGAAAGTGCCTTAAACTACTTTCAAGCATTCACAAAAAACTCACATGCGTTTCTCTTAAAGAGAAGCAGTCTGTTCCAACACTTCAATTCACGGTGCGAAGTGAATGGAGTGTTGCTTCACTCTCTAAATGCTGTCATTTCAGAGAAAATCACTTTCCTTTGAAAGTGCCTTAAGCTACTTACAAGCATTCACCAGAAACTCACATGCATTTCTCTGAAAGAGAAGCAGTCTGTTCCAATACTTCAATTCACTCTGCGAAGTGAATGGAGTGTTGCTTCACTTTCTAAATGCTGTTCTTTCAGAGAAAATCACTTTCCTTTGAAAGTGCCTTAAGGTACTTACAAGCATTCAACAGAAATTCACATGCATTTCTCTGAAAGAGAAGCAGTCTGTTCCAACATTTCAATTCACTGTGCGAAGTGAATGGAGTGTTGCTTCACTTTCTAAATGCTGTCCTTTCAGAGAAAATCACTTTCCTTTGAAAGTGCCTTAAGCTACTTACAAGCATTCACCAGAAACTCACATGCGTTTCTCTGAAAGAGAAGCAGTCTGTTTCAACACTTCAATTCACTGTGCGAAGTGAATGGAGTGTTGCTTCACTTTCTAAATGCTGTCCTTTCAGAGAAAATCACTTTCCCTTGAAAGTGCCTTAAGCTACTTGCAAGCATTAGGAAAAAACTCACATGCGTTTCTCTGAAAGAGAAGCAGTCTGTTCCAACACTTCAATTCACTGTGCGAAGTGAATGGAGTGTTGCTTCACTTTCTAAATGCTGTCCTTTCAGAGAAAATCACTTTCCCTTGAAAGTGCATTAAGCTACTTGCAAGCATTAGGAAGAAACTCACATGCGTTTCTCTGAAAGAGAAGCAGTCTGTTCCAACACTTCAATTCACTGTGCGAAGTGAATGGAGTGTTGCTTCACTTTCTAAATGCTGTCCTTTCAGAGAAAATCACTTTCCCTTGAAAGTGCCTTAAGCTACTTGCAAGTATTAGGAAGAAACTCACATGCGTTTCTCTCAAAGAGAAGCAGTCTGTTCCAACACTTCAATTCACTGCACGAAGGGAATGGAGTGTTGCTTCACTTTCTAAATGCTGTCCTTTCAGAGAAAATCACTTTCCTTTGAAAGTGCCTTAAGCTACTTACAAGCATTCCCCAGGAACTCACGTGCGTCAATCTGAAAGAGAAGCAGTCGGTTCCAACACTACAGTTCACTGTGCAAAGTGAATGGAGTGTTGCTTCACTTTCTAAATGCTGTCCTTTCAGAGAAAATCACTTTCCTTTGAAAGTGCCTTAAGCTACTTGCAAGCATGAGTAAGAAACCCACATGTGTTTTTCTGAAAGAGAAGCATTCTGTTCCAACACTTCAATTCACTGTGTGATGTGAATGGAGTGCTGCCTCACTTTCTAAATGCTGTCCTTTCAGAGAAAATCACTTTCCTTTGAAAGTGCCTTAAGCAACTTGCAAGCATTCACAAGAAACTCACATGCGTTTCTCAGAAAGAGAAGCAGTCTGTTCCAACACTTCAATTCACTGTGCGAAGTGAATGGAGTGTTGCTTCGCTTTCTAAATGCTGTCCTTTCAGAGAAAATCACTTTCCTTTGAAAGTGCCTTAAGCTACTTGCAAGCATTAGGAAGAAACTCACATGCGTTTCTCTGAAAGAGAAGCAGTCTGTTCCAACACTTCAATTCACTGTGCGAAGTGAATGGAGTGTTGCTTCACTTTCTAAATGATGTCCTTTCAGAGAAAATCACTTTCCTTTGAAAGTGCCTTAAGCTACTTACAAGCATTCAACAGAAACTCACATGCATTTCTCTGAAAGAGAAGCAGTCTGTTACGACACTTCAATTCACTGTGCGAAGTGAATGGAGTGTTGCTTCACTTTCTAAATGCTGTCCTTTCAGAGAAAATCACTTTCCTTTGAAAGTGCCTTAAGCAACTCACAAGCATTCACCAGAAACTCACATGCGTTTCTCTGAAAGAGAAGCAGTCTGTTCCAACACTTCAATTCACTGTGCGAAGTGAATGGAGTGTTGCTTCACTTTCTAAATGCTGTCCTTTCAGAGAAAATCACTTTCCTTTGAAAGTGCCTTAAGCTACTTGCAAGCATTAGGAAGAAACTCACATGCGTTTCTCTGAAAGAGAAGCAGTCTGTTCCAACACTTCAATTCACTGTGCGAAGTGAATGGAGTGTTGCTTCACTTTCTAAATGCTGTCCTTTCAGAGAAAATCACTTTCCTTTGAAAGTGCCTTAAGCTACTTGCAAGCATGAGGAAGAAACTCACATACGTTTCTCTGAAAGAGAAGCATTCTGTTCCAACACTTCAATTCACTGTGTGAAGTGAATGGAGTGTTGCCTCACTTTCTAAATGCTGTCCTTTCAGAGAAAATCACTTTCCTTTGAAAGTGCCTTAAGCTACTTACAAGCATTCAACAGAAACTCACATGCGTTTCTCTGAAAGAGAAGCAGTCTGTTTCAACACTTCAATTCAATGTGCGAAGTGAATGGAGTGTTGCTTCACTTTCTAAATGCTGTCCTTTCAGAGAAAATCACTTTCCTTTGAAAGTGCCTTAAGCTACTTACAAGCATTCAACAGAAACTCACATGCATTTCTCTGAAAGAGAAGCAGTCTGTTCCAACACTTCAATTCACTGTGCGAAGTGAATGGAGTGTTGCTTCACTTTCTAAATTATGTCCTTTCAGAGTAAATCACTTTCCTTTGAAAGTGCCTTAAGCAACTTACAAGCATTCACAAGAAACACTAATGCATTTCTATGAAAGAGAAGCACTCTGTTCCAACATTTCAATTCACTGCACGAAGGGAATGGAGTGTTGCTTCACTTTCTAAATGCTGTCCTTTCAGAGAAAATCACTTTCCTTTGAAAGTGCCTTAAGCTACTTACAAGCATTCAACAGAAACTCACATGCGTTTCTCTGAAAGAGAAGCAGTCTGTTCCAACACTTCACTTCACTATGCGAAGTGAATGGAGTGTTGCTTCACTTTCTAAACGCTGTCCTTTCAGAGAAAATCACTTTCCTTTGAAAGTGCCTTAAGCTACTTACAAGCATTCACCAGAAACTCACATGCGTTTCTCTGAAAAAGAAGCAGTCTGTTCCAACACTTCAATTCACTCTGCGAAGTAAATGGAGTGTTGCTTCACTTTCTAAATGCTGTCCTTTCAGAGAAAATCACTTTCCTTTGAAAGTGCCTTAAGGTACTTACAAGCATTCACCAGAAACTCACATGCGTTTCTCTGAAAGAGAAGCAGTCTGTTCCAACACTTCAATTCACTGTGCGAAGTGAATGGAGTGTTGCTTCACTTTCTAAATGCTGTCCTTTCAGAGAAAATCACTTTCCCTTGAAAGTGCCTTAAGCTACTTGCAAGCATTAGGAAGAAAGTCACATGCGTTTCTCTGAAAGAGAAGCAGTCTGTTCCAACACTTCAATTCACTGTGCGAAGTGAATGGAGTGTTGCTTCACTTTCTAAATGCTGTCCTTTCAGAGAAAATCACTTTCCTTTGAAAGTGCTTTAAACTACTTTCAAGCATTCATAAAAAACTCACATGCGTTTCTCTGAAAGAGAAGCAGTCTGTTCCAGCACTTCAATTCACTGTGTGAAGTGAATGGAGTGTTGCCTCACTTTCTAAATGCTGTCCTTTCAGAGAAAATCACTTTCCTTTGAAAGTGCCTTAAGCTACTTACAAGCATTCAACAGAAACTCTAATGCGTTTCTCTGAAAGAGAAGCAGTCTGTTCCAACACTTCAATTCACTGTGCGAAGTGAATGGAGTGTTGCTTCACTTTCTAAATGCTGTCCTTTCAGAGAAAATCACTTTCCTTTGAAAGTGCCTTAGGCTACTTACAAGCATTCAACAGAAACTCACATGTGTTTCTCTGAAAGAGAAGCAGTCTGTTCCAACACTTCAATTTACTGTGCGAAGTGAATGGAGTGTTGCTTCACTTTCTAAATTATGTCCTTTCAGAGAAAATCACTTTCCTTTGAAAGTGCCTTAAGCAACTTGCAAGCATTCACAAGAAACACTAAGGCGTTTCTATGAAAGAGAAGCACTCTGTTCCAACACTTCAATTCACTGTACGAAGTGAATGGAGTGTTGCTTCACTTTCTAAATGCTGTCTTTCAGAGAAAATCACTTTCCTTTGAAAGTGCCTTAAGCTACTTACAAGCATTCATCAGAAACTCACATGCGTTTCTCTGAAAGAGAAGGAGTAGGTTCCAACACTTCAATTCACTGTGCGAAGTGAATGGAGTGTTGCCTCACTTTCTAAATGCTGTCGTTTCAGAGAAAATCACTCTCCTTTGAAAGTGCCTGAAACTACTTTCAAGCATTCATAAAAAGCTCACATGCGTTTCTCTGAAAGAGAAGCAGTCTGTTCCAACACTTCAATTCACTGTGCGAAGTGAATGGAGTGTTGCTTCACTTTCTAAATGCTGTCCTTTCAGAGAAAATCACTTTCCTTTGAAAGTGCTTTAAACTACTTTCAAGCATTCATAAAAAACTCACATGCGTTTCTCTGAAAGAGAAGCAGTCTGTTCCAGCACTTCAATTCACTGTGTGAAGTGAATGGAGTGTTGCTTCACTTTCTAAATGCTGTCCTTTCAGAGAAAATCACTTTCCTTTGAAAGTGCCTTAAGCTACTTACAAGCATTCAACAGAAACTCTAATGCGTTTCTCTGAAAGAGAAGCAGTCTGTTCCAACACTTCAATTCACTGTGCGAAGTGAATGGAGTGTTGCTTCACTTTCTAAATGCTGTCCTTTCAGAGAAAATCACTTTCCTTTGAAAGTGCCTTAGGCTACTTACAAGCATTCAACAGAAACTCACATGTGTTTCTCTGAAAGAGAAGCAGTCTGTTCCAACACTTCAATTTACTGTGCGAAGTGAATGGAGTGTTGCTTCACTTTCTAAATTATGTCCTTTCAGCGAAAATCACTTTCCTTTGAAAGTGCCTTAAGCAACTTGCAAGCATTCACAAGAAACACTAAGGCGTTTCTATGAAAGAGAAGCACTCTGTTCCAACACTTCAATTCACTGTACGAAGTGAATGGAGTGTTGCTTCACTTTCTAAATGCTGTCTTTCAGAGAAAATCACTTTCCTTTGAAAGTGCCTTAAGCTACTTACAAGCATTCATCAGAAACTCACATGCGTTTCTCTGAAAGAGAAGGAGTAGGTTCCAACACTTCAATTCACTGTGCGAAGTGAATGGAGTGTTGCCTCACTTTCTAAATGCTGTCGTTTCAGAGAAAATCACTCTCCTTTGAAAGTGCCTGAAACTACTTTCAAGCATTCATAAAAAGCTCACATGCGTTTCTCTGAAAGAGAAGCAGTCTGTTCCAACACTTCAATTCACTGTGCGAAGTGAATGGAGTGTTGCTTCACTTTCTAAATGCTGTCCTTTCAGAGAAAATCACTTTCCTTTGACAGTGCCTTAAGCTACTTGCAAGCATTAGGGAGAAACTCACATGCGTTTCTCTGAAACAGAAGCAGTCAGTTCCAACACTTCAATTCACTGTGTGAAGTGAATGGAGTGTTGCTTCACTTTCTAAATGCTGTCCTTTCAGAGAAAATCATTTTCCTTTGAAAGTGCCTTAAGCTACTTACAAGCATTCACCAGAAACTCACATGCGTTTCTCTGAAAGAGAAGCAGTCTGTTCCAACACTTCAATTCACTGTGCGAAGTGAATGGAGTGTTGCTTCACTTTCTAAATGCTGTCCTTTCAGAGAAAATCACTTTCCTTTGAAAGTACCTTAAGCTACTTGCAAGCATTAGGAAGAAACTCACATGCGTTTCTCTGAAAAAGAAGCAGTCTGTTCCAACACTTCAATTCACTGTGCGAAGTGAATGGAGTGTTGCTTCACTTTCTAAATGCTGTCCTTTCAGAGAAAATCACTTTCCTTTGAAAGTGCCTTAAGCTACTTGCAAGCATTAGGAAGAAACTCACATGCGTTTCTCTGAAAGAGAAGCAGTCTTTTCCAACACTTCAATTCACTGTGTGAAGTGAATGGAGTGTTGCCTCACTTTCTAAATGCTGTCCTTTCAGAGAAAATCACTTTCCTTTGAAAGTGCCTTAAGCTACTTGCAAGCATTAGGAAGAAACTCACATTCGTTTCTCTGAAAGAGAAGCAGTCTGTTCCAACACTTCAATTCACTGTGCGAAGTGAATGGAGTGTTGCTTCAGTTTCTAAATGCTGTCCTTTCAGAGAAAATCACTTTCCTTTGAAAGTGCCTTAAGCTACTTACAAGCATTCAACAGAAACTCACATGCGTTTCTCTGAAAGAGAAGCAGTCTGTTCCAACACTTCAATTCACTGTGCGAAGTGAATGGAGTGTTGCTTCACTTTCTAAATGCTGTCCTTTCAGAGAAAATCACTTTCCTTTGAAAGTGCCTTAAACTACTTTCAAGCATTCACAAAAAACTCACATGCGTTTCTCTGAAAGAGAAGCAGTCTGTTCCAACACTTCAATTCACGGTGCGAAGTGAATGGAGTGTTGCTTCACTCTCTAAATGCTGTCCTTTCAGAGAAAATCACTTTCCTTTGAAAGTGCCTTAAGCTACTTACAAGCATTCACCAGAAACTCACATGCATTTCTCTGAAAGAGAAGCAGTCTGTTCCAATACTTCAATTCACTCTACGAAGTGAATGGAGTGTTGCTTCACTTTCTAAATGCTGTTCTTTCAGAGAAAATCACTTTCCTTTGAAAGTGCCTTAAGGTACTTACAAGCATTCAACAGAAATTCACATGCATTTCTCTGAAAGAGAAGCAGTCTGTTCCAACACTTCAATTCACTGTGCGAAGTGAATGGAGTGTTGCTTCACTTTCTAAATGCTGTCCTTTCAGAGAAAATCACTTTCCTTTGAAAGTGCCTTAAGCTACTTACAAGCATTCACCAGAAACTCACATGCGTTTCTCTGAAAGAGAAGCAGTCTGTTCCAACACTTCAATTCACTGTGCGAAGTGAATGGAGTGTTGCTTCACTTTCTAAATGCTGTCCTTTCAGAGAAAATCACTTTCCCTTGAAAGTGCCTTAAGCTACTTGCAAGCATTAGGAAAAAACTAACATGCGTTTTTCTGAAAGAGAAGCAGTCTGTTCCAACACTTCAATTCACTGTGCGAAGTGAATGGAGTGTTGCTTCACTTTCTAAATGCTGTCCTTTCAGAGAAAATCACTTTCCCTTGAAAGTGCCTTAAGCTACATGCAAGCATTAGGAAGAATCTCACATGCGTTTCTCTGAAAGAGAAGCAGTCTGTTCCAACACTTCAATTCACTGTGCAAAGTGAATATAGTGTTGCTTCACTTTCTAAATGCTGTCCTTTCAGAGAAAATCACTTTCCTTTGAAAGTGCCTTAAGCTACTTACAAGCATTCACCAGAAACTCACATGCGTTTCTCTGAAAGAGAAGCAGTCTGTTCCAACACTTCAATTCACTGTTCGAAGTGAATGGAGTGTTGCTTCACTTTCTAAATGCTGTCCTTTCAGAGAAAATCACTTTCCTTTGAAAGTGCCTTAAGCTACTTAAAAGCATTCAACAGAAACTCACATGCGTTTCTCTGAAAGAGAAGCAGTCTGTTCCAACACTTCAATTCACTGTGTGAAGTGAATGGAGTGTTGCTTCACTTTCTAAATGCTGTCCTTTCAGAGAAAATCACTTTCCTTTGAAAGTGCCTTAAGCTACTTGCAAGCATTCAACAGAAACTCACATGCGTTTCTCTGAAAGAGAAGCAGTCTGTTCCAACACTTCAATTCACTGTGCGAAGTGAATGGAGTGTTGCTTCACTTTCTAAATGCTGTCCTTTCAGAGAAAATCACTTTCCTTTGAAAGTGCCTTAAGCAACTTGCAAGCATTCACAAGAAACACTAAGGCGTTTCTATGAAAGAGAAGCACTCTGTTCCAACACTTCAATTCACTGTACGAAGTGAATGGAGTGATGCTTCACTTTCTAAATGCTGTCCTTTCAGAGAAAATCACTTTCCTTTGAAAGTGCCTTAAGCTATTTACAAGCATTCACCAGAAACTCACATGCGTTTCTCTGAAAGAGAAGCAGTCGGTTCCAACACTTCAATTCACTGTGCGAAGTGAATGGAGTGTTGCCTCACTTTCTAAATACTGTCGTTTCAGAGAAAATCACTCTCCTTTGAAAGTGCCTGAAACTACTTTCAAGCATTCATAAAAAGCTCACATGCGTTTCTCTGAAAGAGAAGCAGTCTGTTCCAACATTTCAATTCACTGTGTGAAGTGAATGGAGTGTTGCTTCACTTTCTAAATGCTGTCCTTTCAGAGAAAATCACTTTCCTTTGATAGTGCCTTAAGCTACTTGCAAGCATTAGGGAGAAACTCACATGCGTTTCTCTGAAACAGAAGCAGTCTGTTCCAACACTTCAATTCACTGTGTGAAGTGAATAGAGTATTGCCTCACTTTCTACATGCTGTCCTTTCAGAGAAAATCACTTTCCTTTGAAAGTGCCTTAAGCTACTTACAAGCATTTAACAGAAACTCACATGCGTATCTCTGAAAGAGAAGCAGTCTGTTCCAACACTTCAATTCACTGTGCGAAGTGAACGGAGTGTTGCTTCACTTTCTAAATGCTGTCCTTTCAGAGAAAATCACTTTCCTTTGAAAGTGCCTTAAGCTACTTGCAAGCATTAGGAAGAAACTCACATGCGTTTCTCTGAAAGAGAAGCAGTCTGTTCCAACACTTCAATTCACTGTGCGACGTGAATGGAGTGTTGCTTCACTTTCTAAATGCTGTCCTTTCAGAGAAAATCACTTTTCTTTGAAAGTGCCTTAAGATACTTACAAGCATTCAACAGAAACTCACATGCGTTTCTCTGAAAGAGAAGCAGTCTGTTCCAACACTTCAATTCAATGTGTGAAGTGAATGGAGTGTTGCTTCACTTTCTAAATACTGTCCTTTCAGAGAAAATCACTTTCCTTTGAAAGTGCCTTAAGCTACTTGCAAGCATTCACAAGAAACACTAATGCGTTTGTATGAAAGAGAAGCAGTCTGTTCCAACACTTCAATTCACTGTGCGAAGTGAATGGAGTGTTGCCTCACTTTCTAAATGCTGTCCTTTCAGAGAAAATCACTTTCCTTTGAAAGTGCCTTAAACTACCTTCAAGCATTCATAAAAAACTCACATGCGTTTCTGTGAAAGAGAAGCAGTCTGTTCCAACACTTCAATTCACTGTGCGAAGTGAATGGAGTGTTGCTTCACTTTCTAAATGCTGTCCTTTCAGAGAAAATCACTTTCCTTTGATAGTGCCTTAAGCTACTTGCAAGCATTAGGAAAAAACTCACATGCGTTTCTCTGAAAGAGAAGCAGTCTGTTCCAACACTTCAATTCACTGTGTGAAGTGAATGGAGTGTTGCCTCACTTTCTAAATGCTGTCCTTTCATAGAAAACCACTTTCCTTTGAAAGTGCCTTAAGCTACTTGCAAGCATTAGGAAGAAACTCACATGCGTTTCTCTGAAAGAGAAGCAGTCTGTTCCAACACTTCAATTCACTGTGCGAAGTGAATGGAGTGTTGCCTCACTTTCCAAATGCTGTCCTTTCAGAGAAAATCACTTTCCTTTGAAAGTGCCTTAAGCTACTTACAAGCATTCAACAGAAACTCACATGCGTTTCTCTGAAAGAGAAGCAGTCGGTTCCAACACTTCAATTCACTGTGCGAAGTGAATGGAGTGTTGCCTCACTTTCTAAATGCTGTCCTTTCAGAGAAAATCACTTTCCTTTGATAGTGCCTTAAGCTACTTGCAAGCATTAGGAAGAAACTCACATGCGTTTCTCTGAAACAGAAGCAGTCTGTTCCAACACTTCAATTCACTGTGTGAAGTGAATAGAGTGTTGCCTCACTTTCTAAATGCTGTAATTTCAGAGAAAATCACTTTCCTTTGAAAGTGCCTTAAGCTACTTACAAGCATTTAACAGAAACTCACATGCGTTTCTCTGAAAGAGAAGCAGTCTGTTCCAACACTTCAATTCACTGTGCGAAGTGAATGGAGTGTTGCTTCACTTTCTAAATGCTGTTCTTTCAGAGAAAATCACTTTCCTTTGAAAGTGCCTTAAGCTACTTGCAAGCATTAGGAAGAAACTCACATGCGTTTCTCTGAAAGAGAAGCAGTCTGTTCCAACACTTCAATTCACTGTGCGAAGTGAATGGAGTGTTGCCTCACTTTCTAAATGCTGTCCTTTCAGGGAAAATCACTTTCCTTTGAAAGTGCCTTAAACTACCTTCAAGCATTCATAAATAACTCACATGCGTTTCTGTGAAAGAGAAGCAGTCTGTTCCAACACTTCAATTCACTGTGCGAAGTGAATGGAGTGTTGCTTCACTTTCTAAATGCTGTCCTTTCAGAGAAAATCACTTTCCTTTGATAGTGCCTTAAGCTACTTGCAAGCATTAGGAAAAAACTCACATGCGTTTCTCTGAAAGAGAAGCAGTCTGTTCCAACACTTCAATTCACTGTGTGAAGTGAATAGAGTGTTGCCTCACTTTCTAAATGCTGTAATTTCAGAGAAAATCACTTTCCTTTGAAAGTGCCTTAAGCTACTTACAAGCATTTAACAGAAACTCATATGCGTTTCTCTGAAAGAGAAGCAGTCTGTTCCAACACTTCAATTCACTGTGCGAAGTGAATGGAGTGTTGCTTCACTTTCTAAATGCTGTTCTTTCAGAGAAAATCACTTTCCTTAGAAAGTGCCTTAAGCTACTTGCAAGCATTAGGAAGAAACTCACATGCGTTTCTCTGAAAGAGAAGCAGTCCGTTCCAACACTTCAATTCACTGTGCCAAGTGAATGGAGTGTTGCTTCACTTTCTAAATTATGTCCTTTCAGAGAAAATCACTTTCCTTTGATAGTGCCTTAAGCTACTTACAAGCATTCAATAGAAACTCACATGCATTTCTCTGAAAGAGAAGCAGTCTGTTCCAACACTTCAATTCACTGTGCGAAGTGAATGG
Source organism: Myodes glareolus (assembly GCF_982192425.1). Taxonomy (NCBI): domain Eukaryota; kingdom Metazoa; phylum Chordata; class Mammalia; order Rodentia; family Cricetidae; genus Myodes; species Myodes glareolus. The sequence goes on from NC_142042.1 coordinate 72,474,478, forward strand.
AGTGTTGCTTCACTTTCCAAATGCTGTCCTTTCAGAGAAAATCACTTTCCTTTGATAGTGCCTTAAGCTACTTGCAAGCATTAGGAAAAAACTCACATGCGTTTCTCTGAAACAGAAGCAGTCTGTTCCAACACTTCAATTCACTGTGTGAAGTGAATAGAGTGTTTCCTCACTTTCTAAATGCTGTAATTTCAGAGAAAATCACTTTCCTTTGAAAGTGCCTTAAGCTACTTACAAGCATTTAACAGAAACTCACATGCGTTTCTCTGAAAGAGAAGCAGTCTGTTCCAACACTTCAATTCACTGTGCGAAGTGAATGGAGTGTTGCCTCACTTTCTAAATGCTGTCGTTTCAGAGAAAATCACTTTCCTTTGAAAGTGCCTTAAACTACTTTCAAGCATTCATAAAAAACTCACATGCGTTTCTCTGAAAGAGAAGCAGTCTGTTTCAACACTTCAATTCACTGTGCGAAGTGAATGGAGTGTTGCTTCACTTTCTAAATGCTGTCCTTTCAGAGAAAATCACTTTCTTTTGATAGTGCCTTAAGCTACTTGCAAGCATTAGGAAGAAACTCACATGCGTTTCTCTGAAACAGAAGCAGTCTGTTCCAACACTTCAATTCACTGTGTGAAGTGAATAGAGTGTTGCCTCACTTTCTAAATGCTGTAATTTCAGAGAAAATCACTTTCCTTTGAAAGTGCCTTAAGCTACTTACAAGCATTTAACAGAAACTCACATGCGTTTCTCTGAAAGAGAAGCAGTCTGTTCCAACACTTCAATTCACTGTGCGAAGTGAATGGAGTGTTGCTTCACTTTCTAAATGCTGTTCTTTCAGAGAAAATCACTTTCCTTTGAAAGTGCCTTAAGCTACTTGCAAGCATTAGGAAGAAACTCACATGCGTTTCTCTGAAACAGAAGCAGTCTGTTCCAACACTTCAATTCACTGTGTGAAGTGAATGGAGTGTTGCCTCACTTTCTAAATGCTGTCCTTTCAGAGAAAATCACTTTCTTTTGAAAGTGCCTTAAGCTACTTGCAAGCATTAGGAAGAAACTCACATGCGTTTCTCTGAAAGAGAAGCAGTCTGTTCCAACACTTCAATTCACTGTGCGAAGTGAATGGAGTGTTGCTTCACTTTCTAAATGCTGTCCTTTCAGAGAAAATCACTTTCCTTTGATAGTGCCTTAAGCTGCTTGCAAGCATTAGGAAAAAACTCACATGCGTTTCTCTGAAAGAGAAGCAGTCTGTTCCAACACTTCAATTCACTGTGCGAAGTGAATGGAGTGTTGTCTCACTTTCTAAATGCTGTCCTTTCAGAGAAAATCACTTTCCTTTGAAAGTGCCTTAAGCTACTTACAAGCATTTAACAGAAACTCACATGCGTTTCTCTGAAAGAGAAGCAGTCTGTTCCAACACTTCAATTCACTGTGCGAAGTGAACGGAGTGTTGCTTCACTTTCTAAATGCTGTCCTTTCAGAGAAAATCACTTTCCTTTGAAAGTGCCTTAAGCTACTTGCAAGCATTAGGAAGAAACTCACATGCGTTTCTCTGAAAGAGAAGCAGTCTGTTCCAACACTTCAATTCACTGTGCGACGTGAATGGAGTGTTGCTTCACTTTCTAAATGCTGTCCTTTCAGAGAAAATCACTTTCCTTTGAAAGTGCCTTAAGCTATTTGCAAGCATTAGGAAGAAACTCACATGCGTTTCTCTGAAAGAGAAGCAGTCTGTTCCAACACTTCAATTCACTGTGTGAAGTGAATGGAGTGTTGCCTCACTTTCTAAATGCTGTCCTTTCATAGAAAACCACTTTCCTTTGAAAGTGCCTTAAGCTACTTGCAAGCATTAGGAAGAAACTCACATGCGTTTCTCTGAAAGAGAAGCAGTCTGTTCCAACACTTCAATTCACTGTGCGAAGTGAATGGAGTGTTGCCTCACTTTCTAAATGCTGTCCTTTCAGAGAAAATCACTTTCCTTTGAAAGTGCCTTAAACTACCTTCAAGCATTCATAAAAAACTCACATGCGTTTCTGTGAAAGAGAAGCAGTCTGTTCCAACACTTCAATTCACTGTGCGAAGTGAATGGAGTGTTGCTTCACTTTCTAAATGCTGTCCTTTCAGAGAAAATCACTTTCCTTTGATAGTGCCTTAAGCTACTTGCAAGCATTAGGAAAAAACTCACATGCGTTTCTCTGAAAGAGAAGCAGTCTGTTCCAACACTTCAATTCACTGTGTGAAGTGAATGGAGTGTTGCCTCACTTTCTAAATGCTGTCCTTTCATAGAAAACCACTTTCCTTTGAAAGTGCCTTAAGCTACTTGCAAGCATTAGGAAGAAACTCACATGCATTTCTCTGAAAGAGAAGCAGTCTGTTCCAACACTTCAATTCACTGTGCGAAGTGAATGGAGTGTTGCCTCACTTTCCAAATGCTGTCCTTTCAGAGAAAATCACTTTCCTTTGAAAGTGCCTTAAGCTACTTACAAGCATTCAACAGAAACTCACATGCGTTTCTCTGAAAGAGAAGCAGTCGGTTCCAACACTTCAATTCACTGTGCGAAGTGAATGGAGTGTTGCCTCACTTTCTAAATGCTGTCCTTTCAGAGAAAATCACTTTCCTTTGATAGTGCCTTAAGCTACTTGCAAGCATTAGGAAGAAACTCACATGCGTTTCTCTGAAACAGAAGCAGTCTGTTCCAACACTTCAATTCACTGTGTGAAGTGAATAGAGTGTTGCCTCACTTTCTAAATGCTGTAATTTCAGAGAAAATCACTTTCCTTTGAAAGTGCCTTAAGCTACTTACAAGCATTTAACAGAAACTCACATGCGTTTCTCTGAAAGAGAAGCAGTCTGTTCCAACACTTCAATTCACTGTGCGAAGTGAATGGAGTGTTGCTTCACTTTCTAAATGCTGTTCTTTCAGAGAAAATCACTTTCCTTTGAAAGTGCCTTAAGCTACTTGCAAGCATTAGGAAGAAACTCACATGCGTTTCTCTGAAAGAGAAGCAGTCTGTTCCAACACTTCAATTCACTGTGCGAAGTGAATGGAGTGTTGCCTCACTTTCTAAATGCTGTCCTTTCAGGGAAAATCACTTTCCTTTGAAAGTGCCTTAAACTACCTTCAAGCATTCATAAATAACTCACATGCGTTTCTGTGAAAGAGAAGCAGTCTGTTCCAACACTTCAATTCACTGTGCGAAGTGAATGGAGTGTTGCTTCACTTTCTAAATGCTGTCCTTTCAGAGAAAATCACTTTCCTTTGATAGTGCCTTAAGCTACTTGCAAGCATTAGGAAAAAACTCACATGCGTTTCTCTGAAAGAGAAGCAGTCTGTTCCAACACTTCAATTCACTGTGTGAAGTGAATAGAGTGTTGCCTCACTTTCTAAATGCTGTAATTTCAGAGAAAATCACTTTCCTTTGAAAGTGCCTTAAGCTACTTACAAGCATTTAACAGAAACTCATATGCGTTTCTCTGAAAGAGAAGCAGTCTGTTCCAACACTTCAATTCACTGTGCGAAGTGAATGGAGTGTTGCTTCACTTTCTAAATGCTGTTCTTTCAGAGAAAATCACTTTCCTTAGAAAGTGCCTTAAGCTACTTGCAAGCATTAGGAAGAAACTCACATGCGTTTCTCTGAAAGAGAAGCAGTCCGTTCCAACACTTCAATTCACTGTGCCAAGTGAATGGAGTGTTGCTTCACTTTCTAAATTATGTCCTTTCAGAGAAAATCACTTTCCTTTGATAGTGCCTTAAGCTACTTACAAGCATTCAATAGAAACTCACATGCATTTCTCTGAAAGAGAAGCAGTCTGTTCCAACACTTCAATTCACTGTGCGAAGTGAATGGAGTGTTGCTTCACTTTCCAAATGCTGTCCTTTCAGAGAAAATCACTTTCCTTTGATAGTGCCTTAAGCTACTTGCAAGCATTAGGAAGAAACTCACATGCGTTTCTCTGAAACAGAAGCAGTCTGTTCCAACACTTCAATTCACTGTGTGAAGTGAATAGAGTGTTTCCTCACTTTCTAAATGCTGTAATTTCAGAGAAAATCACTTTCCTTTGAAAGTGCCTTAAGCTACTTACAAGCATTTAACAGAAACTCACATGCGTTTCTCTGAAAGAGAAGCAGTCTGTTCCAACACTTCAATTCACTGTGCGAAGTGAATGGAGTGTTGCCTCACTTTCTAAATGCTGTCGTTTCAGAGAAAATCACTTTCCTTTGAAAGTGCCTTAAACTACTTTCAAGCATTCATAAAAAACTCACATGCGTTTCTCTGAAAGAGAAGCAGTCTGTTTCAACACTTCAATTCACTGTGCGAAGTGAATGGAGTGTTGCTTCACTTTCTAAATGCTGTCCTTTCAGAGAAAATCACTTTCTTTTGATAGTGCCTTAAGCTACTTGCAAGCATTAGGAAGAAACTCACATGCGTTTCTCTGAAACAGAAGCAGTCTGTTCCAACACTTCAATTCACTGTGTGAAGTGAATAGAGTGTTGCCTCACTTTCTAAATGCTGTAATTTCAGAGAAAATCACTTTCCTTTGAAAGTGCCTTAAGCTACTTACAAGCATTTAACAGAAACTCACATGCGTTTCTCTGAAAGAGAAGCAGTCTGTTCCAACACTTCAATTCACTGTGCGAAGTGAATGGAGTGTTGCTTCACTTTCTAAATGCTGTTCTTTCAGAGAAAATCACTTTCCTTTGAAAGTGCCTTAAGCTACTTGCAAACATTAGGAAGAAACTCACATGCGTTTCTCTGAAACAGAAGCAGTCTGTTCCAACACTTCAATTCACTGTGTGAAGTGAATGGAGTGTTGCCTCACTTTCTAAATGCTGTCCTTTCAGAGAAAATCACTTTCTTTTGAAAGTGCCTTAAGCTACTTGCAAGCATTAGGAAGAAACTCACATGCGTTTCTCTGAAAGAGAAGCAGTCTGTTCCAACACTTCAATTCACTGTGCGAAGTGAATGGAGTGTTGCTTCACTTTCTAAATGCTGTCCTTTCAGAGAAAATCACTTTCCTTTGATAGTGCCTTAAGCTGCTTGCAAGCATTAGGAAAAAACTCACATGCGTTTCTCTGAAAGAGAAGCAGTCTGTTCCAACACTTCAATTCACTGTGCGAAGTGAATGGAGTGTTGCCTCACTTTCTAAATGCTGTCCTTTCAGAGAAAATCACTTTCCTTTGAAAGTGCCTTAAGCTACTTACAAGCATTCAACAGAAACTCACATGCGTTTCTCTGAAAGAGAAGCAGTCTGTTCCAACACTTCAATTCACTGTGCGAAGTGAATGGAGTGTTGCTTCACTTTCTAAATGCTGTCCTTTCAGAGAAAATCACTTTCCTTTGAAAGTGCCTTAAGCTACTTGCAAGCATTTGGAAGAAACTCACATGCGTTTCTCTGAAAGAGAAGCAGTCTGTTCCAACACTTCAATTCACTGTGCGAAGTGAATGGAGTGTTGCTTCACTTTCTAAATGCTGTCCTTTCAGAGAAAATCACTTTCCTTTGATAGTGCCTTAAGCTACTTGCAAGCATTAGGAAGAAACTCACATGCGTTTCTCTGAAAGAGAAGCAGTCTGTTCCAACACTTCAATTCACTGTGTGAAGTGAATAGAGTGTTGCCTCACTTTCTAAATGCTGTCCTTTCAGAGAAAATCACTTTCCTTTGAAAGTGCCTTAAGCTACTTGCAAGCATTAGGAAGAAACTCACATGCGTTTCTCTGAAAGAGAAGCAGTCCGTTCCAACACTTCAATTCACTGTGCGAAGTGAATGGAGTGTTGCTTCACTTTCTAAATGCTGTCCTTTCAGAGAAAATCACTTTCCTTTGAAAGTGCCTTAAGCTACTTACAAGCATTCAACAGAAACTCACATGCATTTCTCTGAAAGAGAAGCAGTCTGTTCCAACACTTCAATTCACTGTGCGAAGTGAATGGAGTGTTGCTTCACTTTCTAAATTATGTCTTTTCAGAGAAAATCACTTTCCTTTGAAAGTGCCTTAAGCAACTTACAAGCATTCACAAGAAACACTAATGCGTTTCTATGAAAGAGAAGCACTCTTTTCCAACACTTCAATTCACTGTGCGAAGTGAATGGAGTGTTGCTTCACTTTCTAAATGCTGTCCTTTCAGAGAAAATCACTTTCCCTTGAAAGTGCCTTAAGCTACTTACAAGCATTCAACAGAAACTCACATGCGTTTCTCTGAAAGAGAAGCAGTCTGTTCCAACACTTCAATTCACTGTGCGAAGTGAATGGAGTGTTGCTTCACTTTCTAAATTATGTCCTTTCAGAGAAAATCACTTTCCTTTGAAAGTGCCTTAAGCAACTTGCAAGCATTCACAAGAAACACTAAGGCGTTTTTCTGAAAGAGAAGCACTCTGTTCCAACATTTCAATTCACTGCACGAAGTGAATGTAGTGTTGCTTCACTTTCTAAATGCTGTCCTTTCAGAGAAAATCACTTTCCTTTGATAGTGCCTTAAGCTACTTGCAAGCATTAGGAAAAAACTCACATGCGTTTCTCTGAAAGAGAAGCAGTCTGTTCCAACACTTCAATTCACTGTGTGAAGTGAATAGAGTGTTGCCTCACTTTCTAAATGCTGTCCTTTCAGAGAAAATCACTTTCCTTTGAAAGTGCCTTAAGCTACTTACAAGCATTTAACAGAAACTCACATGCGTTTCTCTGAAAGAGAAGCAGTCTGTTCCAACACTTCAATTCACTGTGCGAAGTGAATGGAGTGTTGCTTCACTTTCTAAATGCTGTTCTTTCAGAGAAAATCACTATCCTTTGAAAGTGCCTTAAGCTACTTGCAAGCATTAGGAAGAAACTCACATGCGTTTCTCTGAAAGAGAAGCAGTCCGTTCCAACACTTCAATTCACTGTGCGAAGTGAATGGAGTGTTGCTTCACTTTCTAAATACTGTCATTTCAGAGAAAATCACTTTCCTTTGGAAGTGCCTTAAGCTACTTACAAGCATTCAACAGAAACTCACATGCATTTCTCTGAAAGAGAAGCAGTCTGTTCCAACACTTCAATTCACTGTGCGAAGTGAATGGAGTGTTGCTTCACTTTCTAAATGCTGTCCTTTCAGAGAAAATCACTTTCCTTTGAAAGTGCCTTAAGCTCCTTACAAGCATTCAACAGAAACTCACATGCATTTCTCTGAAAGAGAAGCAGTCTGTTCCAACACTTCAATTCACTGTGCGAAGTGAATGGAGTGTTGCTTCACTTTCTAAATGCTGTCCTTTCAGAGAAAATCACTTTACTTTGAAAGTGCTTTAAGCTACTTACAAGCATTCAACAGAAACTCACATGCGTTTCTCTGAAAGAGAAGCAGTCTGTTCCAACACTTCAATTCACTGTGCGAAGTGAATGGAGTGTTGCTTCACTTTCTAAATTATGTCCTTTCAGAGAAAATCACTTTCCTTTGAAAGTGCCTTAAGCAACTTGCAAGCATTCACAAGAAACACTAAGGCGTTTCTATGAAAGAGAAGCACTCTGTTCCAACACTTCAATTCACTGCACGAAGTGAATGGAGTGTTGCTTCACTTTCTAAATGCTGTCCTTTCAGAGAAAATCACTTTCCTTTGAAAGTGCCTTAAGCTACTTACAAGCATTCACCAGAAACTCACATGCGTTTCTCTGAAAGAGAAGCAGTCGGTTCCAACACTTCAATTCAGTGTGCGAAGTGAATGGAGTGTTGCCTCACTTTCTAAATGCTGTCGTTTCAGAGAAAATCACTCTCCTTTGAAAGTGCCTGAAACTACTTTCAAGCATTCATAAAAAGCTCACATGCGTTTCTCTGAAAGAGAAGCAGTCTGTTCCAACACTTCAATTCACTGTGCGAAGTAAATGGAGTGTTGCTTCACTTTCTAAATGATGTCCTTTCAGAGAAAATCACTTTCCTTTGATAGTGCCTTAAGCTACTTGCAAGCATTAGGAAGAAACTCACATGCGTTTCTCTGAAAGAGAAGCAGTCTGTTCCAACACTTCAATTCACTGTGCGAAGTGAATGGAGTGTTGCCTCACGTTCTAAATGCTGTCCTTTCAGAGAAAATCCCTTTCCTTTGAATGTGACTTAAGCTACTTACAAGCATTCAACAGAAACTCACATGCGTTTCTCTGAAAGAGAAGCAGTCTGTTCCAACACTTCAATTCACTGTGCGAAGTGAATGGAGTGTTGCTTAACTTTCTAAATGCTGTCGTTTCAGAGAAAATCACTCTCCTTTGAAAGTGCCTGAAACTACTTTCAAGCATTCATAAAAAGCTCACATGCGTTTCTCTGAAAGAGAAGCAGTCTGTTCCAACACTTCAATTCACTGTGCGAAGTGAATGGAGTGTTGCTTCACTTTCTAAATGCTGTCCTTTCAGAGAAAATCACTTTCCTTTGAAAGTGCCTTAAGCTACTTACAAGCATTCACCAGAAACTCACATGCGTTTCTCTGAAAGAGAAGCAGTCTGTTCCAACACTTCAATTCACTGTGCGAAGTGAATGGAGTGTTGCCTCACTTTCTAAATGCTGTCGTTTCAGAGAATATCACTTTCCTTTGAAAGTGCCTTAAACTACTTTCAAGCATTCATAAAAAACTCACATGCGTTTCTCTGAAAGAGAAGCAGTCTGTTTCAACACTTCAATTCACTGTGCGAAGTGAATGGAGTGTTGCTTCACTTTCTAAATGCTGTCCTTTCAGAGAAAATCACTTTCCTTTGATAGTGCCTTAAGCTACTTGCAAGCATTAGGAAGAAACTCACATGCGTTTCTCTGAAACAGAAGCAGTCTGTTCCAACACTTCAATTCACTGTGTGAAGTGAATAGAGTGTTGCCTCACTTTCTAAATGCTGTAATTTCAGAGAAAATCACTTTCCTTTGAAAGTGCCTTAAGCTACTTACAAGCATTTAACAGAAACTCACATGCGTTTCTCTGAAAGAGAAGCAGTCTGTTCCAACACTTCAATTCACTGTGCGAAGTGAATGGAGTGTTGCCTCACTTTCTAAATGCTGTCGTTTCAGAGAAAATCACTTTCCTTTGAATGTGCCTTAAACTACTTTCAAGCATTCATAAAAAACTCACATGCGTTTCTCTGAAAGAGAAGCAGTCTGTTTCAACACTTCAATTCACTGTGCGAAGTGAATGGAGTGTTGCTTCACTTTCTAAATGCTGTCCTTTCAGAGAAAATCACTTTCCTTTGATAGTGCCTTAAGCTACTTGCAAGCATTAGGAAGAAACTCACATGCGTTTCTCTGAAACAGAAGCAGTCTGTTCCAACACTTCAATTCACTGTGTGAAGTGAATAGAGTGTTGCCTCACTTTCTCAATGCTGTAATTTCAGAGAAAATCACTTTCCTTTGAAAGTGCCTTAAGCTACGTACAAGCATTTAACAGAAACACACATGCGTTTCTCTGAAAGAGAAGCAGTCTGTTCCAACACTTCAATTCACTGTGCGAAGTGAATGGAGTGTTGCTTCACTTTCCAAATGCTGTCCTTTCAGAGAAAATCACTTTCCTTTGAAAGTGCCTTAAGCTACTTACAAGCATTCAACAGAAACTCACATGCGTTTCTCTGAAAGAGAAGCAGTCGGTTCCAACACTTCAATTCACTGTGCGAAGTGAATGGAGTGTTGCTTCACTTTCTAAATTATGTCCTTTCAGAGAAAATCACTTTCCTTTGAAAGTGCCTTAAGCAACTTGCAAGCATTCACAAGAAACACTAAGGCGTTTCTATGAAAGAGAAGCACTCTGTTCCAACACTTCAATTCACTGCACGAAGTGAATGGAGTGTTGCTTCACTTTCTAAATGCTGTCCTTTCAGAGAAAATCACTTTCCTTTGAAAGTGCCTTAAGCTACTTACAAGCATTCACCAGAAACTCACATGCGTTTCTCTGAAAGAGAAGCAGTCGGTTCCAACACTTCAATTCACTGTGCGAAGTGAATGGAGTGTTGCCTCACTTTCTAAATGCTGTCGTTTCAGAGAAAATCACTCTCCTTTGAAAGTGCCTGAAACTACTTTCAAGCATTCATAAAAAGGTCACATGCGTTTCTCTGAAAGAGAAGCAGTCTGTTCCAACACTTCAATTCACTGTGTGAAGTGAATGGAGTGTTGCTTCACTTTCTAAATGCTGTTCTTTCAGAGAAAATCACTATCCTATGAAAGTGCCTTAAGCTACTTGCAAGCATTAGGAAGAAACTCACATGCGTTTCTCTGAAAGAGAAGCAGTCTGTTCCAACACTTCAATTCACTGTGTGAAGTGAATGGAGTGTTGCCTCACTTTCTAAATGCTGTCCTTTCAGAGAAAATCACTTTCCTTTGAAAGTGCCTTAAGCTACTTGCAAGCATTAGGAAGAAACTCACATGCGTTTCTCTGAAAGAGAAGCAGTCTGTTCCAACACTTCAATTCACTGTGTGAAGTGAATAGAGTGTTGCCTCACTTTCTAAATGCTGTCCTTTCAGAGAAAATCACTTTCCTTTGAAAGTGCCTTAAGCTACTTACAAGCATTAGGAAGAAACTCACATGCGTTTCTCTGAAAGAGAAGCAGTCCGTTCCAACACTTCAATTCACTGTGCGAAGTGAATGGAGTGTTGCTTCACTTTCTAAATGCTGTCCTTTCAGAGAAAATCACTTTCCTTTGAAAGTGCCTTAAGCTAATTTCAAGCATTCAACAGAAACTCACATGCGTTTCCCTGAAAGAGAAGCAGTCTGTTCCAACACTTCAATTCACTGTGCGAAGTGAATGGAGTGTTGCTTCACTTTCTAAATTATGTCCTTTCAGAGAAAATCACTTTCCTTTGAAAGTGCCTTAAGCAACTTGCAAGCATTCACAAGAAACACTAAGGCGTTTCTATGAAAGAGAAGCACTCTGTTCCAACACTTCAATTCACTGCACGAAGTGAATGGAGTGTTGCTTCACTTTCTAAATGCTGTCCTTTCAGAGAAAATCACTTTCCTTTGAAAGTGCCTTAAGCTACTTGCAAGCATTACGAAGAAACTCACATGCGTTGCTCTGAAAGAGAAGCAGTCTGTTCCAACAATTCAATTCACTGTGTGAAGTGAATAGAGTGTTGCCTCACTTTGTAAATGCTGTAATTTCAGAGAAAATCACTTTCCTTTGAAAGTGCCTTAAGCTACTTACAAGCATTTAACAGAAACTCACATGCGTTTCTCTGAAAGAGAAGCAGTCTGTTCCAACACTTCAATTCACTGTGCGAAGTGAATGGAGTGTTGCTTCACTTTCTAAATGCTGTTCTTTCAGAGAAAATCACTTTCCTTTGAAAGTGCCTTAAGCTACTTGCAAGCATTAGGAAGAAACTCACATGCGTTTCTCTGAAAGAGAAGCAGTCTGTTCCAACACTTCAATTCACTGTGCGAAGTGAATGGAGTGTTGTTTCACTTTCTAAATGCTGTCCTTTCAGAGAAAATCACTTTCCTTTGATAGTGCCTTAAGCTACTTGCAAGCATTAGGAAGAAACTCACATGCGTTTCTCTGAAAGAGAAGCAGTCTGTTCCAACACTTCAATTCACTGTGTGAAGTGAATAGAGTATTGCCTCACTTTCTAAATGCTGTCCTTTCAGAGAAAATCACTTTCCTTTGAAAGTGCCTTAAGCTACTTGCAAGCATTAGGAAGAAACTCACATGCGTTTCTCTGAAAGAGAAGCAATCCGTTCCAACACTTCAATTCACTGTGCGAAGTGAATGGAGTGTTGCTTCACTTTCTAAATGCTGTCCTTTCAGAGAAAATCACTTTCCTTTGAAAGTGCCTTAAGCTACTTACAAGCATTCAACAGAAACTCACATGCATTTCTCTGAAAGAGAAGCAGTCTGTTCCAACACTTCAATTCACTGTGCGAAGTGAATGGAGTGTTGCTTCACTTTCTAAATTATGTCCTTTCAGAGAAAATCACTTTCCTTTGAAAGTGCCTTAAGCAACTTACAAGCATTCACAAGAAACACTAATGCGTTTCTATGAAAGAGAAGCACTCTTTTCCAACACTTCAATTCACTGTGCGAAGTGAATGGAGTGTTGCTTCACTTTCTAAATGCTGTCCTTTCAGAGAAAATCACTTTCCCTTGAAAGTGCCTTAAGCTACTTACAAGCATTCAACAGAAACTCACATGCGTTTTTCTGAAAGAGAAGCACTCTGTTCCAACATTTCAATTCACTGCACGAAGTGAATGGAGTGTTGCTTCACTTTCTAAATGCTGTCCTTTCAGAGAAAATCACTTTCCTTTGAAAGTGCCTTAAGCTACTTACAAGCATTTAACAGAAACTCACATGCGTTTCTCTGAAAGAGAAGCAGTCTGTTCCAACACTTCAATTCACTGTGCGAAGTGAATGGAGTGTTGCTTCACTTTCTAAATGCTGTTCTTTCAGAGAAAATCACTTTCCTTTGAAAGTGCCTTAAGCTACTTGCAAGCATTAGGAAGAAACTCACATGCGTTTCTCTGAAAGAGAAGCAGTCTGTTCCAACACTTCAATTCACTGTGCGAAGTGAATGGAGTGTTACTTCACTTTCTAAATGCTGTCCTTTCAGAGAAAATCACTTTCCTTTGAAAGTGCCTTAAGCTACTTGCAAGCATTAGGAAGAAACTCACATGCGTTTCTCTGAAAGAGAAGCAGTCTGTTCCAACACTTCAATTCACTGTGTGAAGTGAATGGAGTGTTGCCTCACTTTCTAAATGCTGTCCTTTCAGAGAAAATCACTTTCCTTTGAAAGTGCCTTAAGCTACTTGCAAGCATTAGGAAGAAACTCACATGCGTTTCTCTGAAAGAGAAGCAGTCTGTTCCAACACTTCAATTCACTGTGCGAAGTGAATGGAGTGTTGCCTCACTTTCTAAATGCTGTCCTTTCAGAGAAAATCACTTTCCTTTGAAAGTGCCTTAAACTACTTTCAAGCATTCATAAAAAACTCACATGCGTTTCTCTGAAAGAGAAGCAGTCTGTTCCAACACTTCAATTCACTGTGCGAAGTGAATGGAGTGTTGTTTCACTTTCTAAATGCTGTCCTTTCAGAGAAAATCACTTTCCTTTGATAGTGCCTTAAGCTACTTGCAAGCATTAGGAAGAAACTCACATGCGTTTCTCTGAAAGAGAAGCAGTCTGTTCCAACACTTCAATTCACTGTGTGAAGTGAATAGAGTATTGCCTCACTTTCTAAATGCTGTCCTTTCAGAGAAAATCACTTTCCTTTGAAAGTGCCTTAAGCTACTTGCAAGCATTAGGAAGAAACTCACATGCGTTTCTCTGAAAGAGAAGCAATCCGTTCCAACACTTCAATTCACTGTGCGAAGTGAATGGAGTGTTGCTTCACTTTCTAAATGCTGTCCTTTCAGAGAAAATCACTTTCCTTTGAAAGTGCCTTAAGCTACTTACAAGCATTCAACAGAAACTCACATGCATTTCTCTGAAAGAGAAGCAGTCTGTTCCAACACTTCAATTCACTGTGCGAAGTGAATGGAGTGTTGCTTCACTTTCTAAATTATGTCCTTTCAGAGAAAATCACTTTCCTTTGAAAGTGCCTTAAGCAACTTACAAGCATTCACAAGAAACACTAATGCGTTTCTATGAAAGAGAAGCACTCTTTTCCAACACTTCAATTCACTGTGCGAAGTGAATGGAGTGTTGCTTCACTTTCTAAATGCTGTCCTTTCAGAGAAAATCACTTTCCCTTGAAAGTGCCTTAAGCTACTTACAAGCATTCAACAGAAACTCACATGCGTTTTTCTGAAAGAGAAGCACTCTGTTCCAACATTTCAATTCACTGCACGAAGTGAATGGAGTGTTGCTTCACTTTCTAAATGCTGTCCTTTCAGAGAAAATCACTTTCCTTTGATAGTGCCTTAAGCTACTTGCAAGCATTAGGAAAAAACTCACATGCGTTTCTCTGAAAGAGAAGCAGTCTGTTCCAACACTTCAATTCACTGTGTGAAGTGAATAGAGTGTTGCCTCACTTTCTAAATGCTGTCCTTTCAGAGAAAATCACTTTCCTTTGAAAGTGCCTTAAGCTACTTACAAGCATTTAACAGAAACTCACATGCGTTTCTCTGAAAGAGAAGCAGTCTGTTCCAACACTTCAATTCACTGTGCGAAGTGAATGGAGTGTTGCTTCACTTTCTAAATGCTGTTCTTTCAGAGAAAATCACTATCCTTTGAAAGTGCCTTAAGCTACTTGCAAGCATTAGGAAGAAACTCACATGCGTTTCTCTGAAAGAGAAGCAGTCTGTTCCAACACTTCAATTCACTGTGCGAAGTGAATGGAGTGTTGCTTCACTTTCTAAATGCTGTCATTTCAGAGAAAATCACTTTCCTTTGGAAGTGCCTTAAGCTACTTACAAGCATTCAACAGAAACTCACATGCATTTCTCTGAAAGAGAAGCAGTCTGTTCCAACACTTCAATTCTTTGTGCGAAGTGAATGGAGTGTTGCTTCACTTTCTAAATGCTGTCCTTTCAGAGAAAATCACTTTCCTTTGAAAGTGCCTTAAGCTACTTACAAGCATTCACCAGAAACTCACATGCGTTTCTCTGAAAGAGAAGCAGTCGGTTCCAACACTTCAATTCACTGTGCGAAGTGAATGGAGTGTTGCCTCACTTTCTAAATGCTGTCGTTTCAGAGAAAATCACTCTCCTTTGAAAGTGCCTGAAACTACTTTCAAGCATTCATAAAAAGCTCACATGCGTTTCTCTGAAAGAGAAGCAGTCTGTTCCAACACTTCAATTCACTGTGCGAAGTAAATGGAGTGTTGCTTCACTTTCTAAATGCTGTCCTTTCAGAGAAAATCACTTTCCTTTGATAGTGCCTTAAGCTACTTGCAAGCATTAGGAAGAAACTCACATGCGTTTCTCTGAAAGAGAAGCAGTCTGTTCCAACACTTCAATTCACTGTGCGAAGTGAATGGAGTGTTGCTTCACGTTCTAAATGCTGTCCTTTCAGAGAAAATCCCTTTCCTTTGAATGTGACTTAAGCTACTTACAAGCATTCAACAGAAACTCACATGCGTTTCTCTGAAAGAGAAGCAGTCTGTTCCAACACTTCAATTCACTGTGCGAAGTGAATGGAGTGTTGCTTCACTTTCTAAATTATGTCCTTTCAGAGAAAATCACTTTCCTTTGAAAGTGCCTTAAGCAACTTGCAAGCATTCACAAGAAACACTAAGGCGTTTCTATGAAAGAGAAGCACTCTGTTCCAACACTTCAATTCACTGCACGAAGTGAATGGAGTGTTGCTTCACTTTCTAAATGCTGTCCTTTCAGAGAAAATCACTTTCCTTTGAAAGTGCCTTAAGCTACTTGCAAGCATTAGGAAGAAACTCACATGCGTTGCTCTGAAAGAGAAGCAGTCTGTTCCAACACTTCAGTTCACTGTGTGAAGTGAATAGAGTGTTGCCTCACTTTGTAAATGCTGTAATTTCAGAGAAAATCACTTTCCTTTGAAAGTGCCTTAAGCTACTTACAAGCATTTAACAGAAACTCACATGCGTTTCTCTGAAAGAGAAGCAGTCTGTTCCAACACTTCAATTCACTGTGCGAAGTGAATGGAGTGTTGCTTCACTTTCTAAATGCTGTTCTTTCAGAGAAAATCACTTTCCTTTGAAAGTGCCTTAAGCTACTTGCAAGCATTAGGAAGAAACTCACATGCGTTTCTCTGAAAGAGAAGCAGTCTGTTCCAACACTTCAATTCACTGTGCGAAGTGAATGGAGTGTTGCTTCACTTTCTAAATGCTGTCCTTTCAGAGAAAATCACTTTCCTTTGAAAGTGCCTTAAGCTACTTGCAAGCATTAGGAAGAAACTCACATGCGTTTCTCTGAAAGAGAAGCAGTCTGTTCCAACACTTCAATTCACTGTGTGAAGTGAATGGAGTGTTGCCTCACTTTCTAAATGCTGTCCTTTCAGAGAAAATCACTTTCCTTTGAAAGTGCCTTAAGTTACTTGCAAGCATTAGGAAGAAACTCACATGCGTTTCTCTGAAAGAGAAGCAGTCTGTTCCAACACTTCAATTCACTGTGCGAAGTGAATGGAGTGTTGCTTCACTTTCTAAATTATGTCCTTTCAGAGAAAATCACTTTCCTTTGAAAGTGCCTTAAGCAACTTACAAGCATTCACAAGAAACACTAATGCGTTTCTATGAAAGAGAAGCACTCTTTTCCAACACTTCAATTCACTGTGCGAAGTGAATGGAGTGTTCCTTCACTTTCTAAATGCTGTCCTTTCAGAGAAAATCACTTTCCCTTGAAAGTGCCTTAAGCTACTTACAAGCATTCAACAGAAACTCACATGCGTTTCTCTGAAAGAGAAGCAGTCTGTTCCAACACTTCAATTCACTGTGCGAAGTGAATGGAGTGTTGCTTCACTTTCTAAATTATGTCCTTTCAGAGAAAATCACTTTCCTTTGAAAGTGCCTTAAGCAACTTGCAAGCATTCACAAGAAACACTAAGGCGTTTTTCTGAAAGAGAAGCACTCTGTTCCAACATTTCAATTCACTGCACGAAGTGAATGGAGTGTTGCTTCACTTTCTAAATGCTGTCCTTTCAGAGAAAATCACTTTCCTTTGATAGTGCCTTAAGCTACTTGCAAGCATTAGGAAAAAACTCACATGCGTTTCTCTGAAAGAGAAGCAGTCTGTTCCAACACTTCAATTCACTGTGTGAAGTGAATAGAGTGTTGCCTCACTTTCTAAATGCTGTCCTTTCAGAGAAAATCACTTTCCTTTGAAAGTGCCTTAAGCTACTTACAAGCATTTAACAGAAACTCACATGCGTTTCTCTGAAAGAGAAGCAGTCTGTTCCAACACTTCAATTCACTGTGCGAAGTGAATGGAGTGTTGCTTCACTTTCTAAATGCTGTTCTTTCAGAGAAAATCACTATCCTTTGAAAGTTCCTTAAGCTACTTGCAAGCATTAGGAAGAAACTCACATGCGTTTCTCTGAAAGAGAAGCAGTCCGTTCCAACACTTCAATTCACTGTGCGAAGTGAATGGAGTGTTGCTTCAC